>NC_084461.1:162285984-162589015 GCF_027409185.1 Cynocephalus volans | reverse complement strand
AAGACTTGGAGCTACTCTCCACCTAAGTGACAGTATCATAGCTAGGACAACTGAGGCACTGGGAAACTGGGTGATTTGCTATTCAAGTAAAAAAGAACTCAAAATGGATTAAGGACTTAAATTTCAGTCCTGAAGCTATACAACTACTTGAAGAAAACATAGGGGAAATGCTTCAAGACATTGGGCTGGGAAAATATTTTATGGAGAAGACTTCTAAAGCAGGGGCAACAAAAACAAAAATAGACAAATGGGACTCCATCAAACTAAAAAGCTGCACAGCACAGGAAAGAATCAACAGAGTGAAGAGACAACCTTCCAAGTGGGCAAATGAAAACTACAGTGAGGTATCATCTCGCCCAGTTAGAATGGCTACATCAAAAGGAGAGAAGAACAAATGCTGGGGAGGGTGTGGGGAAAAGCGAACTCACACACTGTTGGTGAGAATGTGAGTTACTACAGCCATTATGATCAACAGTCTGGAGGTGCCTCAAAGAATAAAAATAGAACTGTCATAGGACTCAGCAATGTCACTACTGGGTATATACCCAAAGGAAGTGAAGTCAGTGTGTGGAAGAGACATCTGCACTCCCATGTTCATTGCAGCATTACTCACAATAGCCAAGATCAACCTCAGTGTCTAACGACAGATGAATGGATAAACAACACGCAGCATATATGCACCGTGGAATACTACTCAGCCATAAAAAGGGTAAAATCCTGTCATTTGCAGCAACGTGGATGAGCCTGGAAGACATTATGAGTGAAACAAGTGAAGCACAAAAAGATAAATACTGCATGTTCTCACTCATATGTGGGAGCTAGAAAAAGTGAGCTCATAGAAGCAGAGAGTAGAATTATGGGTGTTAGAGGCTGAGGGTAGTGGGGTAGGGAGAGGTTGGTTAACAGATACAGAATTACATCTAGATAGGAAGAATAAGTTCTAGTATTCGATAGTAGTGCTAGTTGTCCATAGTAAGCAATAATTTACTGTAAAATTTCGAGTGGCTAGAAGAGAAGAATTCAAATGTTCTTGACACAAAGAAATAATAAATGTTTGTGGTGACAGATATGCTAATTAGTCTGATTCGATCATCTCACAGTGTATACATGTATTGAAATATTACTCTGTACCTCATAAAATGCACAAATATTGTGTCAAGTAAAAAGTAAAATAAAAGTAAAAAGAGATAATTGTAGTAAAGAAGGGCAAATTAATCATAAGGATAAAATAGTGTAGGATTCAACGTATATAAAATGTCCATAAAAGGCAAATTTATAGAGACACAAAGTAGATTAGTGGCTGCCTAAAGCTGGGGATAGGAGGAATGAGGGGTGACCACGAATGGTACAGAGTTTCCTTATGGGGTTGATGAAAATGTTCTAAAATTGATTGTGCTGATGGACACACAATTTTAAAAACAATGAACTGTACGCCTTAAATGGGTGAAGTGTATGGTGTGTGAATTAGATCTCAACAAAAGTGTTGATTTTTAAAGGCATGCGATCGCTTACAGCAGAGGTTACTTTCAGCTGGAGCCTGAGGACAGGCTTCAAGGAAAAGATGTTTCAGAGTTGAAGCATTTGACTCCGTGGAAACAGATTAAGTGCCTTTTTGGCAGGAGAACAAGCATGAAGCAGGGAGGCAGGAAATTATGAGATGCATAGAGGAAACAGTAAGTTACGCAGGTCGGTGGAGATGCTGTCACATTCAAGAAGGTTTGAGTTCCAGGTGACAACATCCAGACTTTGGGCCATAAAAACCCAGGGGAACGTGTGCTCTGACCGAGTTCAATTTATATGCTGAACGTATGGGAGACCCGAACGGAAGAGACACAAGTAAGGAGAGCCACAAAAGGGTCACGCAAAGTGCCGCTCATCTGCTTTGATTGTGGAGGAAGCAGGAATGAGCAGCGGTTACTAACTGGGATCGTGGGGACTGTGGGTTACACGCTGCCGTTTACAGTTGCACTCAATAAATATATGCTAAATGAACGATTGACTTGTTAAGTAGGGGGCCCACGTGGTGTTCGGTGGTGGAAGGTGGCAGCGACTGCAGAGGGATGCCACGGGCTCTGCCGGGGGCTCCGCTGTCTGCAGCACCCTAGCAGACAGCTGAAATGAGGGACTTGGCCTACAGAGTGATGCTGACTTAGCGCTAAGAACTTGTGTCAGCCAACTGGGGCTTACCACACTGGGATAAGTGGAACTGGGAAAAGAGCAGAAAGAAGAAAATGTAGACTGTGATTAAAAAAGAAAAACCCCTTTGGGACATCAGTTTGATTTTTCTGGGTAGCCAGGAACACCAGGGAATATAATCTGCCTCCACGAAAGTAGACTTTTGCACGACAAGGCAAGGTGTAAAAAGACACTTGCCTAAGCGCTGGACATCTCTTCGGCCCTCTCTGCATTTATGTGCGTGCATACAGTTTGGGGAGAAAGGAAAGAAGCCCCAGCATTTGTAAGCACTTACTATATGCTGGGCGAGGTGTTTTCATTAACATTGTTGTTTCTCATCTGAAAGCATCAGTTGGAGACAGGTAGTGCTACCATACTTCAGAGATGCAGAAGGTGAACCTCAGGCTGAGGAGCCAGGAGAAGGGGGCGAAGGAAGGAGCAGGAGCGTATTGGGAGCTGCATGCACTGGTCCTGCAGTCGACCTGCCAGTTCCCCCTAAATTCCCCCCAGTTTTAGAATCTCTGCCAGACAGAAGAGGGAGGAGCCTGAGCAAAGAGAGAGGCAGTCTCCCAGCCGAGATTAGTGGTGGCAGAGAGGAAGGAGCAGGATGCATCTGCCTGCACGTGTTCCTGCAAACAGCCTGCAGTCCGCGGGAGCTACAGGCAGCTGAGATTTGCAGCACATCTGCAGGCCGAGGGATCGCCGCACCCACACCGCCAGCAGTTCTCCCTCCTCAGGACAGAACACGGGGTTTGTGTCTGTTGTCCCTATTCTCCCAGCAGTGTCCCTTGCTGATGCTGAGAGCCTCCCAAAGTGCTTCTGGCCCAGAGGCAATTTGAGCTTTTGCCATCGTCACTCCCTTGGAATGTTCTTTCTGTGCCCACTGACCCTTGGTCTGGTAGGACTTTGGGCTGCTGACTTTCAGCTGGAACTTGAAGGTAAGAATGCAGCTTCAAAGAAATGCTGTGCTTAACTCGGTTTATTTTTTAAATCTTTACTCTGGTCATGAGGTGTTACTGTATAGACAGATTAACTCAAGCTGGGAAAGATCCAAAGGAATCTGAAAAAGTAACATAAAAGACATTTGTGTCCCAGAGACACCAGCCTAACAATGATAGACCCAGAAATTCAGGACCCTGATGGCAATCACCTCGAAAAGCTGCTTCGCCCATAATACAGTCTCTCTCTTCCACCTGACTTTTTCCCAAATGCCCTCCCTCACCAGGTGCCAGCTCCCCCTCTCCCGCCAGGACTTCTGTCCACGAGGGCCCTCCTTTCACCCCAGCCATTGGCTGAGACACGCTCTCAGTTTGAAGAGGGGGCACGTCCTGGTGGGAGGCTGGACATACAAGCAAGGAATGGTAAACGGTGGGGTGAGAACTATAAAATTTACACACAGAATAGTGTGGAATCCCTTGGAAGGAGCAATTATTTCTGGCCATGGAGTCAAGGATGGCTTCACGAAGGAGGCCACATGAGCTGGCCTGAAAAGATGGAAAAGCTTCCAGCTGCCGCTCAAGGGGCAATTTCTGTGTCCAGGGGCACAACTCTGCAAGGACAGCAGCCATGCGTCCCTGTGGCCCCACTGTGGAGAGGCTGTGGGAGGGTGAGAAGGGCTTGCGATTTCTCCTCTGCTCCTGCCACACTGTCCGGCTGCCTCGACTCTGCTGCGCCTCTTCCCCGAGCCTGGTTCCATCACGGCCCGGCCCATGCAGGCCTCGGACAGAGCCGCAGGTGGAACCCAACACTCCAGACCGTCCAAGCGCTTTCACCTCTCTGGTCCTCAGCACAGAGCCTTCTGGTGGTGCCTCCTTTTCTGCCCCACCCTACACGCCATGCACTTCTGTCACTGTACTTACTCTTAACTCACACTCTAGGGGATCGCCCAGACACTCGGCACCACCCAGCCACCCAGAGCAAGGTGCCTAATCATCATCTCCAGGTCAGAGCCACACATGCACCTGCCCGGGGGCCTCCAAGCAGATGCCAGCCCACGCCTCAGACTCTACCCTCCACATTGGACTCACCGTCCACCCACCCCCACCACATCACAGCCCATGTGTTATTAAGTGCTGTTGACTTTACCTCCCAAAGGTCTCTTAAGTCCACTTACTGCTCTGTGTCCGCACCAATACACGCCTGAGTAAGGCATGGCCACCAACCCTCAGCTGAATTACCACAGCACCCTCCTGACCCCCTTCCTCTCTGGGTAAGTCTCCACTCCAACCCTTCTTTACCCTCCACCTGCAGTGATCTTTCAAAAGTGCAAATAACTTGGCTTAAACTCCTGCTGTGCTTAGGCAAAAACGCATACTCCTTAAAGGCACATAAAACACCTTTCGATTCCTCCACCCCATTTCTGGAGAGCCCTCCCCTGCCCCAAAGCTCTAAGCTCCAGAACTTTGTCCACCAGGGGCACACCTTGCTCCTGTGCACTGCTAGGCCCCCCCACGAGCCTCCCTCCATCTGAATGCTCTGGCCCCTGCCCACGCTACCCTCTAGATTCCATAGGCTGAATTCACATTTTATTGCTAAATATATCACAAACACAGAAACCACACCATGCAAATATACAGCTTATACATCATTAAACAGCAAATGCCCTGAGCCAGCACCCAGGTCAGGATGTCCCTAGAACCTTGCCAACCTCCTCAAAAGCCCCAGGTGCTCCCCGTCCCCCAGACAGGGCTCCTCCTTTTAGAAGTACCCACTGTCCTGACATTTAGGACGGACACTTTCTTACTACTCTTTATAGTTTTCTCACCTAAGTGAACACCTCTGTTCATAATAGTCTAGATATGCCTGTTTTGGTGGTTGTTTAATTTGCCCTTTTAGGTTATTTTTTTTAACCTTTACGTTCCTCTCCAATTTATGAAATAATTTCCGTGCAATTTATTTGCAGGAAGTGTATTGTTGTCCTATAGACTTTCACATGGTCTAGATGTTGTTGATTTCATTGCTGTGCTGTAGTCACACATTCCTCTGTTCTCTGCATTTTCTGGAAATTGGTGTGGATCCAGATTCTGGTGCAATGTTTTCAGCCGGACCAATGTCTTCAGTGTTTATAAAGGGAATGTAAGTCTTCACTAAGAGGTACACAGTATTCAATGTCTAATAATCTTTCTTTCCGTGATGTTAGGAGCCACGAGGGTTAAATGCCTAGGTTCCTTAAATCATTAAGGGCTGCAAAGGGACATTACAATTCTGTAATTTATTGTTTATTTATTTGTTGGAATGATTCTGTAAAAAGACATGTAATTTCATGGACTATTCGGTTATGCAGTGGTACAATTAATATAGGACAGTCAAGACAACTGATTAAATTGTTCCCTTTATTTACCAGTTTTCAAAAGAAATAGTTGGTTTTTGAGCTTCACCAAAGGTATCTGTATCAGTTTGCTAGGGCTGCCACAGCAAAATACTACAGACCAGGGAACTTAAACAACAGAAATTTATTTTCTCACAGTTCTGGAGGCTGGAAGTCCAAGATCAAGGTGCCTGCAGGGTTGGTTACTCCTGAGGACCCTCTCCTTGCCTTGCAGACCACCACCTTCTCACTATGTCCTCACAAGGCCTTTTCTCTGGATGTGTGCACCCCTGGTATCTCCTTGTGGGTTCTAATCTACTCTTCTAAGAACACCAGTCAGATTGGATTAGGCTTCACCCTAATGGACTTGTTTTAACTTGATCACTCCTTTAAAGGCTCTATCAGCAAATACAGTCACCCTCTGAGGTCCTATGTGTTAGAGCTTCAGCATTTGAATGGGGTGGGTGGGCGGGGACACCATTCAGTCCATGAAAGTATCCAATGAGTTTTTTGTAATGTGTGTGTCTGTGCATATGAATAAATCTTTTTCTATTGCTACCATAATAAATTATCACAAATTTAGCAGCTTATAACAACACGAGTTTATTATCTCACACTCTATAAGTCAGAAGGCAGAAGAGCTGTCGCTGGGTAGAGTCAAGGTGTTGGCAGGGCTGTGTTCCTTTCTGGAGGCTCTGGAGAAGAATCCCTGCCAGGCTCATTCTGGGTGTTGGCAGCATTTGGTTTCCTGTGGCTGTAGGACTGAGGGTCTGTTTCCTTGTCGGCTGTTGGGTGTGGTTCCTTCTCAGCTTTCAGAAGCCAGGCTTTGGCTCAGCATCTCCCTGTCTGCAGGCCACCAGCAGCAGGTGAGTTGCTCTCGGGCTTCCGTTCTCTCTGGCCTCTTCCACTGCATTGTTCTGTCTGGATCTTCTGTTCCTCGTCCCCTTTTAAGTGCCCTAGTGGTGACAGTAGGATCTCCTGCATAGTCCAGGACTATCTCATTGCCTTAAGGTCCTTCAGGTGGATTCCATCTGCAAAGTCCCTTTTCTATGCAGTGCAACCTATTAGACATTAGGACGTGGATGGCTTTGGGAGCCGTTATTCTTCCTATCACACTATGCATTTGAAACAAACAGAAACACATGAAAATGCTAATTTCTGTGTGATGGATATTTGCTTGTACATTTGGGTTTAGTCCAAAATTTCTGCAATATATACATTTAGACTCACAGTTAAAAACTACAGGCAATTTTTCAAGAAACAACATGGCATTCATAGACAGATATTGGCTGAGGTTCTGGGCAAATTATTGATCAAGTGACTCTCAGCATACTCACAGTTAAAAGACTGATAATCATTCTTTCCTAATAAAATTGTGATATGCATTAATTGAGATAAGAATAGTCTGCAAGGACCTAATGTAGAAGGCCTGCAGGAAATGTTCCTTCTCTTTCCTGCTGTCTTGAAATAGATCATACCATAATCTCAGGAGTATCATTCAAACTCTACCTTCTTTGACAAATTATAAATAACAGCTGCTTCTTATGTTTAAAGTTCTTTCAGAAACAATTTGCCTTTCATTTCTGAAAACAGTCATTGTCCTAATCTGCTCGGCCCACTCTGGGAGCTTGAGCATGAGCACTGGCCTTGCTCAGCAGGGCGCCCACATCTCTCACTCATCCCGTGGAGCGGCTGGGCCAGATTCTTTTATTCAATTTTCAGCAGTCATTCGCTGTTCCATGTTCTGTAAGGACCCTTTCATCTCTAAAGTTGTACCACTCATATTATGCAAGAGTTAAAATGAGTGAAAGTATATAAGGCACTCAGCCTGGCACATGGAACAGTAAAGTGTTCAATAAATGTTCGGTTTTAACTATTATCATTTCATTATCAGCACTAGTAGTAAATGTCATCTGGAATCCCAGTACCAATTACTCTTGGATAATAGTGGCCCACACTTCTTGCTTTCCTCTCCTTGCACATTTAATAAGTCTTCTCTCAATGTGTCAACAAACAACCACCACAACAACCTGATGCAAAGATGGGCAAAGGACCCGAACAGACATTTCACCAGAGAGGAGGCGCAAAAGGCCAGTGAGCTCACAAGGAGATGCTAACCAGCGTTAGTCATCAGGCAAACGCAAATGAAAGCCACCAGGAGATATCATCTCACACCTGTTAGGATGGCTGTTACCAAAAACAAAAAATAGGGCTGGCCAGGTAGCTTGGTTGGTTAGAGAGTGGTGCTAGTAATGCCAAAGTCCAGGGTTCCATTCCTGTATCAGCTAGCTTCCAAAAACAAAACAAAACAAAAACACCAAACACCCAGAAAATAACAAGTGCTTGTGACAATTTGGAGAGATCGGGACCCTTGTGCGCTGCTAGTGGGAACGTAAAATGATACAGCTGCTGTGGAAAACAGTGTGCGCTTCCTCAAAATATGAAACATAGAACTAGCATTTGATCCGGCAGTTCCTCTCTGGGCATATACCCCAAAGGGTGGAAAGCAGGATCTCAAGTAGATATTTGCACACCTGTGTTCATAGCAGCATGATTCACAATAGCCAAGTGCCCACGGATGGATGAATGGATCAACGAAATGTGGTATATGCACACATGGAATATTGTTCGGTCTTAGAGGAAAATCTGTCACATGCTCCAACATGGATGGATCTTGAACACATTAAGCAAGTAAAATAAGCCGTTGACAGTCGGGCAAGCATTGTGTGACTCTTCTTATATAAAACATCTGGAGACCATAGACACAGAAAGGACAATGGTGGTGGCCGGAGGCTAGGGGAGGAGGAAGGGGAGTTATTGTTTAAAGGAGACAGAGTTTCCATTCGAGAAGGTGGGAAAGTTCTGCAGGTGGGTGGTGGTGATGGTGGAACAGCAGTGTGGATGTCCTTAATCCCACGAGACTGCACACCTGAAAGTGGTCACGATGTCCATTTTATGTTATGTGTATTTTACTGCAATTTTTAAAAAAAGGTCTCCTTTATTCTCTTCCCTAGTGACCTCACCCCGTCCACATACCCTGAGACATAATGGCCCTGACCACAGTGGTGGGGAAACAGACTCAACTGAGCGAGGTGGCGGGGATCCCCCTGCAGGCTGCCGCTGTGGACAACTGGAGCCAGATCCAGAGCTTTGAGGCCCAGCCGGACGATCTCCTCATCTGCACCTACCCTAAGTCAGGTATGTGGGGCAGGGAGAGCAAAGACCACGACCTGCTGAGCCCGCGCAAGGTTCTCACACGGGCTAGAATTCCCTGACAGAAAACCTGCTCCTCCTTGCTCCTCGGCGGGGCTGGAGCTCAGTGTGCCCGCATCCCCAGTGTGCCCGCATCCCCAGTGTGCCCGCATGCCCAGTGTGCCCGCATGCCCGGGTTCCCAGGCGAGGCACACACAGCTCCAGAGGCCCCTGCCTGCCGTCCCCGCTGTACACTGCTCTTGGGGGTGCATGCCCCACCTGTGTGGCTTCACTGCCCACTGAGATCCGAAGGGTGCCCCGCATGGACATCCATCTGTCCTGGCTGTTGGGTCCGGACCTGAGGGGAGGTTGAGGCAAGCAGCAGTGTCCACGTCCCTGCGTTTACTCAGCACGCTGCAGGAGGATCGTCTAACAGGTTTCTGCCTCTCATTCTTCCCTCTGGGCCTCAGGGACAACGTGGATTCAGGAAATTGTGGACATGATTGAACAGAATGGGGACGTGGAGAAATGCCAGAGAGCCCTCATCCAGCACCGCCACCCTCTCATCGAGTGGGCTCGGCCGCCCCTGCCCTCCGGTAAGAGCTCCTCCCGCACCCTCTCCCCTCTCTTCCGTCCTCATCTGGACTTGGAGCAATTGTTGAAGGAGGTCTGACAAATCCCTACAAATGCCTTGAGATAGAAAGTCCCAGATCTGATGCAGGTAAGATACTGGTACCTGGGCCGGGGTGTGTCCCCAAGTCAGGATATCCTTGAAGCATCGACTCTTCCTTATGCTCCTACCTGCCCAGCCCCTGGCTCCTGACTGTGTAGCGACCTCTGGCTGTGCAGCCAGTGCTTGGTGCCCCCCTGCACTGAACTATCTGTGGAGCTCTGACCCCACACAGGCTTCCCTCTGCTTGCTGGACTGTGATCCCACTCCACGTGCAATCAGGCTTCGTGTCTGGTCTTCTGCTGCATGAGCAGCAGGATGGCATCATGATTAAGGGTGACCGGAGCTTAAATCCTGACTCCATCACACGCTCATGACCTTTAGCAAGGTACCCAACCCCTCTGTGCTACAGCGTCCTCAGCTGCAAAATGTCAATAGAATTAGCACCCACCTCAAAAGGCTGTTGAGAGGATTAAGTGAATTTAGTGTATGTAAAAAGCTTGAAGCAGCACCTGGTGTATAGAACATACTAAGTGTTGAGTATCGTTACTAGGCACCTCTCCAGGCTAAATCCCTTGGCCCAAGACCCCTTATGTTCCCCAGGTCATCCAAGCCCAGCTTTGGATCTTATTTCTGCATCCTGCCCTGGCACCGTTGTCTTACCTGTGACAATGTGGGAGTTTAAAGAAAGAGGAAAAGCCTAAGCAAGATTTCTAATGCAGTGTCCTTGGCAGTGGGAAGCAGAGTGTACAATCACTAGGTCAGCACGAAAACCAGGATAGAGCTCCCCTCGAGTCAACCCTTGCTGCTGTAGAACTTCATGAAAGGACAGTAGCCCGTCACCCAGCTTGGCATGTCATATGCCTTTATGGAGCAAGGTGCCCTGTATTCAAAATGATGATGACGAAAGTCATCGGCTTTGGTGCAGAGGGATTTTTACCCATAAATTATGGGTTGGGGTCCGAATTCAAGAGTGCCACCTAACAGCATCAATTCACCCCAGATCTGTCTTGGAGTGGGTTTAGTTCTCAGTGTTTGCTGGGCTCGCTCCTGGTGTTATGTGCACAAGGTTCTGATTCCTCCACTGGAGGGCGGCTGCTTAGAAAGACTGTGTGTGTCTCCCTGATCTGTGTTGCCGGTTCCCCCTGCTCAGTTTAACACAAGGATCACACAGAGCAAGTGCAATAAGGGTCTTGAACGAGAAGCAGAAATCATGACTCAGCCCCAGCCAGTGCCCCTGTCCTGAGAGATGGAAGAAGAGGCTGCACATGGGCTGCACGTGGGCGGCGCTGGCGGGCAGGAAGGTGAGAGCAGCCTGCTCTGTGATCCTGGCAGCTCTGCCCCGGCTAGACGTCAGGTGTCCATTCTCGACTTCCACTGCCTCCTCCTTAAACGACAGACAGACTACATCAGCTGTGAGCTCCCTTCCAGCTCTCAGGATGTGCGGTCCGCAGAGCGAAGGTGATATTAACAATCCCATCGTGAAACCCCAAGAGAAAGTCACCAGACAAGCGCAGAGACAGGCGGGTGATGGGATATTCCGGACGGTGCCTGGACCATGAGGTCCCATGCAGGGCTTGCTCTGTGCCGATGTTTCCTCCCGAATTATTTTAAAGGTGTAGAACAAGCCAAAGCGATGCCCCCTCCACGGACCCTAAGAACCCACCTTCCCGCTCAGCTGTTGCCACCATCCTTCTGGGAAAACAGCTGCAAGGTAAGATGCGACAGCCCCCAGCGACGGCAACGGCAGGGAGTGTGGGGTGCCCAGGCGAGTCCTCCAGACCCAGCTCAGAACGTGCTCCATCGTGCTGGCCTCTCCACTGGCTCTGCAGTGCTGGGAGTGCTTCAGCAGTAAGAGAAACGTGCAGTTCTGCACTCAGCAGGATGTTCACCTGCACAGTTCAAATAAGACGTGGTGGCAGAAGCCAGGCTGCACTGTTGGAGAGGACAGAGACACGGGGAGGGTCAGTGTCAGCTGCTCCTTCAGTGCGTCTGGCTGTGAAAGGAAGGGGAGAGGATGGGCCCTGGGCTGCAGGCTGAGGGGAGATTCTGTGATAGACCAGGGAGGGACGAGCGAGTGCAGGAAACCTGAAGATGGCCCAAAAGGGGAGGTGGATGAACAGGTGCAGCAGTGTTCTGCAGGGGCTGTGGCCTCAGCCTCTGGTAGACTCTGGGCTCCCCGTTTATGTATTCTGGGACCGTATTTATTATGCTCCCAGCACCTCATAAGCTCTGGCACATGGAGAGTGTTAGAAATGCACTTGCTGAAGGACCGAGAGACGAGGGGCTGTGCAGTGAGTGAGGTCAGGGCACACGCTGAGCCACCAGCCGTGGTAAGAGTGGGGCTCTGGGTTCTCAGAGGTGGGAATGAAGTGTGAAGAAGGCTAGAAGATCTATTTCTGGAGGACAGGGGGGCCCTTGGGGGACTCACGTCAAATGACGGGAGTCCTTTTGGTAAAGTTGGACAAGGGGGCGAGACTTCCATCTCCAGGACACGGCAGACTAGATATCCTGAAACCCTTCTGTGCAGAACACCCACCAATATCACCTAACACATCACGCTTCCTTTTCAACACGTACCTGAGATCAAAATAAAGTCAGGAAAGTCCCTAAGTTCCCCAAATGAAAAGGGCAATGAACCTTAGGGAGGCAGACTGGGACTGGAGCTGTCCTGGGGGATCTGACGACCGTGACATTCCAGCATCCTGAGTTTTCAGGTCTGCACATGGATAGGGTCAAAGCACCAGGAACTAAGGAACCACTGGAGAGCAACATCCTCATGGATGGGTGGGGGGCAAAGGCAGAACCCAGGGACCCTCTCTGATGGGACCTAGCTCTCAGCTCCCTTGAGAATGCATAGCCACAGGCTTTCT
Source organism: Cynocephalus volans (assembly GCF_027409185.1). Classification (NCBI taxonomy): domain Eukaryota; kingdom Metazoa; phylum Chordata; class Mammalia; order Dermoptera; family Cynocephalidae; genus Cynocephalus; species Cynocephalus volans. Next base: position 162,576,798 of record NC_084461.1, on the reverse strand, counting down.
CTCTTAAGGGATCAAGATTCAGACTGGCACTCCTTGCATTGTCCAAAAACCCACAAGCTGAGAAATTAGCATAAGGTGGTCCCCATTGCCTGTGTCTGCAGTTTCCCGGCAGAAACAAACACGGATGCTTTTTGGAGGGATGCAGCTTCAACTCAGGCCCCACACGTTCCCTTGAGAGTTCTGCAGTGCACAAGGGAACAGACACCATGAGAGAGAGTCTGCAGACAGAACAAACAGCAGAGTTAGACCTCAAAACGTCAGACAATACAATTATCAACTATAGAAAGAAGAGAATGTTTGAGTTTGTTAAAGGAATGAAAGATTGAATAAAAAATACAATAAAGGAATAAGATACTACTTTTAGAAACAGAATTATTAGGTAAATAAATGGCATTCCTATAACTGAAATCATATGCAATCATTGAGATTCAAATTGCCAGACTAGGCTGCCATGCTGAACAGATACAGCTGAACAGAGAATCAGTGAACTTGAGAGCAAGTGGGGTGAAGGCATGAGCAGAGAGGAGAGTCTGTGGCTGGAGGTTAGAAATGAGAAAGGGCGAAGAAATTAGCAAAGTGACTGTCGAGTAGCACTGGAGGGAAAGACAATGCCAGGTCAAAAACTTTCAGAATCCAGGTGGATTTTTCAATATCAACTTTCTGTAAAACTTTCCTCACTGGTGCTCGGCAGCTTGGTAAGCCAGAGAAGAGAATGTTAAGCAGCCCTGACCTCTCCTCATTAGATGCCAGTAGCACCGCCACCCACAGCTGTGACTACCCAAAATATCTCCAGACATTACCACATGCCTCTCGTGGGCATAACCATTCCCAACTGAGAGCCACTGCATTAAGGTGAAAATCGGCACAGCGTTGAAATACCTGGTCAGGGATCGGGGACGGCTAGTTAAGAAGCCACTTCGGGTTTGATGCTGTAAAATGTGCATTGAGAGGAAGAAATCAAGAAGTCAAACTTGGTTACAGTGAAAGGCTGGGAGGGCCGAGGGATGAGAGGTTGTGGCGAAACCTAGAGATGCTCTGTAGGGCAGAGCTACAGTGTCTGGAGGTGGACACCGCTGGAGTTGAGGAGGCAGGAGAAAAACAGCAGCTGTTTTCTTGCTCCGTGGCCCGACTCTTAACCATGAAGCCATCCTGCTTCTCTGGGACACCTAGATGAGGGCATTAGCAGGGTCGTCCACATGCGTGTGGAAGTTTCTTAGTCGGATGGCAGGTCAGACTGTTTAGAGAAAGATTTTGCTCCAGAGACCAAAGGGGCAACCAGGGGTTAGCTAATTGATTAACTAATTAATAGGACCGAGTTGGAAATAGAGAGCAGAATGGGCAGTGAAGCAGGGACATCCCGAGGAGAGGGAGGTCACGGGTGGCACTGCCAGTGTGGCAGAGCCGAGCCCTGTGCGCAGCCACCGTCGGGACGGCTCCACCTGGGTGGGCTCTGTGAAAACCTGCTTTTTACACTCTCTTCCACCCACCTGTCTTCTTGCCCCAAAGTTCCTCTATGTAGCTCGAAATGCCAAAGACTGTATGGTTTCCTACTACCATTTCCAAAGGATGAATCAAGTGCTTCCCGACCCTGGTACCTGGGAAGAGTACTTCGAAACCTTCATCAGTGGAAAAGGTAAAGCACAATCCTCCGCACCCTTGCGTCTCACTGCAGCTCGGCTGAGTCCAGGGAATCACCTAGAATGCTCTGACTCCTAGGATGTCCTGCGTCTCGTCAGGCAAGTCCCACCACAGATGGGATGGGGCGGGGCAGGCTGGCTGCTTTCACAGTGTGTGCCCACAGCCCTTGGCAAACATCTCCCCCAATTAGAAAGCTTTGTTCTGGGTCACCTGACCTATAGCACTACCCTCATTCCCATTGTCAGGGCAAGTGGGATTGCACATAATAAACATGAAACCACGGTAGGCAGCTTGTTTTGGTCAATTACCCCAAGGCTGTCCCAATCCCCACCACCTCAAAAACAAACCGATCGGGATCCTCAGGAGCTGTCTGGTCCAGAATTTGCTTTTCCCTCTGCACTTTCCTGGTGCACTTAGGTAAATAAAACCCCAATTGCCTGAGGGTTTTGTGAGATTCCTAAGCAGCTGTTCTGTTTCCTGTGTCTGTGCAGTGGGCTGGGGTTCCTGGTTTGACCACGTGAAAGGATGGTGGGAGATGAAAGACAGATACCAGATTCTCTTCCTCCTCTTCGAGGACATAAAGAGGGTGAGTCAAGGCCGTTGAGAAGAAGCGCTTCAGGCCCAGGTGCAGAGAGATCTGAAGCTGTTCCGGGGCTGTGCTTCGGGGAGGGTGCCGTTCTGATACTCTCCTGCCTTCCAATCCAATGTCGCCCTCACCACAGGACCCAAAGCATGAGATTCAGAAGGTGATGCGGTTCATGGGAAAGAACTTGGATGAGGCCGTGCTAGATAAAATTGTCCAGGAGACGTCATTTGAGAAAATGAAAGAAAATCCCATGACGAACCGTTCTACGGTTCCCAAATCTATCCTGGACCAGTCCATTTCCCCTTTCATGAGAAAAGGTTAGTGGAGCCTCTTTACCAACACTCAGCTTGTCTGACACATACTGCCTGCCTCTTAGCAAGACGACACTGACTTTCATGAATTCCAAGACAACGTGTTTATGACTCTTCATAACAGCTGCTTCTAGCAAGGCTGGGGATTGCGTCCCGTGGTAGGAGAGGGCTCTCTGGGCTGTCACTCTGGTGCTTGGTTGCAAGGAACGGAGTCCCTCATACTAACTCTAATGCCAGGGGCTTGTAGTGAGGATTCACAGTCAACAGTAAAGGAAGTCTCGCAGATAACTAGAACAGGAGCCGCTCTTGGTCCAGACCTCCTGGGACCCGTGGATCTAAGGGTCCGGGACCTCGGCAGCAGGAGGTTGTGCCCCTTGTTCTAAAGCCACACCACGTACGGGACTGGCTGCTCTGCCTGTGACCATAACACATGCCTTCCTCCCTGGCCAGTTTGCTGTCTCTCTACTTGTGATACCTTTTTCCTGTTCTGCAGCTTCTGCTGACTCAGTTTCTGCTCAGAGCTAAGTCTCCACCGTGGCCCACACCTGCTCTGCACCAAGATTTTCAGCTAAACTGCTGCTGAGAACTGCCTCATTCTCTCAATATTTCTTAGTTCCATTTCCCAGAAGAGGAATTCTAATTGGCCCAGATAATGTTTTTCTTAAAAAAGACTATCATTTTTTGGATTTAAAAAGTAGTATGTGTCATTGTTTAAATTTAAATCAATATAGAATTATATTTTTAAAAAAATTTCTCCCCACCAAAACTCCACTCTGAAGAAGTAACCACCAACAGTAGGGAAGTTCCTTCCCTCTCTGTTTTATAAATAATTTTTTTAATATTTCACAGCAGTGCATCCATGGTGTGTATAAGGCTTTGTAACATTTTTTCTTCTTCCTCATTTTTTTTGCATGTGATTGAATTTATTTCATTGCATTTTCTAACTTACAACAACAACCCATGCTACTACAGCATGCCAGACAATTCCACCTCTTTTCTCTTTGGATAATCAGTTATGATTTGGCATTATCCTGTCTTCAGGCCCACACATACCTACCTTTCTATACATCTTCTTCTTGGGGCTCATACACACATGAAATATGTGTGTGTGTGTGTGTGTATCAGGATAAAAGCTTGCTCCTTCCAACATAAAATGTGGTTATAGTATGCAACTTTGCTTGCCAGAATGTGAGACATCCCTCCAGGGCAAGGCACGTAGATTCATGTACCTCACTGTTTTTAGTGGTCTCTTGTGATACCAAAGTACGGATTATTATTATTCATTCAACTATTCCCCTAATGATAGACACTACAGTTAGCATAGTTTCAATTTTTGTCTTTATTATTTCCTGACGCTTTTATTTCTGTTGCATAATTTATCAGAAGAGACATTGGTGGAACAAAGGGTCTTTCCCCTATTTAAAATTATTTTAAGGCACTGCTGGATGAAAAATAGCATCTTATTCATATTCTCAAATTCTTTTTTATTTAGGTGTAATCTATATACCAAAACTGCAGAAATCTTAAGTGCACAGTTCCACAAGTTTTGATAAATGTTATGCCCATTCTACCAGCACCCCGATCAAGATATCAAACATTTTTGTCACCCCAGAAAGTTCCCTCTCATGCCCCTTTCCTGTCACTCTCTACCCTCAGAGTCAACCACTATTCTAATTTCTATCATGGTGGACAGATTATACCTGTTCTTGGACTTCCGATAAATGGAATCATTCAGATGTATTTTCTTGTGTGTCTTTTGCTCAGCATGTTTGGAGATTCCTCCCTGTGTTTCTGTGTCCATGGTCCATTCTTCCTTATGTCTCTGTAGCAGTCCACTGTGTGCATACGCCACACATGGAGCAGGTCGTGCCAAGCTATCAGCTCCCATGGCTCAGATGTCCAGTCGATAGAGAAGCCTGTCGCCTTCATAGAGTCCCCGGGGCTGCTTCTCAGAGCACAGAGCTGCAGCAGCTGGGTGTCAACAAAGGGAAGTTGGGTGAGGTGGGCGTGTGACAGGCCAGGTCCAGCACACGCACTCCACTGCTTTACTTAGGGACACCGAGCCTTTCAATCAGAGTGACGCTCTTGTCTGGGCTTCCCTCTTCTAGGAACAGTGGGGGATTGGAAAAACCACTTCACTGTGGCTCAGAATGAGAGGTTTGATGAAATCTACAGGAAAAAAATGGAAGGAATCTCCATAAACTTCTGCATGGAACTCTGAGCAGGATGTAAATAAAAAGGTGGACAGCAAGAACGCAGACGCTATCTTCAGTCTTTTAGCCCCACCCCAAGGAATCTCTGAAAGCACATTGTAAATGCATACAATTGTGGTACAGACTGTCTCTGTGATTATTAACAGTATGTCACAACCTCATTTTAAAAAAGGAATTGTGTCTAATGCCTATTTTCTCAACTATTCTCTCCAAAGCAGGAAATAAGATGGCTAAATAAAATATAAAACTTGAATACTAATTTCTGGAACAGGTATCCTGGTTTTCTAGTCTATCGTACTTTAAGTACAAATATCAGGTTACATCTATATTAAGAACATGAAATTTCTAACGTCTGTCCTGGCCATTCAGGGAACTCTGGGATTCTGTGTCATCAGTATCAGAAGGGACACTTGGTGGGCAGCCCTGGTGCAGCCAGCCCCAAGGAAACACGTTCCGAGTGCCCTTGCTGGTGGTGGGGAGTGAAAGGAAAAGGCACAGATGGGAGATATTAGAAGATCAAAACCTCATTAAAAGAGTCCTAGTGCCAAGGTGTACAGGGAACAGTATGAGGGTGGCCTTTTGGGAGCCCAAGTTGTATCCTGGTCAAAGCAGAAAGCAGGAGACGGGGGATGGGTGTCACCAATGTCACACAAAACATGGCACTCAGGCTTGGAGATAATGGGTTCTTGGCTTCCACGCCACACCCTCTGGGGAGCCCCTCATAAGCAAGCAAGGCATCCTTTTCACTGGCTTCTCTTGTGTACCCCAGTTGTGTGTACCCCAGCTGTAGCTGTGCTTCTACCTGTCAGTTGTGGTGTTTGGTTCCATGTCTTATCCACCAGTTTACTAATGCAGTGCCTGGCAAACAGTATGTAAAAACTTGTCAAATGAGTGAATAAAGGCACAAATGAATGAATACAAGACACCACAAATTCCCAACTTTGACCCCTCTCTATTAGTCCCAAGTAGTGGTATTGTGAAGCTGAGGGCGGCAGGAGCAGTTCATCCTGGGTACAGCAGTCAGAGGGAGTATTAGGCCACCTAAAATTCTCCTTCTTTTCTATTGTCACCATGCACTGGTGATTCTAAACAATGTCAGTGATAAAATACTCCTCCATGGAAGAAAAAGAAAAAGAAAGAAATGAAACTTCTATTAGCTTAGGTTCTAAACACTTTCTTCGTTTCTACTGACTTTTCACCATCTGTGTGTAAGTTTCAGATTAGCACCTTGTTGTCATGTAAAAAAAAGTTGCATCCTCCCTAGACCGTAAATTTTTGTTGCGTGGTTGCATGTCTTATTCGGTTTGTATGGAGGTTAATTCAGAGAACCCCAGCACAGTGTCCTCGTCTGTAACTTCAAAACAAGCAGGTGCAGCCACAGCTGCTTCCTGCCAGGATTAAGTTCCCAACAGCAAAGAATCCTTCAAGCTTCTCCTTCAGTTTAGGGGCAACCTGTGTCTCCAACCCTGTAGTATTCGAACATTCCTGCATTTAAACGGAGATTCAGAATAAATGATGGCAGCACCACTATCGTAAAGATGAAGAAATAGACCTTGAGCTTCTTCAATTCTGACATTCTTTGTGACTTCTTGGAGTTTTCACATGTATTCAAAATTTGAAATAGTAAAAGTAAAGAGTATGAACTGTGAGGTAAGATATATAGTTTTTGTTTAGTAAATGCAAAGTTGTGTTCATACAGAAAATAGTTTCCTGATTTTAAATTATGGCTTTAAAATAGAAATTTACTCTGCCTCATTGTTGATATTTGTTTTAAAACTCAAGAATGAATCTACAAAATAAAACATTACATCAGTGGTATGTTTAGTAACTGTCTGACTTGCATATTTTATAGACACTTTAATTTTAATAAAATCAACTTGTTCTGATTTTTTTAACTGGCCTGAGTTATACACAAAGTTGAATAACAGAAAAGTTTCATTGACTACATTTCTTTACTAACCATTATTATTTGTTTTCATTACAATTAGTACTGAAATAATTGTCTTGTATAGGGAAGGGAGGTGGTAAAAGATGGTTCACCCCAAGGTCATATATGGTCCCAACTCACAAGCTGCATTCTGGTTGGTGGTTGGTTTTGTTAAGGAAACAATTATTCAATGACACTTGCTCAAGAACAGTAAGGGAGACTTTATTCAGGTAGAGGAACCACTGCAACACGGTCTTCCAGTGGGGGCGAGAGATTGGGCTCAGCTCCCAACACAGCACGGCCACGTGGTGATTTATGGCCATGGAGCAGGGTGGGGTCAGTGGACAGAAGTTACTAAGAGGAAACGTCAGCGGTGAGGGGAATCCTGGTTAAACCGACCTAACAGAATTCCTGCTGAAGACAGCCCAGGGTGACCAGAGGATCACCCGAGGGACAGAGGAGGATGAGGAGCCTGATCGGATACTGAGGTGGATTACATTTTAAGGGTGGGAGGTTCTTGCTAAACTGACTTAGCAGGGTTCGTTGCCAAAACAGCTTTTACAGGAAGTGCACAGATGGGCCTAGGAGAAGGTTCGGAGCCTGACTGCGGTTTGGTCATACAGAGAATCTTTGTCATTTGGTTTAAACTCTTCTCTTTCCTTTTTCCCTCACTAGCTAGGAACTAAACATACCAACTTTGAGGTTTAGTATTTCAAAGAGTTTTGAAGTTTAGTGCTGTGAGATAATAAGGGGCTTCAGGATGTTAAAACACCCACAAATCACTTCTATGTTTACGCTTCCAACAATCCAGTGGAAGCCACATGCCAACTGGAAGACATTATCATCAAGGTCAAGGATGACAATCCACCGTTATGGAAAAAAGCAATGTTTTTCAACTCAACCAGTTCTTGACAGTCAGGGGGAGGAGCAGAGAGCTCAGGCAGAACCTGCAAAATGAGGCCTGAGAGGGGCAGGAGAGCCCCAGGGGCCTTGATGATCACGCAGGGTGTCAGGCTCCTTCCTGGGAGCAGTGGAGGCCACTGCAGGCTCTAAGAAAGGAGGTGATTTATTCAGACTAGGGTTCCGACATACCCACTGTGACTGCACTGTACAGACAGGGTGTGGCGGGAAGCAGGGGTGAGGGTGGCCTTGGCACAAGTAGGCATGGAGACATTAAGGGATTAGGATGAGAGGCAGGAGGCTGGCCTCCTCCTTTAGCCTCTCGCGCCTGGTTACAAGAATGCGAGGACATGTTTAAGATGGATGGGCAGGACACTCATTCCTTGCAGAGCACCTTTTTCATTTTAACTGCACATAGTACCACTATGTTAGGTACCATGAAGATTAATGAGATGAGATGAGACAAGAGAGAAGAAAAGCAGAGGATCTGGGTAATCGAGCTTTAGATCAGCAAGCAAATTAAGACAGGCTCACAGACCTGTCTAGAAAGGAAAACGTGGTCTGAGCTGTTTAGCAGACTCTCCTGCAGGACGGTTTTGCGCATTCAGCGATATGTCTGACCCACAGGATACGATCTGGTCTAGGTCTCAATGCCAGAGGCAGGTGCTGTGATGAGTCAGCAACCTCAGAGCCTAGGACTATGCTGGTCAGATTGTGGGGTGTTTGCAGTGAGCCTCTGGGGTGGTCTTCCCTGTTCCTTGAGTCAGTGGCATCACTGGGGGCAGAACGGAGGCAGCCTGGGGGCGTCCAGCCTGGCCCCTGCCTCCACCACTCTCCTCCCTCCTCCTCTCCCCACCCTGTGGTTAAAGTGCAAGCTGGACCATCACCTTAAAACGGGGATATGAAAACACTAGGGAAACGCAGATCGCCTTTACCACTTTCTGTCCCTCAAGAAAATACTTACAGAAAATACAACAAAAGAATACGATGGTGTAACTGCTAGGTACTACTGAAGGTTAATTTATAAAAAAGAGGAAGGGGGAGGTGGGAGGAGGGAAAGAAAGAAAGAAAGAAAAGACCTAAACTTACGCAACCCTGTAAATTGTTCTGGGCCCTTTAATCCAGTCATGGAGAAAGAATCCAAGTCGGCCACAGCACAGTGAGATGTGATCTCAGGTTGCCTGGTGAACCGTTTCAGAGCGTGCCAAGAATTGACACGCTAATGCCGCCTCTCCTGGTGCTTAGTCGCGGTGTGATAAAGTAGGGATTCCAGGGCCTCGCCTGCAATTGAACGCACCGTGAGTTCTCCCGGGACCCGCTGCTCTTTGCAGTGAGCCATTTCCTTTCCAGCCCGCCAGCACCTGGCCTCTTCCCCAGATCACACAAGCCCACACCTTCTCTCTCAGCTGCACTTCTCGAAAGCTGAGGCAAGCTACACCAACTGAAAGAAGGATTTTCTTCTATTTGTGATTTCCTTGTGATTTTATTTTGCTTGTTTCATTTTAAAATACAGTTTCCCAATGGTACTGAGAAGGACAGTCAAAATCGGCGCCCTGACGTGGATTACACGGAGGGAATTTTGCTGAACAAAGCCGTGTGTGCTTCTGGGAGAAAACCTGGCTCTTCTAGGCAGCCCAGTGACCGCTTCACTGCCACATGTCCCGAGGCAGGCGAGTGAGTTGCTTGGGAAGGCAGGAGGCAGGCGTGGGAAGCGAAGAGCTCACCTTCCTGCAGAGCCTCCTGTGTCAGCTGCACACCCACGTGCCGCCTCCATTCTCCTGGCTGTTCCCAGTGGCAGAGGGGCAGTGGCCTGACAGTCCTAAGTGAAATTCACAAAAGCACTGAAGCACAGAACACTAAATGCATGTACAGGCACATGCATACACAGTCAGACACAGTGCACACACACGGTCGGCGACATTGTCCTCTGTCCCAGCCCGGGAACCCGAGTATCTGGAAGCAAGACAGGATAGGCTGGGCCTGCGCACCAAGCCGACTACATTTTCCCTGCATTGGATACTCTGTTACTTTTCTACTCTTCAGTCATGAGACCCCCAGGGCACATGATTATCCCACGACCCTGACTGAAGTGACTGAAAGAGACCTGGTTGGGCGTGACCACCCTGATAAAATAAATTGAGATAAGAGGGGAATAGATATTTACCGAGTTGCAAAATCCCTCTCCCAAGGCTTGTTAAAATATAACTGTTAGCTTTGTTTAAAATTTATCATTATCTACCCATTCTTTCTTTTCCCGTAACTGTAAAAATTAAGTTACAGGTTAAACTTAAGGCCCTTTTAGGAGGTAAGCACAAGATGTTCCTGGAACTGCCCTCCCTCGTGACCAACATTAAAATACCAGAAATCATCAAAGCAAGATGCTCAGGTCAACAGAGGAACTGCTTGCCTTTCAAAAACACTTCCCTCCCTGCTGCCAAAAACAAGCCCTTCCCCAACTTCTCCGAGGCAGCTAGCCCATGTGAACAAACCTTCAAAGTGACAGTACAGTGACCCCCCTGGGGTAGCAATAATGAACACTACCACCATCTTGGACCTACTGAGCAGGCACAGGGACCAAAGTCCTGACTAGCATGCACCACCCACGATGCAACCAGAAAGAACAGAATGCACCGCTCCAGAAGCATGGAACAATGCACTGGCCTGCACCCCTCATGCCCTTGCCCTCTAAAGGACCCTGAACAGCCCCTTCAGGGGACTAGCTTCCCTGTAGCTACCTTCCTTATGCATAAGTCTATCTCCTCTTTTAATAAAGCCTTGCTTGCTTTACTTTTGGGTGCATTGTTCATTTCTATGACCTTGAGACCCAAGAGCCTAATTTAGTAGCAGAAGTGTGTTTGCCTAGACCTGCTTCCTCCCAGCCCTGAGCACTCCCTGAGAGATGCACTCGTTTCCTTACCATGTGATTTTATTTCAGATGTTCTCCTCATATGTCACTTCTTCTTCTATTAGCTCCTGACCAGGGAAGAAACAGAGAAGAGATCAGTCAATTCCTAGTGTTGGGAAAACAGAATAATTTAATCAGGCTCCCTCACCTCAGGGCTGGTTCGGGGTGGGGGTGGTTCAGTAAACATTGTGTGTGGGGGTGGAGTTGGTGCCCCTGAGCGGTGCCACCACTTTGGCTGGTGTTTCCTGCCTGGAGCGACCACCGTCACCATAGCCATGCTTTTCCAAAAACCTATGGCTTCCAAGGACCTTTTGGCCCATTACCTAGCTCATAGACCTGTGTGTGAGAGGTCTGGTGACCCAGCCTGGCATGTGAGGGGTCTGGGGACCCAGACTGGCATGTGAAGGTTTTGTGGCCCAGTCTATGAACAGGCTTCAGGGGTCTGTGGGCTCCAGACCCAGCCTTAGATCAACAATCGGCCCATTCGGTGCAGGATTACCAGCAGGTAAAAGAGCTCGACGACTAGCATGGTTGCCTAGCTTTCCAATTGGCATCATGAATAGGATTAAGAGCTAGACAACTGGTGCTCTGAGGATCCCAGGCCTTAGTAGAGTCAGACACCTAGTCAGTTGGCAATATACCTAAAGCAGTAGGAAAGTGTGCTGGGCACCATAGTATGATCAGGCACCTAAAGATTAGTAAGAAAAGCAGCCCTAACTCCTACAGCAGCAGCACAGGTCACTGCAGAGAGAACAGCCTTCAGCTTCAGATGACCTATTAGGAGCTGTGAGATCTCTGACAAGTTACTTAGCCTCTCAGGGCCCTGCTCCCTCTTCAGGGAAATGACAGTAAGTTGTGTAGAGGTCTGAGTGAAATAGCAAAGGCAAAGCTGCTGTCTGCTGCACAGCTCAGACCAGCCAAGTGCTACTGTGAGTCCCTCAGCCTCAGCCCTCGCACACCCACCAAAGTCGAGAACACAGGTCTATTTGAGGCAGTGCAGGGCACAGACAAAAGAGAACTTAAAGCTGCCTGGTGACGTGACCTCTCTCCCCTCCAGCTTTCCCACATGCTGGTTTCTCCCTGAAATCTTCCTCTCCCCCCACCTCCACCTTCACTGACATGTGCCTGCTCACACTTCAGTTCTGACCTCAGAGGTCACTTGGCCGTCATCCTCCAGGTTACCTTAGGTGCACCTTCTTTATAAGTTCTCATAGCACCTGCTGCTGACACCTGCCCCTGGACTCCTCCCTGCCTGTCCCATTGGACTCTAAGTTCCCTGAAGATGGAATTGTGTGTCCTTCAAAAGTGCACCTCCAGCATGTAGCATATGATGCTCAGCAGAGAATCAGTAAGATTTCAATAAACCATTAAATGCAGCCACGAGTGGCTGAACAAAACAACAAATGCATGGGAAGGGTACTGGCAGAAGTGTGGCTTGACCTAGTGACACGGCTGCTGCTCACCACAGGTTTCTGTCACATTCAGCACAGTTGGGGATGAATCTACAGACCTATAAGTACACTACAAAATGTAAGGGATTAAATAGAAATGTACACTGAGAAGCAGTGGTCATGCCACTCTCTCCTGTGTGTGGCCGAACAGGGATAACGTGGATTCAGGAGATGTGGATGTGATGTTCCATGATGGGAATGTTTATAAATGCAAGTGAGAACCCATACACTGTAAAGATCCTTTTTTTTTTTAATGTGTTGCCCCAACAAGCCACTTGGTGGGTCACTACGACTGAGTCTTTTGGCACCCCAACCCTGGGAGTGCAGGACTCCCTAGTCAGACAAGCTCAACCATGAGAAATACACAGAAAGAAATTACACAGAAAAAAAATTTAACAACAAGATTGAGATTTTCTGCATAATCAAGAGGTGAAAAATACATAGTTATGGCAATACATGAGACTGTAAGCACAGATCTCATGCCATAAGGCGTCACTCCTGTCTTTGCAGTCTTGTGATAGAGTCACACTGAGCCACAGACCTCCTCTCTGTGATCAGCGGCACACAGGTGGGTCTACATTTAGCTTCTTTGGCTGTGGACAGAGCAAATTCTACAGGTTAACAAACTGATGGTCTTTCCCCAGTGCAAAACTTCGCTGCTCTGGCACCAAGCTAAAGTTGAACCAACTGCCGGGAGTGTTGCATCTCCACAGTTTTTCTTAGTTCCTGGGGCAGTGGTTCTTGAAGTGAGGGCCCCAGACCTACAACATGGCCGTCGATTGGATCCTGTTAGAAAGGAAAACTCTCAGTCCCCAGTCAAGGCCCTACTGAATCACTCAGTCTGGGAACAAGATCCCACACTCTGTGTTAACAAGCCCCGTGAGTGATTCAAATGTATGCTCAAGTTGAGAACCACATTAGGGGCAGGAAAAATCCTTCATGTGCCTCCACGAACTGCTTCTGTACTAAGGCAGAGTAGACAGCAATACTTCAATGTCCTTCAGGAAGAGTTTTCCCCTAATGTTTGGGTTCACATCTCTAGTTTACTTTTAAGAGAGATATCAGGGTTATTTGATAAACAATCATTGATTAGCTCTCCTTGTATGCAACGCCAGGGTTAATTTCTCAAGGGTATGAAGGTGAACAAAAGAAAAGAGCCCCTGCCCCTATCTCTTGATAAGCATTAGTAGCAGTTTCAGTTGTGCTTCTCAAAGATATAGGAGTGTTAGCCTTGCCCTGACTCCAAGAGCTGACTGGCCCTTAAAAATCAGATCCAAACAGCTAACCTGCAAAGTGTGGAGAATGGAGCTGCAGATTACAAAGCAACCTCATTCCTGCACATTCACTGAGTAGCTGCAAGGTCTCCATCATTCTGGTATCTGAGAATGCAGAGCCAGGTTAGACATCGCTCTCTGCCAGGAGCATAGGCAGTAACTGTTGTGACACAGATGGAGACGAGGTGCCAGGGGACACCTGACACAGCCTAGAGGGATTCAGAAGGGGTCCTGTGGGCCATATGAGCTACTGGCACAGGAAAGTGTCCCGACAGGCATTTTTCAGGCATGTGTGTGTGTCATGAAGCCCGTGGTCTGCTCAGGAAGCTGCAAGTTCTGCACAATTGGATGTCAGCAGAAATGAATAAATTAAAATTAATTCACACATTTAGAAAAAGCAACACGATGCTTTCCCGATGCATCATTAAACAACTCTTCTCTTCCAACCGATGCCATCATCCATTGGGAATAAAAACTTCAAGTAAGAAGCAGAAATAAAAAATATGCCATCCCATCTACTTTAAATAATTCTGAATTTCTGGAAATTCAGGCTGAGCTTGTTTGTTTTGTAAAAGCTAAGAAAAATGTCGCGCTAAACTATTAACTGTATAACAAGATTTCAGAAGGTATGCTTAACCCACTTACAATTTAGGAGATTAAATTGTATTAACATATTCCTATGTGCTCATTATTCCTACACCAATCACCGTCTCCATGTGTTTACAGATCATCTGGGATGTACACCACAGTACTCTGCTGCTAATTGTCAGGAAAACTTAGACTCTAGTAAGTCACATTGACGAAGACTTCCTCTTGAAAATAATAATGAACGGTAATCCTAACTCACCACGTGTAATGTCATGTAATGACCGTCACTGCTTTGAAATGATTCTGAAGCTAAGCTTCTCCTTTAACTTTCATCTCCATCCTCTTGCTAGTTTAAATTTGTGAGGTTTTCCTGTAGTTATTTCCAGTTGTTATCAGGCATTGTGAAGAAACCCCAGGAATGGCCTTGGGTAACATGTTGCTGGCTGATACCTCCCAGCAAATCACAATTAGTGATAGAATATAAAACCTTTGACCATGAGGCCATCAGGCCACCCCAGGTCCCAGGGCAATGTTAATTCATAGCATTCTAGAATCTGAGTCAAAGAAGCTTCCAGGGCCCTCAGAAATCCCTGCCATGGCTGAGGGAGAAACCAGCCCTCTCTGTTTTTAACGGAAGGGTGATGAAACAGAAACACCAACAGGACATCTTTCTAAAAACGACTGTGAGCTCCATGAGGGGCTATCAAAGTACCAGCCAGAGATGGGGTGGGACATGCAGCCGTAAGATCTCCTCGCACCTGGCAAGAGCCTCATGGCCTGGCAGCAAGGGCATCTCAGCCGCTTTGTGCTGGGTGTTACCATTATGTGTTCCAGGAACCATGCTCCTGTTCACAGACGTGTTCCAGGACCCATGAAGACAAATTAGAATGTTGGCAGTGTTGGGAAAATTAAGGCCTATAGTCTTGTTCGGACTTCAGAGGCATTGCTAGGCCTCTGACCGAAGAATGACCTGCATAAGCTGTGTGCCAGACTCAGAAACTGTGTGCAGGCCTATGGGATGGGTGCTTGGCAACCATCAGATAAGAAGGAAAGTAAGTCCTGGAGCTTCTTGGACTTTGGGAACTGGGCCAGTTCCCAGGGTCGAAGAACATCCTGAAGACTTGTGAGAAAAGATCCAAGTGTTAGTAAAATAGTCACAGCTGCATGTTTGTACACACACTAATGTTATCAGTCTGTGGCTGGGTAATATAAGCAGGATCTGCCCAAACCGCTCTCTGAAGTCTCACCCGTGGAGTGGACGCACTGCCCAGGACTATCCCAACTGTTCACAGGACTCCAGATCGCTGTTCACAGGACTTCCGTCACTGCTTGGATCTGCATGTAGGTGTTTCCCTAATTTGGTGATGTAAACATTGTTTAATTAATTTTTTCTCTTCTTTTTTAATATGACTGCATAATCTCACTTTCTTTGCTTACTTGCTTATTGCTGTATTTTAATAAATACCATAAACTGACTTATTGGTGTGACGAATGGTTTCTTTTGAACCTAAATGAAAGTAAAACTTCCTGCAAAATAGGAGGTAACCGGACAGGATGTAGCCCTGGCCTCAACTGGATGCTACTCAGAGGGGCTTGAGCAGGCTGGAAATGGAGCAGGGATTGGGGATTTTGTCTAAAGCTGCTGGGCCTCCCCAAACTCAACCCCACTCAGCCTCCCAAGGAATCCCCAGAAATGACCTTGTCCTCCATGTGGTTTGTGAATTGTGCCCCAAAACAAATCTCCATGACTGCACATGTCCCTTCCAGGTTACAAAGGCCCCAGATACCTCCTCCTGTGTCTAAGGTGGGGAGGGTGCAATGCGTATCTGGCAAATCTCTTCAAAGGGCTTCACTCCACACCGTGGGTTCCACCACGTCCCTCAGAGTCGTCGTGCTTCACTGCTCCTGGGGGCAGCTCGCCCACCTTCTCCTGGACTTCTGCTCCAAGTCCCTCACCTGCAGTCCATCTCACAGCCCCTCCCCCTGAGCCACAGCCCGGATTCTGCCATCGTCTCAGACATTTCCAACACTGGCAATGAACCACAGCTCCTTCCTTCCAGCATGGCCACCACTGCTTCCAACTACCTTTTTCTTTAATCGTCTTTGCCCTGCAAACGCCCAGGCCTGAATCAATCCACGTTTTCATTTCCTGTCTTGTCAGACACTGAACTGCTAGAGAAAAATCACAAAACACTGCTACTGAAATCATTGCAAATTCTGGCATCTGACCTCAGCCGGGAGCTGTCGCAGCCTCCGCGTTCCCTCCTGTCTCTGGGACAGATGTGCCCCTCTTGGCATCCAAGGCCAACACCCCAGCTGTGCCTCAGCCCCGCGCCCCCGCCCCCTTGCTGTCTTTGCTCTCAGCTACTCCTGTTCTCTGACAGCTTGTGAGGGAGGGGGGTCTCCAGGGAGCTTTCCGGAGTTCTTCCATCTTCTTAAAGCACAAGTGTACTTAATAATTATATGAATAATTGTTCATGTTTGATTCCCTTGTTAGGATGCAAGTGTCCTCAAGGTGGGTCCCTGTGTATAACAGGTGATGAAGGAATAAATGGATGAACAGCAAATCACAGAGGGGAGGCCAACCTTGCAGAGGGCACGAGAAGGAAAGAAAGGAAGAAAGGTTCTTTGGCTTTGGCAAAGAGGTGGCCATCACTCATCCTAGAGGTCCCCAGAAATTCAGAATGAAGGGCACTGAGTCCAGTCCCTGCCAACAGTGTAGCACTTGGGCCATGGCAGGCAAAGCGGCAAAGCAGATACCACGCCAGCATGGGCGGGAGCCCAGCAGCAGAGGCCAGCCGAGCTCCACACCAAGAAAGGGATCTGCAGCTTTAGACCCAGGCAAGGACTGTCAGAGCTCACTAAGGTTTCTTGAGTGTTTGTGATTTTTAGATTGGTTTTAGACAAGACTAGTGGCTGGTAGGTCATGAGCTGCCTGGAGTGGCTATAGATTCAGAAGAAACATCTTGGTTGGGCTCTCCTGCCCTGGTTCTAAAAGTCCAGCAGCTAATTTGGATTTAGTGCTAATAGATCCATGTTGTATATGGCTCAGTCCACTGACAAGCTTGTGGAACCAGGCTCACTGCCTGTGAATGCTGGGCCAGTGGCTTCCGGAAGAAAATTTGGGAGAAAATCCTGAAGTGTTTTCCAGTTAACCCTCCTCAGAATAACCTGCGATTGTCTTTTAAATTAGGGCAGCAAATTGTAGCTATGCCAGGTCATAGAGGAAAGCTCTGAAAGAAGACATAAGCTAAGGGAAGGAAAGATTACTCAATAATACTTGAACACACTTTCAAAATTTATTTTTCCTGAAGTTCAAAGTAGCTGTCATTTTGTTCTAAGGGAAATATTAGATTTAGGGAGAAAGATGCTGACTCTCACCGTCACCGGCGCAGAGTTACACACACACACCTCCCCTCTTACGGCCTCTGCCTAGGTCCCTCCAGTCGCCAATTCCTTCTTCAAGCCTGTTCATTTCTTCTACTTTAATTACATTTACTCTCTCATCCCTTAAGTTTCTTCAATTATTCCCACTTACCTTTTCTTCTTTAAGAACTTCCAAAATCTCATCTTCAAGAAATGACCTTAATTTTTTTTTATTCCAGCCCAGAATTTGTTTATTCCTGTCCAGAATTCTTTTAGATAGCTTAAGTAAACCTTGAAATGGTTTGGTAAAATGCTTTCTGGTTTTCTTTTTCTAACTTAACATCTGTAATTGTCTTAGCCCATTTTATGTTGCTATAACAGAATACCACAGACTGAATAATTTATGAAGAACAGATGTGTATTTGGCTCTCAGTCCTGGAGGCTGGGAAGTCCAGTATCAAAGGGCCGGCATCTGGTAAGGGCCTTCTTGCTGCATCATACCATGGCAGAAGGTCCACACAGCAAGAGGAGGACAAACTAGCTTTGTTAACAAGCCCACTCTTGCAAGAACTAACCCACTCCACCGAAAACAGCATTAATCCATTCATGAGGACAGAGTCTTCATGACCAATCACCTCTTATTAGGCCCTATTTCCCAATACTGTTGTACTGAAGATTAAGTTTCCAACACATAAACTTTGGAGGACACATTTAAATTATAGCATTAATTCACATAATATTTAACTATAAAGACATGTAAGCAAACAGCATATAATTACAAAATGAATTAATATAATTATCTGGGCGAACTTATTGTATTAGTTTGTTTCTGTAAATTATAATAAAATACCTGGGACTGGATAACTTATAAGAAACGGAAATCTATTTCTCACAGTTTCAGAGGAACACAAAGTCCAGGGAACACATTTGGTGAAGGCCTTGGTGGTGGCAACAGTGACCCAGGGGTCTCACATGGTAGAAAATGGTGGAGCAAGAAAAAAAATTGTTTTTAATGATGTCCCATGCCTATTTCCTGAAGTGAAGAGCCATAAAACCCTTCCGTGACAAGTGTCTGTGTCCTTGCATGCAGGGACAGAGTGAAGAGTGGATTCCAATGGCTCTGCCATCCCCCTCACCACGAGCAGTCCAGTGTGGCAAGCTCTGAACCCACGCCAGGGGCACATCTCGACTCTGCCAAATAGTGGGCGCGTAGCCTGGTGCCTTACAGCGCCGGCCTCAGTTTCCTCATCTGGGAAGCAGCTTCCCACTCCAAGAAAGTGGTAAATAATCATACCTGTCCCGTAAAATGTGAGGCATAAATGAGCCAGAACATGCAAAGCAGCTGGAACAATGTCTTGCAAATGAGCACTCAGGTGTTCTGTGCAATTTTGTTTGCTGTAACTAGAACTAGCAGGAAGGGGAGTCGCATTAGTATCACCGGCACAGAGAGTTCACTTGGGCAATGTCAGGTTTCGAGAAGACACGAAGCACTGAGTCCCTGGACCCTGTGAGAAGGAGAAAAAGGAAGTAAAAGAACCCAGGCCTGAGCAGCAGCTGGGAGCCTGTCGGAACATGCAGTCTTAGCCTGACGCAAACACAACGTTATTCTGTTTACTGAGCAAAGATAAAAGTTTACTAACTTTTCGCAAACCAGGATGAAGGGCATGAAGGTTTGCTGAGCCAGGTCGTTTGCTGGATTCTGCTCGAGGTCCCCCCGTGCTCTTCCAACTCCCTGCAGGAACGTTCGTTTCCTTCACAGTGATGCCTATGTGTGTCGTCCCTGGTTCACCGGCAGCCACCACTGCCGAGGACAACGTGATGTCTCACTGCCACTTCCACAGGATGCCTACAGTCCTGCCAGTCCCGGGAAGCCTCTGTGAATGGCGAGGGCGCACTGCCGGGGCTGCCCCCGGCCCCTGTCCCTTCGTGCTCCTCCGAAGCCAGACGTGGAATTCAGGGGACAGCAGCGGGTGTGGGCGAGCCGCGGGCGGAGGCTGTCCCCACAGGAGACCCTTCACCTGCCAGGGGCCCCAGAACCACGCCCCGTCCCGGCCACTCTGTCCCCACTTGGGAGGAAAGGCCACGTGCCGGCCATCGTGGATTTCTCGGAGAACAGCACTCCTGCCCAACTAGTATCTGGGGAAAGAACATTAGCCGCTCACTTCATTTTTAACTAGCACGACACTTGCCAACTGAGATTTCCTTAAAACGCTGCTCTCCGAAAGAAGACAGATGGCCCCGTGCGCCTGCGGTGACAATGAGTCTCCGTATCTCTCGAGCTTCTCTCCATGGACAAAGCGTTCAGGGTGGACGTCCCCCCAGTGTCTCCGTGTGGCTTCACTGGCCTGCAGGGACCTCGGAGGAGACTGGAAGTGTCGCCCCAGCGCCGGGTGTGTCCGGAGGCTGCAGGAGGACATGTGCCCCCGGGCCCGGCCTCCCAGGCCGTGCGCTGAACGGAGGGAGACCACGGCCAGACCACGAGGGCCGATTTTGTCACCTTCATCTCCGGTTTTTCACCCCCTGTCATTGTGTTCCCTCAGGAATGACTTTCTGAGCTCGCTCAAAGTGTTCAGGCGAGAACTAGAAATTACGCGCCCTTTTCCTTTCTGCACGCACCTGGAAAATAAAGTCATTGTTAGCGGACAGGCTGGGCTCACACTTCTTCCAAAACCTGACTCAGTAGTTGGAACAAAACCGTGGACCTTCATCAAAAGCCTCCTGCTCATGTTTCTAAACCAAGTTCTAAGGTCCTCAGGGCAGCTGGCCAAGTTCTGCTCCTTCCCCTGGCCTCGGCCTTCCCAACAGGACATCTCTGCTGACCGGCGACCTTGCAGGGACAATCCCCCGAACGCTTAGCTCAAGCTTCGAACTGAGCCGGTCTAAGCCTTCGCCTACCTGGTGTTCCCCGTCGCTCTTCCACGGGGCTAGTCCTGCACTATGCTGCAGCAGCCACTCGCTCACCCCCACGAGCCTGTCCCCAGTGAGCCTCTCACATGCCAAGTGTCACCTCTCACTAAGAGAGAGAACATTAGTCTCCCTTTGTTACCGTGACCATTCTGTTTATGATGTACTGTGAAGCTCAGATGTGCAAGTGTTGGGTCGAATCATTTGAAATAGGCATGAAAGAAAGAAGGAAGGAAGGAAACATTCAAGTGTCACAGAGGCAGCAACCTTGGAAAGGCAGGAACTGCTAGGACTTAGGAGAAGGAGGAGGACATCTGAAGGAGATGCCGACCCCTGGGGAGGGACAGGTCATGGCTGGGCCCTGTCTCCTGACGCTGTCTGTGAGGAAGCCCTGGAGATGCTGAGAGAACGGCCAGCCTCCTCAGCCACTGCTGCAGAGAGTAACACAGCTGCTGGCGTGACAAAGCGGCACTGGTGTCCTGCTCCCGGGACGGGAAGGTGGCAGAAGGAGCAGGTTCCCATTCTCCATCTTGCCTCTCAGTCTCCCCATGGACAGAGATTGAGAGAAGAGGTGCCAGCTGGCAGAACAGAAACGGGGATCGCAGAGTCCCAGCTTGCACCCCTCAGGGAAAACCAGACAGAGGTGAACTTGGACCTAAGAGATGATAACTTAAAAACAGGCCATCCGATATCTGACTTTTTATAGTCTCAAAAATGGCCATTTCATGTGGCTCAAACTAATGTATATGCTACGTGCAAAGCCAGGACAGAGATCTAAAGTTATCTAAAAGAAATAAAGTGATAGACTCGATGTAGTCAGCAAACTCTCCTGCTGTCTTCTGCTTCGGTTCAGAGACTCCAGGTGGTGGTCTTCTCAGAAGAGGGGACTCAGGGAGCGGCTACAGGAACTGAGGCTGGGGTTGAGAAACGACTGCCAGGTGCCCACGTGGGTGGTGTGAGCTCGGTAGAATTTTCTCTATTGGACCAACTGAGGAAACATCTCCAGGATGAACTTTTTAATAGTTTGTTTGAAATTTGTGGTTAATGCCAAACCCAACAGGGCAGATGCTGCATACTGGGAAATAAGTAAACAGCATGAGCTCTGAAACCCCTTCAAGGTGACCAAGAGAAGCACGCCCTTGCTTAGGCTGATCAATGCTGAGAGACATTCTGGTGAAGGTGGCAGCTGGAGAAGCTGCCTCTCCACATGGTGACCTGAGCCCATTCGTGCAGGACCCTGCAGGACACTGCAGCATGAGTGGAACTCAGGGCCCTGGTGAGGAGTCAGCAGGAGGCTGCCCCTCCTCCCACACCACCAGGGGCCAGGATCTCAGAATTAGGAGCAGTTTGGGGAGGTCATTCAGACACTGGTTGTGTGGTTCTTTTGATGTCATTAAGCTAAGTGTCCTGTTGTATGTATTGAGAAACTGGTAGTTTCTACCAAGGTTAAACATACCAACGATTCAGTAGTTCACATCTTAGTTTTATACCAAGAGAACGAGACAGTGCACATGGCCACCAGAAAACGTACAAAAATGTCACAGAAGCTTTATTCATAATCATCAAAAACTGGCATCCTATGTGTCCATCAAAAGAAGAACGGAGAGACACAATGTGTTGCATTCATTTAGTGGTGTAGCACAGTACATAGCAAGAGAGATAAATGAAAAACTGATATTTGCAACGGATGCGTGATGATTTTCACGTACGTTATGTTGAAAGAATGAAAGCCAGACACGAAGGCGTACATAAGGCATGGCTCTACCAATGCGAGGCTCAAGCTAAACCCTGGCGACAGAGTCAAGACAGTGGTTGCCCCAGGTACTGGGTGCTGAGAGGAGGCAGGAGGGGACATCCCAAGGTGATGGGATGCTCTATCTCTTCATCTGGGTGGTGGTTACCTAGTTCATGTATAAGTAAGAATTCAGCAAAATGCGAATTTTAGCTTTCTGCATTTTGCTGGGTGTGAATTGTGCCTCAATAAAACAAAAACTCTTTGTAATAATGGTCCTCAAATACCACAGTCTAAATGTGCACAGGAAAGAAACAGAGCCCTGAGAATTCAGTAACCGTCTAATTCAGCCTCGGAAGTTGGGATGGAATTCCAAGCCAAACTGTCTCAGCCGGCAGCAGCAACAAGGGCACCTAACTCGTCATATGTTAACAGAAGCTCAGGACCACTGGGGTCTGGGGAAAGTGTTTCTCCAAGTCTCCGTGGATGACCAAATCCTGAGCCCAGAATCACTCCTCTCTCCTCAGGGAGAGTAACTCCAGGGGAGGAGAGGAAGTCCAGGGAGGCCAATCCCTGCACTTGCCCCAGGCACGCCGTCGGTGCCACCGCTCAACTCCCCAGCTCCATGGGCCTACACGGGACCAGGAAGTGGCACCCTGGCCTTGCGCAGGCCCCTTAGCTGAGCTGCCTGCCACTGTCCTTTCTTCTGGCAGCATCACAGCGGGGCCCTGCCAGAGGGAAGGGAAAGGCCCATTCTGGCACAAAGCTGAAGATTTTGTTCCCATTTCATGCAGGAAGTACAGATCCATGCTGATTGCCTCTCTTTGTTTGCCTGAACATACACACCTGTAATGAACAACCGGAGCTCTGTGCCCAAGCACTGAGGATATAAAACCTGAGTGAATCGACTTTCATTTACTTTTTACTTTCCTCTGCTAGTGCCCGAGACCAAGGTGGAGGGAATGGCCAAGAACAAGGTGGAGCAGACAGGAGACTTAGAACAGAGCTTGCCACCCCAAGAAGAACTTTTCCAAATAAATGGGGTCATTCTGAAAAAGAATGTACGTGACATTTGGGACCAAATCTGGAACTTCCAAGCCAAGCCTGATGACCTGCTCATTGCTTCCTATCCCAAAGCAGGTATGTTCACGGACACGAGGAGAGGGATGTGAAGTCGGAGCCTGTGTCAAGCAGGGAAGGCAGTGTCCTTGTCTCTAAGTCAGACAGAATGGCAAAGGACCTGAGATTTTTCTGTAAAACTAAAAGGATTTTTTACAGCTAGAGCAGTTGATTCACTAAAAAATATGTAACTAGCCATAGCAGATTCTTCAGGTAGAAAAAAAATCCATGGTATTAATTTTTTCTTTCATTCAACGATTATTTATCAAGAATCTTCTAACTGCCAGAAACCAGCCCCAGACACAGCGATAAGCAAAACACTCATTATCTCCGCCCCCGGCGCACGGTCCGGTCTGGAGAAGAACATTAGAACATTAGACGAATCACTCACAGGACTTAGATTGCAACATGTGATAAGGGCTGAGAAGGAAATGTAGGGCGTGTGCTGAGAGAGCACTAGGGTCCCCGTTCACATCCAGTAAGGAGCAGTAAAGACACTCTGGGCTACTGTGCCTATGACATAGTTAATGTGTTAATTTGATAAAGCTGTGAAACAAAGTACCACTAACCGAGTGGCTTGAACAACAGATATTAATTGTCTCAAGTTCTGGAGGCCGGAAGTCTGAAATCGAGGTGCTGGCAGGGAGGATTTCCACCGAGAGTCATGCCCCAGGCCTCTCTTCTTGGCACATGGCATCCTCCCCGTGTGCATGTCTGTCTCTAGATTTCCCTTTTTTGGTCACTAGTCAGTCATATTGGACTAGGACAAACCTAAGGACATCATTTTAATTTGATTATCTCTGTAAAGACTCTGTTTCCAAACAAGGTCACAGTCTGCAGCACTAGGGGTTAGGACTTCAGCATATGAATTTGGGGGAACACAGGTCAGCCCATAACAGGGAGCATGGGGAGGAAGAGCTGGTGTTTGCAGATAGAACAAGCAGGATGGTTCTATGTTGCCGATGGGTACTATGTGATGAGGAGGGGAAGAGAGGAGGCACAGGTGCTCTGTGCCCAGTACTGGGTTAGGGGAGTCTGGAGAGGACGCCAGCAAGGCAGTCGGATGAACTGAAGGGGATCAAAAGTGGAACGGGGGACGCAAGATATGGCTGTGATTTCCAGATGGAAAAGATGGTAGCTCGCGCTAGAGGGTGGCAGTGCAGATGGGGAGATGGGAGGAGAGTGGAGATCTGTTTTGTATGTAACATTACGTGAGGGCGGAGAGGAAGTGAAGACACAAGTGAGACTCTTTCGGCATGGTCTGGCGTGGTCCGTCGAGTGGCCTCGGGTACCGGGATAGGAACGCCTGGGAGAAGGGAAGGCACAGCCCCAGAAATGCAGGGCTGGGCAGGTGAAACTGCAGCTCAGTGTTGGACATGTTGAGTTTGAGATGACTTTAGACCACCAGATGTCGATGTCAAGAGGACCCTCAGATATAAAGCATGGGGGGAAGCTCACTCTGGCTGGAGACATGATTGGAGTTGCCAATGCGCTGCAAAATCTTGGTTTGAGGACCCTAAGGCAGAGACCAGGGCTGGGATTCAGGGGCACAGGATTTATGGAAGGGATGCTCTTTAGGAAAAACTTGAAAGGGTGTGGGGGAGGTAGGGAAGGTGTGTGGCCATGCAAAGATGTGGCCTCAGGCACAGTCCAGCCATGGCCTGATCCATGGGGTCATGGGGTTGGGGCAGTAGGGGAAGAGGGAGGCAGAGGCTCCCTGCAGAGGAGGACACTTCTTCACCAGGAGGGGAGCTGTGGATGTTTGTAGCCAGCACTCACAGCAGCTGGAGTGGGCTGGGGCACAGCAGCCTGGTGCAGGGGACCTGGGGAGGCACCACCAGAGACCCCTGAAGATGGAATTTAAAGTGATGGAAATAAACAGGACACACGAGAGGCAGCACAGTAAGAAGGTGGCACAGGAGTCAGCCCTAGGCGTCACTACTTCAATTTCAGACAGAGAAGGAGAAGCTGGAAGTGTCCTGGCAGCCAGTGGAGTGAATCTCCTTCGAGACAGAGACATGCGAACTGAGGACCCGTTCTGGTCAAATTCATCAATGACTGCCAGATGGGCACTGCACATGGGACTTCATGAACCAAGTGACCACTGGGCTTTCCTTCCCCAAGTTGCCAGGTCTGTCAACACAGGCTCTGTTTGATCTCCTGGAGGCAGGACTAGCCCTGACAACTTGAACTGGCTGTTTTAGGTAGCAAGCCACGTTGTCCATGGTCGCAATCTTGCCAACTTCCCTCTAGGATAACACTCAGTAATGTGGAAGAAGAAACAATATTCGACAGTCAGACATAATTTTGAAAAGAGAACACTATTCTAGTGAGAAGTTTGTCCCCTTGAGATTTATGAGGACCAAGCCTTTTTCCAGCTCAAACCCAGAAAATGAGAAAGAACATTTTTCTGAGACTGCAGCTTCAGAGCATCAGAGACGCACGAGACCCGTGAGCGTCAGCGTGACCAGATGCTGTGATGAACTCATCACTTATCACCCAAACTGGGGCATGTGAGATTGAAAAGGATCAGTGTTAACAGTTATGCTGAGACAGGAGGGTCACCCGGTATTGCCCTGGGCAAGCTGGAAGTCTCAAGTGACCCTAGAAAACACAAGGCAACCCAGATGCTAGGTTCCAGGATCCCATCTGCGACTTGCCTAAGTCAGCCTGTGGTAATCCTAAAGCATGACCCTCACTCCCAAACCAGCCCTTTTCCTGTTCACGTGACAGGTTGAGTTCCCCAGGAGGGAGACTGAGCTGGAGATCAGTGTGTGGGATGTTTAATAAAGAAGGGGAAGGGAAGGAAGCAGAACTGGGAAAAGGGAGAAGTTAAGCCTCAACTCAGTCCCAGCAAAAGCTTCATGCTACCGTGTGGGATGGTCTGAGGCTGAGATGGCCTGTCAGAGCTAGTTCCATCCCAGGTGAGGCGAGGGGTAGGATGCCATCCAGTTGCTGGTTGCAGGATTCCCGCCTGGAAAGAGGTGAATAGCTGGGGCAATCTGCCAGCAGCTGGAGGGGTAACCCCTTCCGTTGAGAAGGGAAATCTGGGCCATGCATCCTGCAACCATTACCGTCTTCCATATGCTCGTATGGCTGCAGAACCCCTGCCACAGCTTGCCTGAGCATGTCGTGGTTTGCTGAGATGCCCCTCAGGTCAGTATCCACATCAGATTTGGCTGGGGGCAGCAAGGGCCAGTGGCACTCGGCTCTCTGGGACTAGCCAGCCAGTTATGGTGAGTGAATCGTGGAGTCAGGGCCTGTCAACATGCTGGGCTACAGGACAGTCTGGAGTGTGAGGGAGGAAGTGCAGCAGGAACCTCTGGATGGCTGGACCCCCACTGCAGGAATAAGTCAGGGGCCACCAAGGGAGCCTGGTGTCCTGAGATGTTCACATTATTTATGACAGCACAGCCAAGTCCAGAGGTGAAGTGGAGGAGCAAGTGCAGGACACCCACGCTTCCTCTGAGAGGCTACAGAGTGACACCCTCAGAGTCCAGGCAAGGAAGCAGAGCCAGTCCACCTAGAGAAGGGACCCTCTGCTGCTGCCAAAGCAGCCTGGCCTGAGCAAAGCCAAGACCTGTGGAGTTAGGGCAGAAAGTTGTCAGGGGGCAACAGGGTTCCAGGTTGAAGCTAATTTGAATTCCAGGAGGGCAGGAGGAAAATGTGGTTTTAGAGGGAGTAGGAACTGAGCAGGAGCTAAACAGATGTGGTACTGGAGGATAGCCAGAGGGCAGCCATGAGACAACACCCGAGTCCACGCTCAGGTGTCAGGGGGCAGGGAGCCAGGACCCAGGAAACTGACCTGGGGAGCTGTGCCTTCCTCACCAGGGTTCCCCGAGCAAGGCCTTGCATGTACTGGCCTCAATAGGTACTAGAGCACCAGCAGAGTCGAAAAGTAAGATACAACATGTATGCAGTGGCTGCTGGAAACTGGGTTCTGCCTATTTTCTGTCCTAACTCTCAAAGTCACATGAGAATAATTGGTGCTTGCTGGCTTTGCATAATTTATGCAAAACCACTCAGCTCATGCATTACAGACAACATTTGATTCCATCCCACTCCACAGCCCCACAAGCATCCAAACCGTGCCTTCCTCTCAGGAAGACAAGACTAGGTCAGCCACATGGCCCGGCAGACAGATAAGGACGACTTCTCGGGGGGCTACACACCGCAGCAGCCAGGGGATGGGGCTGAGAGGAACCCCCAGAGTCAGGAAGGAGGTAACAGATAAGGCCTTGGAGAGAAACAAATATTATTCCCAACTGTAGCAAAGGTTAGAGCACGATGCTATTTGGATCCCCAGACTAGACAGCCACCAATGAAAAAGGTTAATTTTCCATAAAAAACCAGTTTGACTTTGTTGTACATGTCACCATTTAAGATCTCCCGGAGCCTTTCTTTGCCTTTTAAAGAGGAATTTATTCAATCTAGATTTTCCAGTTTGCGGATTATTTGGGATTCTTCCTTTTCCTCCCTTTTCATATTGCTGACATTGTGTCAGTCTCACGGTTCTAAAAAAATAGTAGCAGGGGAGAGGGGAACAAGATTGCTTATTATCAGCCAGGGTTTAATGGTAAAAGTGAGTGCTTAGAAATTTCTGTGATTTTCCTCAATAGTAAATTTCTAAAAAATTAACCCATTGTTATGTGTAATGATTATTTTTACTGCCATTTTCTAGAAATATGAATACATATTCAGATCTTTTAAATACATAATTGGAGGACAAAATGAAGTCACATTTCTGCCCTTAACCTCTATGGTGAGGAAGATAATCTTAGTAGTTGGTTTCAATTCGATGTAGTAAGCAACATACGTGAATTATTGATAGACAAACTATTCCTTTTATAGTATATTTAGATTGTAAGTTGCAGAAAACCAGTACTTAACTCCTCAGTTCTTGTTCCATTTTCTTCAGGAACCACTTGGACACAGGAAATTGTAGATCTGATACAGAACAATGGAGACGTTGAGAAGAGCAGACGAGCTCCCATCTACCTTCGACAAGCTTTCTTGGAGTGGGCAAGAATGTCAAACTCCGGTAAGTCTCCAACTTACAAACTCATATCTTCACATAAAGATGAACAATCTAGGAGTAGAGACTCTGAAAGTCTACCACATACTGGGAAAAAAGACTGCCTTTGACCCCCAGTTTTAAATACTGGCTGAAAATTAACTCTTCTCGCACAAACCTAGGTAGGTCCCTTCATTAAAGACTTATTTAGTCTTAGTACTTAAGAACAGAGAGGTAGACTCTGTTACACAAAGTGCTCAACCACTTACAAATGCCAGGGACTATCTATATACAAGTCCTTACTCAACAGAGTCCCTGCTTCCCCATGTGGGACACCAGTGCCAGTGCTAAGAAAGCCAGTACCCAAAGGTGGCATTCACAATGCATTTCTATGAAAAAGTAATAAATGGTAGCGTCATACCTAAGAGTTTCATAGCACTTACCAGGGGCCAAGCATTACTCTAAATACTTTTCACATACAAACTCATTTACTCTTCACAACACTCGTGTGAGGTGGCTGCCATTACTGTCTTGATGTCACACACCTGGTCACGTATGATTATGCTTTTTCACAGGAATCCGTTCCAGTCCAATCTGAACAACTGGCTTATAAACTCCTACTTGGAAAACAAATGAGCAAACTAATGACCTGAAACCAAATCTTGCTCATTGTCTTCCTTCCTTCTCCCTTCCTTTCTTTCCTTCCTTCTTTCCTTCTCTCTCTTTCTTCTCTCTCTCTCCCTCTCCCTCTTTCCATTTCATTTGGAACCAGCCTAACATGTGCCATGTTTTCAGAACTGCTCAGTGTCACATCAGGGTGCTTGGAGAAAAATGGCAAAAATGAGGGTTAAAAATAACTGGGGACAGGTTTCCAAATGTGTTCTAGGCCACACTAAGTAGTTTGGGTTTGACCGCGGAGGCCATCCGTGGACACCTCTTTGGGAGTCTTCAAGATCTCTACAACGATTTCTTAATTATGATTTTATTTGCAAGGTAATTAAAAAATGTAACATAGGCACATTCTGGGTCATCTGAATGATCACCGTGGAACCTGAATCCTGCCACGTGGTCTCACTGTCCTTGTTTCCATTTGTGTCAAGGAGCCTTTATTACCATGTGGTACTGTGGAATTTACTGAAAACTAATAATATGGGAAATGGAGAGGGGCTCAGTAGTAAATAACACATCAAGTGCAGGCCGATGTAGCAAAGATTCAGATGTACAAAAGAAGCATAAAGTGCCAAGTACCAGACGAAAAGAGGGAGGAATGTTTCTATCAGCCAGGAGTGAAAAAGGCATAACGTGGCATAAAACCCAGAAGACATGAGTGAAACAAAACTGACAAGATCAATTGCGTTAAAAATAAAAACTTTAGAAGAATTAAATAATGAGCCAGAACTATTTTTTGCAGGGATTGACCAGGCTAATGCAATGCCTTCCCCGAGGACCCTGAAAACTCATCTTCCTGTGCAACTACTGCCTCCATCCTTCTGGGAGAAGAAGTGTAAGGTAAATTTGTAGCAGAAAATATTCAGAGACGGACTTTCCCCATGAGAACATTGCAAGCACATACTGTGTCAGAACCATTGCCCAGTCATCCCCATGTTGTGTCTGCCAGGAGCAACAAGGGACAGACTATGGAATCTGTGAGCAGGTTCCAGGTTGCTAATCTCTCATTGGTAAGGATGGGCTCGGTATGTACCTACCTTGAGAAGAGAGACTGGACCGATGTCTACTAGGCTCGGTTCTGAGCATCTCAGCCACTCAATAATAGTATAAGGTACAGGTACAGATGAGCACACCATAGCTCAGAGATGTAACACAACTTGTCCAAAGATAAACACCCAGAAGGCAGAAGAGATGGGCTCTTTCCACTGCGCTGCCTACGCCATGCCTCCTGTAACCATGAAGTCCTTCTAGGCTTACCTGTGGTTGACCTCCTCTCAGCCTTGGGGTAGTGCATATTCAAATGACCAGAAGGTGGCCATGAAGGGATCTTAGAAACCATATCCTCTTACTTCATTTCACTTCTTGCTAAACTACCTCTTTCAAGCCTCTACATGTGCCTGTCAGCCACCTCTGGCCATTCTAAGACCTGATGAAAACCACATGATTGTGTCAGAATTTTGAAAATATCAAAATTATTATTCATATTGAAACCTACAGGGGAGCAGATGCATTTTTATATGTCTTAAGCTGGTCACTAAAGAATTCATTTCAACTCTTTCAGAGCCCCAAGAGACAATTTATTGCCCAGTATTCTAAAGAAGTGCTCCCTTACAGGGTCTGCAGGTGGGCCCTGGGCACTAAGCCAAAGTGGTCCTGACCTTCTCTTTCTGTGTTCTGTGCCCATTGACAGTCCTGTCCAGATCCACCCCGTGTTTACTCCCTGGATCTCTAGTGCATGTCCAGGGTCTTACTCGCTCTACCTTGCTGACCCTCCTAGATCTTCCTATATAGATCTGGAGTCCAGGGAAAGAAAGAAGTGACTGAAGACAGATGGCAAGCTATTGTTATTGTGATAAAACCAGGCCTGGGCTGCAGCTGACAGTAAAATAAAACTAAATATGACAGCCATGTAGTGAGTACCTTAATAGGGAAGCGGGTAAGGCATCATGGGAGCAGAAGGAGGAGCACAAATTTCCTTGGCAAGGAGGGTCAACAGAGTGACAGAGGAGTTGGTTCTCAGGAGTGAACAGGAATTTGCCAAGTTATAAAGGAGGGAAGGGCATTCAGTGTTACTGGAAGAGCAGAAGGCAAGACTCAAGAAAACAGTTGCAGGCCAGAAACAGGCCTGAAAGGTAGGCAGGAGCCAGGGGTAAAAGGCTTCCTTGCCACCCCAAAGTGTTTGGAATTTGCCCTACAGGCTACTTGGATCCACTGAAGAGTGTAAACAGGTGCAGTTCAGAAAGCTCCCCCGGGGGTCGTGGTGGTGGGGACAGGACAAGCCTGGGCAGCCTGACAGCAGGATAGCAGCAAGGAGAGGGCGCATAGTCCAGGGGAAGCATCCAGAAGACTTGGGGCAAGGCAGAGGCAGTGAGGAGGTGAATCCCAAATGTACACGACAGACAGGACCTATAGGACTTCATCAAGGACTGGCCTTGAAACAGGTGGAAAAAGAAACACCTAACATGATTTTGTCATTTAATTGAGTTGATGGTGGCACCATTAATGAAAAAAGAATAAGAGGAAGAGTAAGTTTGTTTGAAGACAAACTGAATTTTGAACCCGTTGAGTCTGAAATGCCTGCAGGACTTTCAGGTAGGGAGACAGATCCATCAGGGTGCTTCAAAAAGGACATGGAAAAATTGGTATTATCTTTTCATTCTATCTTTCCACAAACTTTTGGAAGTGCCCTCGTATGAATCTGTAGCTCAGGAGAGAGGCATGTACTAGAAACAAATTTATGAGCCGTAAATGTATGAAGTTTACAGTGGTCGAAGAAGATGGCAAAAACATCAAAAGAGGAACAGGAAATAAAGTGACAATAAGAGCAGCCCTCAGGCAGAGCCCTAAAGGAGAGGAACATTTCAATTAAAGGTTTCAAACTCAGTGGTCAGAAACCCCACTGAGAGTCTGAAGGAAATGGTGACTCCATTTCTGACAAGGTGGACGTGTACACGGGAGTTTGCATAAAATTTGAGGGAGTTGCAGGGACCTCTTGATGTTCACCAGCTGAAGACCTGTGATTTAGGAGAGGAGGGGCAGAACAGGATGCACTGGGAGAGAACGGCCTGAAGGACGAGAGGAGAGCCACAGGAGAGTCCACCGTGGTGGCGGGGCGGGTGCGACCGGCGGGAATGCAGCGCAGGGAGCAGCGCGGCCTTGTCCACCAGGTGGGGAGTTCTGAACTAGTCCTAGGACCAGTTCAAGGGACAGTTCATGCAGATAAGGGAAAGCTGTACACGGGGGAGTGACCTGATATGATTTGCATTTTTTACAAGATCATACCAGCTGCCAGATGGTAGTGGGAGAGAACAGACATGCACCCATGATTGTTAGGACATGTCACACTGAGCACACGTGCTGTGCACACTGAGCACTCAGTTTCTAGCTCTCCTTATCACTATATTGTTACCTCTGTGTCTTCTCACCACTCCAGATAATCTATGTGGCAAGGAATGCCAAGGACACCGTGGTGTCCTACTACCATTTTCAAAGGATGAACGAAGAGCTCCCTGACCCGGGAAGCTGGGACGAGTACTTTGAAACCTTCCTGGCAGGCAAAGGTGAGCCAAGTGGGTGGAATCAGTCTTCACCTCTGTCTGCATCGGATAAGCTTTCCCCATAAAATTCTCCTCCTTTGGGAAATAAAATTCACCCACAGAAGTAGTTCAGATTATTTGGGAGGGAAAGACTAGAGGCAGCAACCTGAGAGATGTGGCATAGCCCTGGTTCCCTGTCATCTGTGGTCAGTGATTTGCTTCCAATTGCAATGTACCATCTGAATGAAGCCAAACAGTACTGCAGAAAAGCCACCTATAATAAGAGGAGGTGCTAATGCTAAGCCTGTGCTAAATGCTTTACATGCGTTAACATGTTTAATCTTTTGAGCAAACCTCTAAACTTGGTAACAATATCACCATCTACAGACGATGACACTGAGGCTCCGTGAGTGCAACTTGCTTATGATTACCCTGCTAGAACTGTAGGGCCTAGAATTTGAGCACAGGCATGTCTACGAAAGCTCAAACCCTGTGTGCTTGGCCTCCATGCTAAAGTCTTCTCAATCGCCTCCATGTTCAGCTGGAGGGAAAGAAAAGGTTTCGTTGTGCGCAAGTTTTCCAACCATGGCCACCACTTGACTTGGTGACGTGGTGGTGGCCCGAGGGCACTTTGGGATCACTAGCTATGATGTGCAGACATGTGTGGCCCTGCAATCATGCTTCCAGTGTCAAAATCAAGTCATCACAAGTTTCTTGAAGTTTTTCTCTCTCAAATACTGCTAGAGCTTTTAATACATCAACTGTTCTCCTAAAGAACGTAAAGAGTGTTAAAAATGATTAGATTATTGAATCTGGTAATGATTTCAGGGAGGTTCGTTATACTATTTTCTCACTCTTGTGTGTATTTGAACACTTTTATAATAACAAGGTTTTCCAAAAGATAAAAAAAAAAAAAAAAGGAAATTTAACCAAACTTTTTCAAAGTTACCGCTTTTGGGAGGTACCTTGTAACTTGATATTATTGTAAAATTATTGTATTGTTATATACAGTAATTATTATATATTTAATTTTGATATAATTTTTGTGTTATTGGATATAATAATATCAAATTGATTTCACTATAAAGGTGAACTGACAGCTTTGCATGATTAAAACCTAAATATTTACATCAAAGTACTCTATTATTCAAGTTCAAAATTTATAACCGAAATCCTTTTTGCTAAGTATTTACGTTGTCCTATGGAGAAACAACTGCTCTCTACAATTCTCCCCTATTTAAATCCTGTTCCTGTAAAATAACTATGCAAAAATTTGATAAAGTAATCCTTTTAATCAGTAACAATCCACCAGGAAAGCATAGAACTTTTTGATGCCTTTGGCTGCCACTTGATTTTCATAATTCTCAATGACAAAAATAATTCTTATTAAACTCTGCTCCTTAGGAGACATATTTTGAGAACAATCCATTTGTACCCTGAGGCGTTTTTACTGGTTAAACATCTTCATTAAATTTCATTGTGGACGTTCTAACAATGATGTCAGAATGCCTTTTGACAAAGAGTGAGCCACAGAGAAGGGACCTAGTGGAACAAGCTGAGATCATGGGGCTTCTGAGGGGCTGGGACTGGACTGATGTATGTGGCTCTTCCTAAATCAAAGAGCTAAGAGTGTACTTCCAACTCCTTGTCCTGTGTGAGGGAAGTTAGTTGTACACCACTGAGAGCAGTGTTGGCATCAAAGGACACACACACACACACACACACACACATGCACACACACACACATGCACGCACACACACATGCATGCACACACACACATGTACACACACACATGCACGTACACACACACATGCACACACACGCACACGCACACACACGCACACGCACGCACACACACACACATGCACACACACATGTACACACACACATGCACGCACACACACACGCGCGCGCGCACACACACACGCACACACACACAAACTCCTGAATAAACAGATTCAGGGCCACCAAAATGGGACACAGTGTAGGTGAAATTAAGAAGAAATACAATAACAGCAGCACCTTCTTTTTATTAACGTCTTAGTCTGTGCCAGCTGCCATGCTGAAGCATTTTAACCAGCTGAAGTAGCTTGAGTATTTTTCACCAATGTGAAGATTGATTCTGTATCTGGGGTGCCCAGAAATACAAGCTTGTCCTGGATTGAGGGGATTCCTGAGACACGGGTTTCAGTGATGAAACTGGCAGAGTCCCAGACAAAGGGGAATGGCTAATTACCCTATGACTATATCACATGCCAGAGAGAGAAAAAGGTTCAGCAGGTGTTCCCTAATGACTGCAAACTGTCACTGGGTGGGGGTGGGCTGTGGTGCTGAAGTGTTCTTAGACACCCTAGCATCAAAGAGACTCTCAGACAGTTTCTGTCTCATATTTACTCTCTGTGAACAGAGCACAGAAAAGGCAAGTTTTGTCAGAAGGGATATGATAGAAGCAAGGGGAAAATCATTACTCAATTTTCAGCTTAAATTTTAGGTAAATCTTGTTGAGTAGCTAAAATGTGCCCGACATTTACTCTTATACTATGTCCTAGGCACACCCAGACTAAGGCTTTGATATGTCTTAGATCATTGGATCCTGCTATTACTTCTCTCATCCTGAAAAAATAAAACAAAAGCCCTTTCTGCTGACCCTGCCTCCCCCATCCTCTTCCATTCCATTGACTCAAATGCCTTGAAGAACAGACATACACTTGCTGACCTCAATTTCTCTCCCCCACTCTCTCCCCACACTCCCAAACTGTCTCGCCAGGGTCCCCAGTGGCCAATCCCCAGTGCCCTGTCTCACCTAAGCCAGCACCGTCATCTAGCACATGGGCTGCTCTCTCTTCCCGGAGGAGCTCTGCTTCTTGGCTCCCCGCCCCCACCCTGTCCTGATGTCCCTCCTACCTCACTGATGGCTCCTTCCCAGCCCCCTTGCTGGTTTCTCTTCATCCCGTAGACCGCAGCACTGGCTCCTTTCCCTTCGCTCATGCCGTGGTTTCAATGTCATCTCTCTACCGGTGGTTTCCAGATCTGCAAGTCCCGTCCTTGGCCCCGGGCTCCAGGCCTCGCTGGCATCTCCACTTGGAGGTCTACAAGGCATCTGAGACCTCACATGTCCAAATCTTAATTACTGCCTGTTTTCCAAAGTCTGCTCCACCTGCAGCTTCTCCATCTGGGTTCATTGTGATTCTGTCCTTTGAGTGGCTCAGGCCTGAAATCTTGAACACACCTTCAGCCTCATTCTTGCTCCCAAGCCCCATCCAGTCCATCAGCAGATCTGTCATGTGGACCTTCAGTATATCCAGGATCTGACCAGTCGTCAACACTTGTACCATCACCACCTTGTCCAAGCCACCCTCAGATCCTCCCTGGATAAATGACATAACCCCTGCCCTGTCACTCAGCTTCTGCCCTTGTGAACCTACCCTCTCTTCTTGACATAGAAACTAGGGAATTCTGATAAAAAGGAGTCAGACCATGTCACTCCTCAGCGGGAAGCCCCAGGTGGCATCCCATCTCACTCGGGGCCAGAGACTCATGGCCACGCACAGGGGCTCAGGGTGGGTTCATTGCCTCTTGCCCCTTCCCACACTCTTGTGCCCTGCTCCCTCTGTCCTGGTCACTGGCCCCTTGCTGTGCCCTCTGCCCAGAATGCTCTTTCCTTCTGAGTTTTTCTCAATGTCACCTTCTCAGAGATCTCTTCTCTGTCCAGCCTATTGAAATGTCAACCTTCTGCACACACCCAACACTTTCCCTCTGCTTCCCTCATGTATTCATCTGCTGAGCACATGGCGTGAACTACCGTATGGCATACTTCACATTTATCTCATGTGTCCCCACACAGATGAACTTCCACAAGCAGGGCTTTCTGCCTCTCTTTTCCACTGCTCTATCCCCAGTGCCTACAACAGTGCTGAGCACACAGTAGGCCTTGTGGAATAAATCAATACATCCTAATGAAGTGGGTACTATTATGAACCCTCTTTCAGAGATGAGGCTTCAAAAACAGCAAACTGAGGTTCAGAGAGGTTGAGTAAGTTCCCTGGAGTCACACAGCTCTGAGCGTCAGAGCTGGGATTCAAACCAAGCAGGCTCTGACTCTGAGAGAGTAATCCTGCCAGCTTCCAAGAGGAAGGAAAGGTGTGCTGACAATGGAGACAGCAGGTGTCAAAAGTAAGTTCTCCTGCTCTAGAGCAGCACCAACCGGACCTTCCGTTTCTATCCCAGGCAACAGCTCGTTTTCTTCTCGGGCTTTTCTTACTCTCGCTTCTCATGGCCCCTATACGATGTGTCTTCTTGCAGTGTTATGGGGGTCCTGGTACGACCATGTGAAAGGCTGGTGGAGGAAGAAGGACAGTCACCCCATTCTCTACCTCTTCTACGAAGACATGGTGAAAGTAAGAAGCACACGTGCGCCCTAAGCTCACAGAGCTCTCTCTCAGAGCTACAGCTCCATGATAAAAATGAAGGAGGCGCAGGGGAAAGGTCACCTATGCAGAATATTCTGCATCAGCTTTGGCTTCAGTTCCTCCGAGCCCTCGCGGTGCAGCATAGAGACCTCACGTGAGGTGCCACACTCACGACCTCCATGGCAGCCGGCTTCTTCCCGCAGCCCCGGCCCGCGGGTCCACACCTGCCCCATCCGGAAGCGTGGACAAGGTCTCCTGTTTGAGCTGCACGTTTCTGCCTCTCTTGGTCCCCAGGTCCTCTTCCAGGACCTCTACCTCCTCGTGCCTTGCCCTGAAAACAATCAGGAATGTGAACAGGAAAGAACTTGGGAGGAAAAATAGAGCTGTTGTGGTTTGTTTGCTTTCTTAAACTATTAAAGTCTTGGCAGTGTAAACAGAATTCCCCATTCACATCATCGTTGCATTTGCAATCTGTGGTTCAAAGCTGATGTCCTGAGTTTTCATGTGAAATAAGTGTAAGTATGACTCTGTTCCCTGCCTGGCCTCCAGGCCTGGGTTTGTGACTTGGATCAGTAACAGACTCCTGTCCTTCACTGACCGCAGCTTCCTTCGTCCTTCCCCTCTGGACACACAGAATGCGTGGCTTCTCCACTCCCAGCTATTCGGGCTGGGTCAGAATCTCTCCTTCTGTCCATCTTTGCTCTCTGCAGCTTTCCTGGGGGGCAGCCATGTGTGAGGGAGAGAGCGAGGGGGTGGCAGGAGCAGGGCAGGTGGGCAGGAAGGACAGACACAAGGCAGAAGTGTCAGAAGGAGAAGCGGTTTCACACATGGGAGCCCGGAGACCTCCAAACAGTCTCCCCCACCACACTGAACCCCTTCACTTCCAGCTGAGTCAGGTCAGAGCACACGGCCTCTCTGAGGGTTGTCTGAAGCAGGGTCCCCAATAGGCCCAGAGTCAGGAATGAGCCCAGATGCAGAGTCACAGATGTCCTCGTGGAAGTGAAGCAGTGAGAGGGAGGTGCCACCCAGTGTCTGCACCAGCCAGAGCAGCCAGGACGCCCTACACTCCTGCCTCCATCAGGAGCCTTTTCTTGCTTATTCTGAAAGACAGCCACCTCTTTCCCAACTAGCTTCCTGTCTGCTATAGAGTAACACACGAAGCTTCCCAGATGAGACCCTTCTCCTCACGTCCCATCAGCTTCAGTACCGCACAGGGACAAACGCAGTTGTTTTCACACCAGTGCATGTGAAATTCCATGTTTATTGATTTCACATTTACAAGTTGACATGCAATAATAAGCATAACTTTTCCAAGCTACTTTGAAGCATAACTAATGTTGTTTGAAATGTTTTATCTGTCATTCCCAGTTGAGTTCTCTAAGGTTTGACTGCTCTTGTATTTTTTCCTTTGATAAAGAGTTCTCTTTTCCTCTGCTGTCCCCTACAGGATCTCAAACGTGAGATTAGAAAGGTGATGGAATTCCTGGGGAAGAATCTGAAAGAAGAGGTTTTAGACAAAATTGTCTGTAACACTTCATTTGATGTCATGAAAAAGAACCCCTGGACCAACTACACAACTGACACTAAAATGAATCACAGTATTTCTCCATTCATGAGAAAAGGTGATGTGCACATGCTCTGTCTGTCCTGTGGGAACAGAAATCACCACCTGCTCCTCAATGGCTTTCTAACTGTCAAGCAGGGTGAAACCACTGTTTATAGTGTTTCCTGCAGTGAGTCTTTAAAGTCTTGTCTGAGAGCACGTGCTTCACGATCAGAGAAGTGCAGACAGTCCATATCCCACACCACTGAAGCATGTTAAAGTTTCTAGAAAAACCTGTTAACTTTGCTCAACCCAGAGCTTCAATAGTGTATTTGACCATAAAGCCCTTCTCAGGTAAAGACTGTTAACCTCCACGAAGCTAGCCTTCCCCCAAGCACACTGGGAATGGTGGGGAAGGCGGTTGGCTTCAGAGCTGGAAGCCTGGGGACCTCAGAGGCCACTTGGTCAGAGCCACAACTGGGAATGGCCCCCATGGCACAGCCAGTCACTGGAGCCTGGCCAGATCAGGACCTTCAGCCTCCGGCCCAGAGTACACCCTACCACACTGCTAGCTCTTTACATGGAGACAAAATATGTTTAGTTGTAATTATTTTAGGAATTTTTTTAAAAATTCCAGTATCTTTTTTTTTTTTTTTTTTACAAAAATAAGCAAAAATCTAAGCATCAAAGTAGAAATAATCTCTCTAATTTGGTCATTGATTGACTTAACTTTCTTTTAAACCAACTGGTAAATGGTTTAAAAGGATTATATTATTACTAGACAAACAGATTTACAATTCACTCATGAAAAGAACATCATACAACTCAAAGTGCTGAAACAAATCCAATATCATGGAGCGAACAGGAGAGAAATAGCTTGCTCTGGGGCTCTCTGGCCATCTCTGGAAGGTTTGGGTACTCTATTGCATAGCATGAAAAAGAGATAACCAACCCTAGCATTCCTCCATGTTCCATTAGTTTAATTATATGTTAACAGCAATGAGAATTTAGGTTGGAAAGAATTCTCAGTTGTATCCAGCTGGGGACGGTGCCTGAACTGGAGATGCAGGTAGAAGGAGCAGCTAATGCTCTAAGGATACAACCCTGCACTAACCTCAGAAGAGAGGTGAGGAAGCCACCAGCTGACTTGAGTGGAACGTCAGGTGTGCTGACGCTGGGAATGTTCTGGAAAGTCAAGAGCCCAAGAGTGCAGTGCAGCCCACTGGGGACCCTGTGTTCTGGGGTCAGCCCCTCCCAAGCGTTCAGAGCAACACTTTCTGCATACACAGGCCTCACCTGTGAAATGGACTAGTCACACCTGTAGGGTCCTTCCTCACTTTGATGTCGGGAGGACACTGAGTCAATATCTCCACAAGCAACTGAAGTATTGAGAGGAATGGGATTATCTAAATCCAAAATGGTTCAGGTTCATGAACATGTCACTGAGTGTTCTGTACGTTACTCTTTTAGGAGTCACAGGAGACTGGAAAAATCAGTTCACTGAAGCTCAGAACAAGCAATTTAATGAACACTATGAGAAAAATATGGCTGAGACTTCTCTGTCGTTCTGCGTGGAACTCTGAAACACAGAGTACGAGGCTCAAACACGCTCTCACCAGACCCTGTGAAGTAGAAGAGAAAGCTGTTTCCAAGTACCACTAATGGTTTGTGTCACTTGATGTTTTAACAGTGACCAGAATGTTCTCGAACCTTGAATTTCTCATCCACTTTTTGGATTAACCCCAGTCTGACCTGTTATTGAGGAACAATATTTAGAATTTGTTCTCTCTTCACAGATTTCCAGTGTTTAGGTGAATTTCAATAAAACTACATGTAATATACAATATGATACACGTTGAATCATTGCTGTTTCTTGTATCTGTCCTCTTTCCATCTTCTATTATAACTTTTGGGGGGATTAAAACATTTTCTCCATTTCTTTCATAGCTTCTATACGACACAATCTCACTCAGCAGAAATGCCAGCCGCATTCCTTTGAAGAGGGACATACACTGAGCACCTTCTTTATGCGAGGTAATGGGGAGCAATAAAAGATGATAAAAACAAGGTCGCTGCCCCCCAAAAGGAGCAGCCTCACAAGAGACCACAGCACGGGCGCAGGCCCCAGTATCCCAAGCAAACTGTGCTGCACATGACAGCAGATCGCACGGAGCGGCCACATCGTAGCGAAGAAGCAACAGAGCCCCACGGCATGAAGCCCCAGGAAAACAACAGAGGAAACAAAGACACAGGCCTGGGTGTTTCTCAGCAGCCCACCCCCCTGGCCTCAAAGCACAGCACCCACGGGCAGCACAGTCACCCATCATGCATCCCCATCCCTGACACAGTTCGTCACACTTCATAGGTCCCTTCTAAAAACCTCAGAGGTTTTAGACAACTGTTTCAGAGGTTTCTGAAACCCAGCAATCCTTTGAGACCTAATGGAATAAGTCTCCGATGACAAAGCACCAGGCAGCAGGAAGTGGAGTGTCCTCGGGAGAAGGGAGTGTCTGTCTAGCGTCTCCCCTGCGCCTCCCCTGTGCACACATGCCGGGGACTCTTTCCACGACTACACCAGGTGATTGAGAATGAATAAAATTCAGATGTTAATCACATTTACTCTTAAAGTTTGGTGTTCCAAAGCTGGGGTTAATATCTTAAAATAGAGGGCAAGACAAAAATAGGAGGAACAGTGTTTTCCTTGAGAGTGAGGTGACACCAGCAGGTTCCCCAGAAGCAGCACCTGAGACAGGGATTTGAGGTGCTGTGGTTTATGGGGAGTGAGGTGAGCAGGACAAGGAAGAGAGAGGAGCAGGAGAAGAGGATCTCAGACAAAAGGACAGGGGCGGGGCTGAGCTGTGCTGCCTCCAGGCCAGAGATCAGAGCTCTCAACAACCAGCTGGGGGGGGGGGGTCACTAGTTGACTCCCAGGCACCTGAGCCTCCTGAGCCTGGGCGTGAGCTGAACCAGGGGCTGCAGCACCTGCAGGCTGAGGATGGGCACGTAACCAGGAAGCTCCATCCTGGGGCACCTGGCAGGGCACCAGCCCCTGCTACGATCAGCTATTCCCAAAGAAGATGAAGGGAGAGGAAGGACTATGGCCAGAGAAGGAAGAGTCCATAGGAAAACAGGGAAAGAAACTGGACTCTCCACACTGCCTGAATGTATAATTACTTCCACAATAAGCCACATGCAGAGGCACGGAGACCCCTCTACTAGGACAAGCATGAGAACACGTGCACCTGAAGCTTGAGTGCATTCAGTCCCAGGTCTCAGAGGTGAGCCATCGACAGGCAGCAGTGTCACCGAGGGGCTCATGCACATTGCCTGACCTTAACAACCTTGCACTGCTCTCTGGTGTCACAAGGAAAGTGTCACCACTGTCATACTTTCTCCTCTCCTCTACAAAGCCTTCCCTCTGCTTGGAGAGAGCCACACCCGCCTCCTGGAGTACCTTCCCGTGTCAGCCCTGTCCCCACACACTCCCCAATGCACAGTCCTGTAGGATGTCCAAAGTGCATGTGGGAGGGCTTGTTTGCATGACACTCGTGCGCGGAAGTGCAGACGTCATGTTGTGAAGCAGGAGATACGATTCCAACCCAAACAAAGGTGAAGTCATTCATGTGGTTGTAACAATCTAGTTCTGAGCTTGCTTGTGTCGGGGTGACACAGGAAATAGTTTTCACCTACTACGAACAAACAGGCACTACAGGACATTGGGGCACATAAGGCTTTGGGGTTCGCTTTGGCTTGTTTTACTTTGACATTGCTGTCTTGGCAGAGAACACCGAGAGGAGTTTAACACACACGTAGTAGGGACCTTGGCCTGCTAACTGTGCATGTGAACTGATGAGCTCAGCCCACGCCAGCCTTTTCTGGGCACCTGTGGGCTTAGGATTAGCACGAGGATGGAAGCAGCCAGAGAGATGGCAGCATCACTCCTCGGGCAGTGGGACAGACCTGCCAGGCGGTAGAATTTTCTGGACTGTCTGAGCTCCACTTCCAGGGAATCTGGTTCAATAGGTCTGGGAAGGGGCCTGGGTATCTGTACACTTGGAAAACTCCCCAGATGGTTTAAACAGGAACCTGGGATTTAGAAAGCAGCATTCCTAGTCATGCTTCCTGCCTTGTTTCTGATAGGAGAGACACACACACACACACACACGTGACAGCTCTGTTAATTTGCTTGACTACAGCCATCATCACTGTTTGTACAAGTATGCATGAGGGTACTTCAAGTTCCTGGAAAAGTAGAATCAAAAGATATTATTATTCTTTCCATGAACTTTTTGAAAAGCCCTTATATATCAAAACATCATGTTGTACATCTTAAATATACACAATAAAAAAGACAGAGGGGAAAACGTCACTCATGCAGGAACATCCATGCAGTAGAGACTCTACATTTCACTTGAAACTCCTTGGACAAAGCTTAGGATACAATGAAAGGTTGTCTCTAACCTGGAAAGGAATGAGGCACAGCAATCTGTCCTCCACATAATCTAAACCATTTACTGAGTTAGCTTTTACCTCGATTTTTCTTAAGAAAGGAACTGTGGGATAAGCTAGAAGCATCGGCCCCAGAGTACGCAGGAGAGGGGAAGACACTTCACGGTCTTCCCAGGCCACCTGGGGGAGGTGGGTGATGCACCTGCTCACTGGGTTGGTGTCAGCCTCAAATAAAAGGCGATGTGTATGAAGTGCCTGGCATACAACGAGGCATTCATTGGTGTAGTTATTATCTTAGGCATTTTATTGATCAGAGACACTCTAATGTGCTGAAAACCATGTTGGTTTAGAGCTGCAGACCTGGATTTGAAATAAAGCTCTGACATTATAAAGGCTGTTTTGTATTTGGGAAGTTACTTAACCATTTTTAGAATAATAATACTTAATACATAGGGTTTAAATTTGGACAACGTAAAAGACAATAAGCCAAACCCCCTGGCACGTAATGGCAGGAGGTCCCACATTCTCCTCAGTGTGTCAGGTTTGTCTGTAGTTACCAGAAAACCCAGTGTTTTAAACAAGAGAGAAGTGTATTAATCTCTAATATTAAATCCAGGGTTAGGTATCCCAGGGCCAGTCTAAGTCATGCCCTCCAAAGAGCTTTCACAAGCAACCATCTACTATTATCTGCAAGCACAAGTCCTAAGGAAAAGGAGGGAACTGGACAGGCAGAAGTCAGTGTCAGCGCCCTCTGCAGGATCCCCATGAGCTCCAGTGGAGCAGGGAAAGAAGTGGAGACGCGGGAGCCGCCTCCTCCTGCGGGTGGCTTCTCCCGCTTGCTCTCGGCTCTCACAGCGGATCCAGTCCCCAGTCTCCTCGTGTGCCTGCCCTGTGTCCTGCTCACCTTGGTTCACAT
Organism: Cynocephalus volans; assembly: GCF_027409185.1. Classification (NCBI taxonomy): domain Eukaryota; kingdom Metazoa; phylum Chordata; class Mammalia; order Dermoptera; family Cynocephalidae; genus Cynocephalus; species Cynocephalus volans. The sequence continues at coordinate 162,533,347 of NC_084461.1, read as the reverse complement.
GCTTTGCTCCTCCTAGGCCAAGCTCAGGACAGTCCCACCCAGCCCATGCCAGGGAACAGGTTGCCAGATGATCCTAACAGCTTTTCTGAAGATTGGGGCAGACACAAGGCACGTGCATGAAATGGTGAGAAGTAAGGCTGAGTCCAGGCCTCACTGCTGCTCAGGCTCCTCAGAGGGCAGCTGCTGGGGACACTTACGTGGTCCTCCTGCGCCTGGCCCTGTCTTGCTGCCATATCTCTCACTCCACTAAGACCCTCGCCCCTGTCTCCTTCCCAAGTTCTAGACCCAACTTGTCCCTTTCCTGTCACAGTACATGGAGGAAAGTTAAAATTTCTAAGACTAGAAATTGATCAGAAACAAGGCAAGTGTTGGCAAATGTAAAGGAAAGGGCTCCAGAGAACGTGGCCTTTGTCCAGAGGAATGAAAGATTCTTTGAAATACCTTGTCTTTAGATGAACAGACCCTCATGGAACATCCTTCTCAAAAGAGAAGAGCCCCCAGCAAGGCGCAGGTGCACAGCCAGCTGTCCTGTGGGACTCTGGTGTGTGAGGCACACACTTGCTCCACTCACCTCCGCAGAGGAGGAGCTCACGGGGGTGGACGGCCTGGGAAGCTGAACTGCAAGTGAAGGCCACCAGGCGTCCAAGGTGGGTCCAGGCTGATGTGACATTGTCTCTCTGGGCTGCACGCTCTCCCTTCACCATGGCTTCCAGCTGAGCAGGGATGCCACTCTCCTCCTGTTCCTCCCCTGGCTGCTTCTCTGCTTCCCCCCCTTTCCTGCCTCCTCGTTGCTTTCCCGAGATGTGCCATTGTCACCATGGAGGGACAGGCTCCTTCTGTACTTTTGCTCCAGTGCCCAAGAGGGAGAATCACGTCCCACTGTGCTGAAGTTGTCCCCTCACACCCCATCCCTTCGGGTATGTGGCAGGTGTGACAGAGGGGTGGAGGAGACCAGGCAACGGGGAGGCCAGTGACAGAAGGAACGTGGAGGAGAAATCACCAGGAGGGCCATGGCTGGCATGCCCACAGCACCAAGAGGGGTGGGGGAAAGCTAGATGTGTCAGTGGCTCACCCCTGCCATCCACGGAGGAGACCCCACATCAGCACGGGGCCTGGCAGAGCCATGTCCCTGCTCAATCTCTAAGAATCCTGGTAACCACCTGTCTAGAGTGGGGACAGCAGCACTCTACAGTGGGTGTAATGAGTTACCACCATGTCAGAGGAACTAGTTCCTCCTCTCAAAGCCAAAATATTATTGTTGGATGAGCTTACTTCAAAAAAAAATTAGGGAAGTCCAGCCTGGCCACCCACAGACACCCGCATCTCAAGCAAATGGCACTGCTTTACAAAATATCATAGGACAGGAAAGGTTCGATCTGAAGAGGCATCACCCACCCAACCACCTCAGATTCCTCTCTCTTTTGGCATCGGTCATGAAGCCGGCTCCCCTAGCTGATTGTGCAGGGATCTAGGAAAGCAGTCATGTGTGTGTAAGCCTGACTCTGTGTGCTACTTCCAGGGGGACAGATCTGCCAATGAGACCTTGACCCCTGAGCCCTCGACAAAGATTGCCCTCCTTTCACAATGAGTGAATACAATTGTGGTTTTCCTCTTTCATCTGAGGGATGCCCAAGTTCTTTGTAAAATCTTATTATAGGTCTGAACAGGCAGTAATTTTGTTCTTGCTCCTGTTCATAGAATTGTAAGTTTTACCTAAAAATGGACTTTACAGTCTGCTCTCAGGTGTCTAGGAGATCAGGTTGGCACTCAGAGGTCCCGAGTGAGTCAGATTCCCTCCCCCATCTGTCCCCTATAGGTCCTTCTGGGAAAAATGGGGACAAAGAATAAAGAGCAAGACAGTGGAACTTGTCCTGACCTGCCAGGTGGGGCTGCTGAGAGTCTTATCCATGGTTTGCTCCTCACCTCTGTGCTAGCTTCTGTTTAAAGCTAAACTGGGGAAAGGACTATGGCCCCTGTGTGTTGGGCATCCTCTGGTCATGGTGGCTGGAGCTGAAATGATCAGAGGCTTCTATGGCTGTGGATGCTGCGAGACAGGAGAGAAAGGCCTGAGGACACCAGCCCAAGTCCATACTTGTAGCCAATAGGTCTCTGCTAACTCTGCAGACAGGGCTGCACGCTGAGAGGAAAGAGGAACAAGACATAGTCCCTGCCCTGGAGGAGCTTTTGTGGGAGACACAAAACTAACTGCAAGTCTTGTCCTGGTTCTTACTTTCTCTCTGACACTGGGCACTGAAACAGTTGAGCAGCATGAAAAATTAAATTTTATGTAATCCAACGTGAGTACTAACATTTTTGTTACTAAGTCCTGTGTCACAAGAACTGTTTCAAAGCAGAGACTGTGGAATTACTACCACATTCTCACACAGAACTGATTTGTTTGTAAAGCATCAGGAGGAAGATGTATGAGGCAATTTTCTGGTCCCTCCTCACAGAGAAATAAATGTCTTCTCTCGACCTTCAGATCTACTTCCTAATGCACATTTTCATGATCGCTAGAAATAAGCACCAACCTTAGAAGCTGAGGAGGATATAAAGGTGAGAAATTTCTAGACTTTGCCCTTAAGGAGCTCAAACACTAATGCAGAGCTAGACCCAGAAAAAGCAAATAATGCTGCTTGAAGTAACATCCGGCTATGGGAATCAGGCTGTACTCCACTTTAGGGAGAATCCCAGAAAGATCCCGCATTGGACCCTAGTCTTGAAGACGTAACTCCACCTGCCTATCCACCACTTAGTGTGGAGGTTTCCAACTAGTAGCTAAACTGTGAATTAGCTGTCAGCCTGTACAAGTCAGGAGATGTCCCATAAACTCCCCATTTCTGTCAGCACATGGCTGGATTCCAAAGTGGCAGCAGCCTCAGAGCTCTGGGGCCTTCTGCCATGAGTGGGGGTGACACTCTCCAGATGCCAACTGGTCCACTCACCACTTACCACCTGCCCCTGCAGGCACTGGAGACATAACCTCTAGGAATATGTGACCCCTGCCTGACAGTGAGTGATTGGAATGCATAAATCCTATCCAGAAGGACAAAAACTCTAAAAATCCAGTGTGGGAGACAGGATCCAAACCCTCGGAGCCAGCAAGTTGTGCCAGCCAGGGAGGCTAACTCCTGAGTAATGATCTTCAGATTAGTCAAATCAGCCATTTCAGAGTTATTTATTTTATTTCAAATTTTTGTTTCTCTTTAATGAAGTTAGTTTTGAAAAGTTCCAAGCTTTCTCAGCATGAGTCAGAGAAGAGCAAGTGTGGCACAAAGGCAGCATTAAGGAGAAAATCCAGAGGTGGAGGTGGTGACAAAGCCCATCAGGGGCAAGCGCTGAGGGCAGCTGCTCGGCTGACCTGTCCGCAAAAGCGCCTGCATCACACACATTGCAAGCCCTTCCTGAGGGCCTTTTCCAGATGACTTTCTTAAACAGGCATTGAGGGGGGTTTCTGATTGCAATAATGGATTTGAAACTGTCAACCTCAGGAGCACAATTTTGGACGCCTTTGGCTAGAGTAGGACCTGTGGTGTGGGATAGTGGAGAATTAACAAATCCAAATGAAATCCACTGAATCATAATTTTGTAGAACTGGCATTAAGTATAGGCTAAACCAGGGAACTAAAAAACATACATTTCATCTACTTATGTTCCCAAACAGATATAAATATCAAGCTTTCTCATGCTTTTTATGTTATTAAATATCTAAACTGTTAACATTAACAATCACCATCTTTTCAAATTTTCCTCTTCTTTTGAAATTGTTTTTATTGACATAGCATCCACACCACTAATTTCACTATTTTCACCATTTTAAAGTGCACAATTTAGTGGTCTTTAGTATATTTGCAATGTTGTACAACCATCATCTTTATAGTTTATATAGAACACCTACATCACCCCCAAAAGAAAACCCATACCATTTGTGTCACTCCCAATTCCCCATATTCCTGTGCACGTGAATATCCAGTTGTGGGTCCTCCAACTTTTTTCTTTCCAAGTTTGTTTTAACCATTCCTTTGAATTTCCATATAAATTTTATGATCAACTTGTCAAAGTCTGCAAATAACACTGTAGGGATTTTGATAAGAACTGCATTGAATCTGCAGATCAATTTGGGAAGCAGTGGTGTCTTAACAACATTAAGTCTTCCAATCCGTAAACACAGAATATTATTCCATACCTTGGTCTTTACTTTTATTCAACAATGTTTCATAGTTTAATTCCTTAATATTTCTTCTTTTTGTTGCTATTGTAAATGAAATTGTTTTCTTAATTTCTTTGAGATTGTTCATTACTAGTGTATAGAAATATAACTGGTTTTTGTATATTGATCATGTAATCTGCCATCTTGCTGAATTCATTTATTAGCACTAATAGTTTTGGGGGAAATTTACTAAGGTTTTCTATATATAAGGTCATGTCATCTATAAACAGAGAGGATATTTTACTTTTTTCTTTGCTATCTAGATATTTTTACCTCTTTTTCTTGCCTAAATTCTGTGACTAGGGTCTCAAGTACAATGCTGATTAGAAATGGCCTTGTTCTGGTCTTGTTCTGATTTTAAAGGCAAACATTTCTTTCTTCTTAAGTATAATGTCAGCTGCGGGACCTTCATCAGTACCCATTAGCAGATTGAACAAATTTTCCTCTATCCCTAGATTGCTGAGTATTTTTATCATGAAGGCTGTTGGATTTTGTAATATGACTAATGCACCTGCATTACTTTTCTATAGCTGCTTTAACAAATGACCACAAACTTGGTGGCTGAGAACAACACACACTTATTGTTTTACAGTTCTGAAGGCCAGAAGTGTGAAATCAGTTTCACTGGGCTGAGATCAAGGTTTCAGCAGGGTAGTGCTCCTTGCCTCTTCCAGCTTCTGGTGGCTGCTGACATTCCTTGGCCTGTGGCCACGTCACTCCAATCTCTGTCTCCATGGTCACACTGCCTTCTTGTCTTCTGTGGACCATTCTCCCTCTGCTTCTCTCTTATAAAGACACATGTGCTTGCAGTTAGCGCCCCCAGAATCCAGGATAATCTTCCCACCTCAAGATCCTTAATTCAATTACATCTTCAAGCTCCTTTTTGTCATGCAAAATAATAGTCACAGGTTCCAGAGATTAGGAAAAGGATTTCTTTCAGAGGACCATTATTCGGTTCACCCTGTCACACCTTGTATTCCTAGTTTGTTTTGTTTTTATCATGAAAAGCTGTTGGACTCTGTCAATTCTTTTCCTGTGACTATTGAGAACAGTATGTGAGTTTTTCACACTTACTCTGCTAATATTGTGCATTACATTGATTGATTTGTTATGTTGAACCAATCCTGCATTCCTGGGATAAGTCCCACTTGTTCCTGGTGTATAATTTCTCTGTGCTTCTGAGTTCAGCTTACTAGTATGTTTCAGGGGATTTTTTGTATCTCTATTAATAAGGGATATTGGTCTATAGTTTTCTTTGCTTGTGATACCTTTCTGTAGTTTTGGTCTTATGATAATGCTGGTCTCATATAATGAATTGGAAAATGTTTTCTACTCTTCTAGTTTTTGGAAGATTTGAAAAGGATTGGTGTTCATTCTGAAAATATGTGGTAGAATTCTTTAGTGAAGTCATATGATCCTGAGATTTTCTTTGTTGGAAGTTGTTTAATTACTAATTTATTTCTTAACTTAGTAAAGGTTTATTCAGATTTTCTTCTATTTCTTTGTGGTTCAGTTTGGCAGCATGTGAGTTTCTAGGAATTAGACCATTTTATCTAGATTATCTAACTTACTGGTAAAATTCTTCATAGCTTTCCTTTAAAATCCTTTTATTTTTGCAGAGTCAGTATTAAAGGAGTGAAACTCTTTCAAGTCTGGTTCTAGTAAATTGAGTTTTCTCTCTTTTTTTCTTGGTCAGTCTAGCTAAAAGTTTGCCAATTTTGTTGATATTTTCAAAGAGCCAACTTTTATGTTATCGATCCTATTGTTTTTCTATTTCCTTTATCTCCACTCTAACATTTCCTCCCTTCTTCCTGTTTCATGTTTAATGGGCTCTCACTTTTCTAGTTTCTTAAGGAAGAAAGTTAGGTTATTGATTTGAGATTTTCTTTTTTAATGGAGGAGTAAATAGTTATGATCTTCCCCTTGATCACTACTTCTGCATCTCATGAATTTTGGTATGTTGTGTTTACATTTATATCAAGGTATTTTATAATTTCCCGTTTGAGGTTTTCATTGACGCATTAGTTATTTCAGGGGGTTTAATTTAATTTGCCCATATTTGTGAATTTTCCAAATTTCCTTCTCTTATTGATTTCTAATTTCATGCCATTTTATTGAACACACTTTATGTAATTTCAGTCCTTCTTAATGAGGCTTTCCTTTGGGCCTACCAAATGGTCTATCTTGGAGAGTGTTCAATACACACTTGAGGATAACGTACATCACATGGGGACTAGAGTATTCTACTGATATGTTAGGTCTAGTTGGTTTATATAGTGTTGTCCAACACTTCCATTTCTCAGCTGACCTGCTATGTACCTGTCTTGTTCCATTATTGAAAGTGGGATATTGACGTCTCCAACTGTTGTCGCTGAACTACTTCTCCACTCAATTCTGCCAGGTTTCACTTTATGTACCTTGGGGCTCTATTGGTAGGTTCCTGTATGTCTATAATTGTTATGCATTCTTCCTCTTTTGTCATTATATAATGCCGCCATTTGCTTCTCACAACAAATTTTGTCTTAAGGCTTATTTTGTCTGATATCAACATAGTCACTCTTGCTTTCTTTTGGCTACTTGTTAGCATGGAATATCTTTCAGTTAGATTCCTGTTACTGTTTTCTTTAGTGTTAAGCCAATATTCTACAGTGTGTCATTATAATTCCTTTGTGGTTTTTCTTTAGTATATATTATTTCTTTATTTTTTAGTGGTCACCATGTGGATTACAATTAACATGTTAATTATAAAATAACTCTGTTCATCTTTGCTGAGTTTTGTTCTTCCGCTTGCTCAAGTCTGCTTTTCAGCCCCTCTAGTGAATTTTTCACTTCAGTTATCATACTTTTTATCTTCAGAATTTCTATTCAATTACTTTGTATAATTTTTCTTAACTGATATTCTCTATTTGATAAGCCATCGGTCTATCACTTTATTTCTTTAGACTTGGTTTCCTTTAGACCTTTGAGCATGTTTTTAAAAGTTAATTTGGAGTCTTTGTCTAGTAAACCCAACATCTGGGCTTCCTAAAAACAGATTCTGTTGACTGCTTTTTTCTGGTGTACAGGCCGTACTATGTGTTCATGCTGTGTAAGTTTTTACTAAAAACTGAACATATTGAATATTAATATGTGGCAATTTTGGAAACCAGATTACCCCCTTTGCGAGGGATTTTGTTGTTGCTGGTTGCTGTTGTTGTTTATTTAGTGGTTTTCTGAACTAATTCTGTAAGGTCTCTATTCTTTGTCATGTGTGGCCACTAACTTTTCTGTTTCATTAGCTTCATGAAACAGACAAAGATTTCCTCAAATGCCTGAAACTGAAAAATATCCCAGTCTTTGCAGAGGGCCTCTGCTTGTGTTGGGACACAACTTCGACACTCAGACAAGCAGTTTAAAGGCTATGTTCTCCCTTAGCCTTCACTTCCTGCTTGTTCAAAGTCTCCAGAGGTGAAACCTTCCTGAGCATGTGCATAGTCCTTGGCATGTGCATGACCTTCTAAATTCCTAGGAAAATATGTCTTATGTACATCTCATTCCCCAGCATTTCCTCCCAATCTTTTTGGTTAGTCTAATGTTTGTCCCAACTATTATCCATCGCATGAGGCAGCAGTGACTAGAACATTTGCTTGTAAATGTTTGATAAATGCCTCCCCGCCCCCCGGATAGCAATTTAGCACTAGGCAAGTGCCTAGTCATGTGAAATACAGACAAACCTTTTGAGTAGGTCTTGTAGGCTCCAACAACGAGAGCAAATAAAGACAAACCTTTCTGAATGAGGTAAATTCTTCTCCTTCCAGTACTGGGAATGTGGACTGTTGTTTTCAAGGCCACCACTGAGCTGGGAGTGGGGGATGGGAGCAGCATAAGGTAAAACAACAAAGTTTTCTGCTCTTACTGAGATTCAGGCATTTTCCTGGAATAAGCGCTTCCTCTGTTGCTATAAGCTTTTGGTTAGTTTCCGGTGTTCCAAACAAAAGTCGATTCTGACAGTTTTTGCCAGTTTTTTCATTGCTTTTGTGAAAGTTTCAAATTTTGGAGTTCCCTACTCCACCATTCTAGTGGATTGAATTATTTCTCCCCAAAAACTCACTGAGGCTTGAATTGTCTTCCAAGTTTTGTGTATTAGAAACTTAGCCGTCACTGTGACTGTTCAGAGGGTGGGAACTCCTGTTATGGTAATCGAAAGGTGGAGGCTTAAAGAGGTGATTGGATTGTAGGACTGTGCAGCAATGAATGGATTAAAAATGGTGGTCAGGGGCATGGTTCTGAGGGCTTTAAAAGATGAGATAGGAGAGTCTGTCTCTCTCTCTGCTCACTTTGATTCCACCATCTTACAATGTGAGACCCCTGAGTCACTGTCACCACCACCAGATTGACTTTGGACTTCTCAGCCTCAGAAACCATAAGCAATAAATTTCATGTTCTTTATAAATTACCCAGTTCCAAGTATATTGTTATACGCAATATAAATGGACTAATACAACCATTTTTGCTGATATCTGCTTTTTACGTTTTCTTAATAATAGTAGTTCTGACATGTTCTTTGATGACTTAAAATGCTGCTACTTTATTAATCTGAAAATAATATTAATATAATTAACCCACCAATTCATACAACTGAACCATTAGAAAAGAGATCCAGGGAGCAATATCATAGGACAGTGCTAAGACTAACGTCGTGCTTGTCAGAATGCTGCACTATGCAGCCTCATGTAACCTTAAGTAGGTAGACTGTGATCATCAATTTCATAGGATGCCCAGATAGGTGATGCAGCATTGCTTCCAGATGTGTCTGTGAGAGTGTTTCCAGAGGAGATGAACATTTCAGTTGGTGGACTGAGTGAAACAGAGGGCCCTCCGCAGTGTGGCTGGGCATCATCCACCTCACTGAGGCTCTGACTAGAACAAAAAAGTGGAGGAAGGCTGGATTCTCCCTCACACTGTCTGACTGCTTGAGCCGGGACATCAATCGTATCTTGCCCTCAGCATGCCTGGTTCTCAGGCCTTCACACCTGGACTGCAGTCCACACCGTCAGCCCTCTAGCTCTCAGGCCTCTAAATTACTGGCTTTCCTGGGTCTCCAGTTTGCAGGCAGCAGATCTTGGGACTGCTCAGTCTTTATAATCATGTGGGCCAATACCTCATAAGAAATAGGATATATCCTATATTGTAGGATGTATGTGTGTGTGTGTGTGTGTGTGATTGGTTATGCTTCTCTGGAGAAACTGGACTAATCCAGAGACATTCCAGTTGAGCTTCTTGAATAATATTGAATAATACTGAAATTACGTTATAGGTATGGAAGAAGACAATATGATCACTTCCCATTAATTGTTAAAACTCATCTTCAATTCCAAGTGATGCCACCATGCATTTGGGATGAAAACTGTGAAGTAAGAGAGGACAAGATAAGAAAAAATTTAAAACATCATAAAAATAAACATAATACTGAAATACCTAATTTTTTCTAATTAGGCACAATTTGATTTATGCTAAGCTAATCTGCTTTGTACTTACGGAAAAGAAAATTTGGGCTAAGCCAAGTAACATTATAAAGAAGGAAGTGTCCATCATAAGGATCCTGAATTATTTTTTCATTCATCACCAGCCATACCTTAGAATGTCAGATTATCTCTGTAGCTTATGTATGTAAATAATATTGACATTCCAGGAATATGAAGAAAAAACATCCAGCTTCAAAGTAAAATACAAGTAGACAGCAAGACAGAAATAATAAATCTCAAGTGGCCACATAAGCTGATCTTAGAAATCTGAGATATAATCATTATGGAGTTAGTTTAATACCTATCTTCATAGATCTTCTTGCTACTAAGAAATTGCTTACTTTTGATATTTAAAAGTTATGGAAATAGTGCTCCTCGTGAGTCTGTGGAAAACAAGGATGATCCACTCGACACTTCAGAATAAGATAGATTTTGACCTGCTGAGGTGTGTCCCGAGGAGGCCACCAGAGGGACAGAGGATCCCGAAACCACGTAGCATGAGAACCATTTAACTAATCTTGGGGAAAACATAGCCTTGGTAGAAATGCGTTGCTTTCTTCAACTCTATAAAGAGTTGTCTTGGAAAGCAGGTTGAGCTTATTCTGTGTGGCTTCAATGAGCAGGATGTGGACAATGGATGGATGCTGCAAGGAGGATTTTAGCTCAGGATAGGAAAGGACATTCTAAAAATAGAGCTGACAAGAACGGAATAGACAGCCCACGTAGATGGTGATCCTCTAGGCCTGGAAAAGTATGACAGGCCATAAAGGGTGTTCTAGAGAAGACTCTTATGCCATTTTGGAGAAAGGCTAGGATTAGAACATCATCAATGTCCTTTCCAACCCTAAGGTTCCAGGCTCTTGGAGATGCAAGGTGACTACCAACCTAAACATGATCATTAATAATAACATTTATTTTCCCTCTATTATGTGCAGGGCACCATGTGCAGTGTAGAACTGGTGATTATACCTCTGTAACATCTCCTTGCTCCGCCTAGCTTGTCACTGCCACCATCTCCTCTCACCCGAGCAGCTGCACAGGTTTATGACTGGACTCTGCCTCCCATCTCCCCCCAGTCCAATTTATTTTTCTCACTATGGTTAGGATGAAATTTCTAAATCACAAACCTGATTTTCTTACTTTCCCACCTAAAGCCCTTCAGTAGCTCCACATTCTCTTTAAGACAAAGCCGCAGTGCCTCAGCAGGCCCTACTTACCTCTTCAGGCTATTCCTTGGCCCTCTTTGCCTACGAGCATCACTAATGGGTCACCTCCATGTCATTTTGTCCCTGCCTCCAGGCCTCTGTTTCTGCTCCTCCCTCTGCCCTTGCAGCCTGTTATCACTTTCTCCACATGAACACAGTCCCACCCACCTTAATCTGGCTCACTTCTACTCCATTTAGACTCAGCTTCCTTCTGAAAAGCCTCCCACGTGCTCTCAGAATTGGATGGGGTCCTCCTAGTGCTCCTACCTCCCCTAAGTTAACACTCATCACACACACACACTGGTGCGTGCACACACTCAGAGTTGTTTGACACAGGGTACATTATCTTATTCATCACGTTATTCTAATCTCCTAAAACACAGGAAGAACTCAGTGCATATTGACTGAATCAAAGAAGAAAAGAATGTGTGAAGTAATAAGTCATTCAGCCAGCCCAGGCCAAGGCAATTGGGAAAATGTTTACGGGATGCCTGGGGCTGAGTCATAAGGAAAGCAGAAAGGTAGAAGGCACGTTGGAAAATAGATTCTACATAAGAAAAGTAATTAAGGATAATAGTGCAAGTGCTTTGGAGGAATTTGGCAGTTCCTCAAAAAGTTAAACATAGAGTTACCATATAACCTAGAAATTCCACTGCTACTTATATACCCAAGAGAACTGAAAAATATATGTCCACAGAAACCTGTACACAAAAGATCACAACAGCACTGTTCACAACAGTCAGGAGGTGAAAACAACTGAAATGCCCACCTACTGATGAATGGATACACAAATTGTGGTATATTCATACAATGGGCTATTCTTCGGCCATAAAAAGTAGTGAAGCACTGATGCATGCTACCATGTGGATAAATTCAGAATTTATGCTGAGTGAAAGAAAACATACACAAAAACCATATATTGAATGACTGCATTTATATGAAATGTCCAGAACAGGCAAATCCACAGAGACACAAAGATTAGTGGTTGCCCGGAGCAGGAGGGAGGGAATGAGGTGTGCTGCTGGGTATAAGGTGTTTGGGGGGACTGACAAAAATTACACGGTGGTGGTGATTGCACAACTTGTGAACATACTAAAAAACCACTGAATTGTACAATATTAAAAGTTAAAATGAACCAAGAAATATTTACCTATAAAAAGGACAAAAGTAAAATAAATGTAAGTAAATGCAGACAGCTGAAGGCATTGCCTGCCAGTCTCAGGTGTCTGAACATTAAAGATTTCTGAGTGAAAAAGGCATCACAGCAATACGCAAGAGAATGAACTTTACAGAGAACTGGAGAAGGAAGTATTGGGGGAAGGGTGGCCAGTGAGAGGACAGTCATAGAGGCACAGGTCAGTGAGGGCTTGGACTCGGCTTCATGAGGCGTGACACAAGAAACACTGACAGGAGTCAAGACTGACAGTCTGTGGAAAGGGAAGTGGATGTGCGGAAAAAGCTAGTTTAGAGCCAGCTGTGTAGAGAGAGGAAAAAGAGAAGCTGGCACCAGCTCTCATACCAGAACAGCACAGATATCACTGAGACCAAAGCAGAAGTGGATTTTAGGAAACAGATAAACCATTTAAAAGCAGCAGGGAGGTAATGTCAGCAAGATGGCAGAACAGGAGGTCCCAGGCTTCGCTGGTCTCCACAGAAAGTCCACCTAGCAACTATCCGCAGACAAGAACACCTTTGTGAAAACCCCCAAACTTGGGAATAAGCCTGAATCACCTCTGTGGTCCACAGAAGCGAACAAAAAATGAATTATAAGGGTGAGAGAAATGGTCTTCCTTTCACCGCATTGCTCCTCCTTCTCCCCCAACTCTGCACCGAGCCAGGCAAACAGGACTCCCCAGGGTCCCTGGTTTCTACAGTGGGAAAAGAGGATAGGAGTTGGACATTCAGCTCCCTTAGCCTTCCGAGACACTTCCCAAGAAAGCCACTATGGTCTCACCTCATGGAGAATGCAGGGGAGGTGACATGGATAGGCCACCTGGGGTCAGGTAGCAACAAAGCAAAGATGCAGAGCCCACAGCAACCAGTGCACAGAGCTTGGTGGTGGCTCTGTGCACCTGCTGGCAGTGGTGCCTTACCAAACATATCAGCTAACTGCATAACACAAGTGCAAAACCAAGCTGGTGGCTCTAGAGTGGTGGGAAGTTATACCTGGCTTGAATCCCTAGACAGCCAGCCTCATGGACCAACCTAGGACCCTCCCGGGGGCTCCACCCAAGGAAGAAGATGACCAGCACAACAAATTTTGGCAAAGAGCACACAGGGACGGGTTCTGCTATATGTGGGAATTTAAGCAATGCTCAACCCAGCCTCAAAGCCACCCAAAGGCCCCACCTAGGCAGGTAGGCAAACCTTAACCACGCATTTCTACTGAGCATAGAAGCTGGTGCCATTCCTCTTGGTCAGTGGCTCCACCTAACTTCAGGGCCTCTCCTGCAACCCTGTCCAACTGCCGAGCAAAAATAGTAAAGGCAGACAAAAACACTGCAAGATAAGAAAACCATAGGCCAATATTCTTGATGAATATAGATGTAAAAATTCCCAACAAAATTCTAGCAAACTGAATTTGACAACACATTAAAGAGATTATTCATCATTATCAAGTGGGATTTATCCCTGGGAAGCAAAGATGGTTCAGTGAACACGGTCAATAAACGTGATGTGTTGCATTAACAGAATGAAGGACAAAACCATATGATCATCTCATCTCATTAGATTCAGAAAAAGCAGTTGACAAAATTTAGCATCTTTTCATGATTAAAAAACTTCAATGAATTAAGTGTAGAGGAAGCACCTCAACACAATAAAAGCCATATGTGATATGTCCACAGGCAAAATTATACTCAACAGTGAAAAATTGAAACACTTCACTCTAAGATCTGAAACAGGAAAAGGATGCCCACTCTCAGCACTTCTATTCAACATAATATTGGAATTCCTTCAAAGAGCAATTAAGTGAGAGAAAAAAATAAAAGGCATCCATATAAGAAAGAAATAAATGAAATTGTTGCTGTTTGCTGATGACATAATCTTCTATACAGAAAATGCACCAAAAAAACAGTTAGAAGTAATAACGATATATAGTAAAGTTGCAGGAATCAAAATTAACTCACAAAAAATCAGTAGCATTTCTGTTTACAAAAAACAAACTCTCCAAATAGAAATCAAGAGAATAATCCCATTTACAATACCTACAAAAAAAAAATTGCTAGGAGAAATTGAACCAAGAAGATGAAAGACCTGCATATCAAAAACTACAAAACATTAACAAAAAAACTGAGAAAGTCACACATAAGTGGAATGATATCCCATGTCTATGCATTGGAAGAATCAATATTGTTAAAAGGTCCACATACCCAAAGCTCTCTACGAATTCAATGTAACTCCTACCAAAATTAGAACATAATTTTTAATAGAAATAGAAAAAACAATCTTAAAATTAATGAAATTTTATGGAACCACAAAAAATAAAAATAAAAATAAAAAAAATAACCCCAAACAGTGAAGGGAGTGTGATGCAAAATGGAGGCATCACACTCCCTGATTTCAAACTATACTGGACAGTGATAATTAAACAGCATGGATCTAGCATAAAAATAGACACATTGGCCAATGAAACAGAATAGAGAGCTCATGTTTGTATGCTTAATTGGTTTCCAACAAAGGTGACAAGAATACACAGTGAGAAATGGACAGTCTCTTCTGGATATCCACATGCAGGAGAATGATACAAGAGCCTTCTATCACATCATATACAAAAATCAACTCAAAATATATTAAAGACTTAAACACAAGACTTGAAATTGTAAAAATACTAGAAGAAAACACAGTGGAGAGACAATATAACAATGATCTGGGCAATGATTTTTTAGATTTGACCCCAAAAGCACAGGCAACAAAAGCAAAACTAGCCAAATAAGATTACATCAAAATAAAAAAGCTTTTACACAACAATGAAAATAAGTAAGAGTGAAGAGATAACCTATGGCTTGCAAGAAAATATTAGGAAGGTATACATCTGATAAGGGATTAATATCCAAAATATGTAAGGAACTCAAATAACTCTGTAGAAAGAAAACAAACAATCCAATTGAAAAATGGGCAAGAGACCCCCATACATATTTCTCAAAAGAAAACATGGGAATGACCAACAGATGTATGAAAAAATGCTTAACAACACTAATCATTAGGGAAGTACAAATTAAAACCACAATGAGATATTACATCACACCTGTTACAATGGCTGTTATTAGAAAGATGAAACATAAATGTTGGTAAGGATGTGGAGAAAAGAAAACTCTTGTACACTGCTGGTGGGGATATAAATTAGTACGGTCATTATGGAAAATTATAAGAAGATTCCTCAAAAAACTAAAAATAAAATTACTATACATTCTAGCAATCTTACTTGTGGGTATTTACCTAAATTATTTGAGATCGGTATGACAAAGAAATGTCTGTATTCACTTGCAGAATTATTTACAATTATTTACAATATTGCAGCATTATTTACAATAGCCAAGTTATGGAATCAACCTAAGTGTCCATTAACAGATGAATGGATAAAGAAAATGTGGTGTATGTATATGATGAAATACTATCTAGCCTTTAAAAAGAAAGAAATTCTGTCATTTGCAACAACATGGATGGAATTGGAGAACATTATGCTAAGTGAAATAAGCCGGGCACAGAAAGACAAATACCAGCCCCACCCCCTGAGAGGCCCACTCAGCCACCACAGTGGCTCCACCAGAACAGCAGTGATAGGAAGCCCAATGTGACCCAGATGTGAGAGAACCACCCCCTGAGATTCTCACCCGGCCACATCAGAGGCCCTGCCACAGCAGCAGGGACAGGAAGCCATGCAACAGCAGTACTCCCTGCCACTGCTGCAGACACCAGTGCAGATGAGTGGACTATGACAGCCACCGACAGAGAAACTGCTGCCAAGGACAGCTTGCTGCCAAAACAGCAGTCACCGCTACCTCACAGGCAACCTGGTGATCACTCATCAGCATAGACAAAAGGAGCATCACCAGCAGAGCCCAGGGAAAAAGGAAAGAAAAAATAGAAAACCCATTCGGAGTTTCCCATTCAAATCAACAAGCACTAGTATACCCCAGTGCACCCATCAGGGTCAGGGTGAGCCAGCCAGGGTGCCAACGGTCCTGCCCAAGAATACCCACTATAATCTAAGAGTGACAAGACTCCAAAGTACTATCCCCCAAATTTGAGAGCTTGTACTTGTTCTGACAAACCAATAGAGTGTCAAGAAACTCAGCAAATAAATAAGTGCCCCAGGGCCTAGGTCAGAGAGGCACACTCACGCAACTCCAACACTGAATTTGGCCAAAATACCTACATATAGACTACACTAAGAGTCTTCCTGGAAGCAATATTAAAACACTGCATTCAATCTTCATTCTAAAACACACCTGGAAGGGGAACTCCCTCTCTGTCAACCACACTCCAGCGTACTTGAAAAAGTAATTTCTCTACCAGATGACTAAACACTAATGGAGAGATACCAGAAATATGAAAAAAACAAGAAGATACAACACCACCAAAGGAAAATAATAATTCTAAAATACCAGGTTCTATAGAACGAGAAGTTCTTGATATGACTGAAAAGGAATTTTGACCAACAATTAGAAGGAAACTCAATGACATACAAGAAGACTCAGTGAGATAACACCACAAAATGAGAAAAAGTATACAGGACCTGAAAGAAGAAATGTACAAAGAAATTAATACCCTGAAGGATTCAGTCAATGAAACAAAAACACAACAGAGAGCTTTAACAGCAGAATAGAGCAAGCAGAAGAGAAAATTCCTGAACTTGAAGACAGCCTTCTCAAAATACCTCAGACCGAAAAGATAAAAAGAATTAAAAGAGATGAAGAAAATCTAAAAGAGATGGCAGACGACCTTAATCACTCAAATATCTGAACCATGAGTGATCCAGAAGGTGAGAAAAAAGGAAAAGGCACTGAAAACATATTCAGCAAAATAATAGCAGGAAACTTCCCAGGCATAGGGAATGACACAAATCTTCAGATTCAGGAGGCTCAATGACCTCCAAACAAATTCAACCCAAAAAGGTCCTCTCCAAGACACATTATAGTCAAATGGGCAAAGCTCAAAGACAGAGAAAGAATTTTAAAAGCTATAAAAGAAAAGTGTGAAGTCACCTATAAGGGAGCCCCTGTCTGAATAATAGCAGACTTTTCATCAGAAACCCTAAAATCCAGAAGAGAACGGGATGATATATTCAAAATAATAAAAACCAAAAATTGCCAGCCAAGAATACTATAACCAGAAAGGCTATCCTTCCAAAGTAAAGGACAAATTGAATATTTCCCAGACAAACAAAAACTGTGCGAGTTCACTACTACATGACCAAACTTACAAGAAATTCTCAAGGGAGTACTGTGCCTGGTACCTAAAAACCCATCGTTACTACCAAGGATACTCAAGAAAGAACAAAACCCACCAGAGATACAAACAATAAAGAGAAAAGAAGTTTATCTGCCATCTCAAGAAACCAACAAAGACAGAAGACAAAGAGTAAATCAGAAAGAAAGGAACAAAAGATATTTAAAACATCTATACAAAAAATCAATACAATACCTGCTGTAAATCAATACTTTTCAGTAATAATTATTAATGTAAAAGGATTAAATTCCCCACTCAAAAGACACAGACTGACAGATTGGATTAAGAAGATGGACCCAACAATATGCCATCTTCAAGAGACTCACCTCACCTGTAAAGACACACATAGACTAAGAGTGAAAGAATGGAAAAAGATGTACCATACAAATAGAAATGAAAAATGAGCTGAAGTAACTATTCTTATATTGGATAAAATAGTCTTTAAACCAAAACCCATAAAAAGAATAAAGAAGGCCAGTATATAATGATAAAGGGGTCTCTCCCTCAAGAAGACATAACAATCATAAATATATATGCACCCAATAAAGGAGCAGCCAGATATATAAAGCAAACACTATTAGACCTAAAGAAAGAGACACTAATACCATGATAGTAGGTGACCTGTAACCCCACTCTCAGCATGAGACACAATGTCTAGGCAAAAAATCAACAGAGTAACACGAGATCTAAATAGCAATTCAGACCAATTGGACTTGGCAGACATCTACAGAACATTTCATACAACAACCTTAGGATATACATTCTTCTCATCAGCACATGGAACATTCTCCAGGATAGAACACATTCTATGTCACAAATTAAGTCACAACAAATTTTTTTAAAATGGAATTATTTAATGTATCTTTTCAGACTAAAATGGATTAAAACTAGAAATCAATAACAAATTAAAATCAGGAAACTATACAAATACATGGAAAATAAACACATTCTAAGGAATGATATAAGGGTCCAAGAAGAAATTAAACAGGAAATCAAAAAACCTTTATTTAAACTAATGAAAATAATGATACATTATACCAAAACCTTTGGAATACTGCAAAAGCAGTACTAAGAGGGAAGTTTATCACAATAAATGCTTATTTCAGAAGAATGGAAAGATGGCAAGTAAACAATCTAACACTTTACCTTAAAGAACTAGAAAAATAAGAACAATCCAAACCCAAAGTTAGTAGACAGAAAGAATTCATTAAGATCAGAGTAGAACTAAATGAAATTGAAACCCCAAAACCAATAGAAAAGATCAATGAAACGAAAAGATTGTTTTTGAGAAGACAGACAAGCCATTGGCTAGGCTAAGTACAAAAAGAAGAGAGAAGACACAAATAACAAAAATTAGAAATGAACAAGGAGCTATTACAACTGAAACCTAGGAAATGCAAAGAATCATTAGAGACTATGATAAACAACTATACAGCAAGAAATTTGAAGACCTGGAGGAAATAGATAAATTTCTGGACATACACAAACAACCAAGATTGAAACAAGAAGACAAGAAAACTTGAACAGACCAAAAACAATCAAAAAGATTGAAGCTGTAATCAGCAATCTCCCAACAAAGAAAATCCCAGGACCTGATGGCTTCACAGCAGAATTCTACCAAACTTTTAAACAAGAATTAATAACAATTCTCTACAAACTATTCCTAAAAACTGAAACAGAGGCCATTCTCCCAAACTCATTCCATGAGGCAAACATCACCCTGATAAGAAAACTAGACAAAGATACAACAAGAAATAAAAAGTACAGGTGAATATCATTGATGAATAGATGCAAAAGTCCTCAATAAAATATTAGCTAATAGAATACAGCAACACATACATAAAATTATACACCATGAGCAAGAGGGATTCACTCCAGAGATGCAAGGATGGTTCAATATACACGAATAAATGTGATATGCCACATCAACAAAATCAAAGACAAAACCCATATGATTGCCTCAATAGATGATGAAAAAACATTTGACAAAATTCAACATGCCTTCATGATAAAGACTCTCAACAAATTAGGTATAGAAAGTATCTCAACAAAATTAAAGCCATATATGACAAACCAACTGTCAATACTATCTTGAATGGGACAAAGATGAAGGCTTTTCCCTTAAGAACAGGATGCCCACTCTCATGACTCCAGGTCAACATGGTATCAGAAGTCATAGTGGATTGAATTCTGTCCCCCCAAATTCCCTGAAACTTGAATTGTGTCCCCTCAGTTTTATGTATTAGAAACTTAGCCCCAACTGTGACTGTTAAGAGGGTGGGAAATCCTATTATGGTAATTGAAAGGTGGAATGTTGAAGAGGTGATTGGATTGTAGTACCATTCAGTTAGTGAATGGATTAAAAATGGTGGTCACAGGAGTGGTTCTGAGGGCTTTCAAAGAAGAGGAGAGTCTGTGTCTCTCTCTCTCTCTCTGCTCTCTCTGCTTCCGCCATATTGCAATGTGAGATCTCTGAATCACTGTCACCACCACCACATGGACTTTAGACTTCCCAGCCTCAGAAACTGTAAGCAACAAATTTCATTTTCTTTATCAATTATTCATTCTCAGGTATTCTGTCATAGCAACACAAAACAGACTAATACAGAAGTTCTAGCCAGAGCAATGAGGGAAGAGAAAGAAACAAAGGGCATCCAGAATGGAAAAGACGAAATCAATTGTCCTTTTTCGCAGATGACATGATCCCATACATAGAACAGCCTAAAGACTCTACAAAAAAATCTTGGTTGATAAATGATTTCAGCAAAGTTGTAGGATACAAAATCAACATGCATAAATCAATAGCATTTTAATACTCCATTAATGAACTAGCAAAAAAAGAAACCAAGAGAGCTAGGCCATTTACAATCATCACCAAAAAAAAAAAAAAAAGAAAATTAACTACGAATAAAGTTAACCAAGGATGTGAAAAAACTCTATGATGAGAACTACAAATCACTGTTGAGAAATTAAAGAGGAACAAGGAGATGGAAAGATACCCCATGCTCTTGGATTGGAAGAATTAACATTGTGAAAATGTTCATACTACCCAAAGTGATTTACAGATTCAATGCAATCACCGTCAAAGTACTAATGACATTCTTCACAGATATGGAATAAACAATCTCAACATACATATGGAACAGCAGAAGACCCTGAATAGCCAAAGCAATTCTGAGCAAGAAAATAAAGCTAGAGGCATAAGAGTACCTGATTTCAAACTATACTACAAAACTATAGTCCAAAACAGCATGGTACTGGCATAAAATCAGACACATGGACCAATGGGACAGAGTTGAGATCCCAGAAATCAGCACATACACCTACAGCCTTCCAATCTTTGACCAAGGTACCGGGAAAGCACACTGGGAAAGAGACTGCCTCTTCAATAAATGGTGCTGGGAAGAGTGGACATCCATACATAGAAGAATGAAACTAGACCTGTTCCCCTTGCCATATACCAAAATTAATGCCAAGTGGATTAAAGAATTAAATATATGTCCAGAAATTATAAAACTCCTAAAAGATAACATGGGGAAACACTTCAGGAAGTAGGGCTGATCACAGCCTTTATGAATACAATTCCAAAAGCACAGGCAACAAATGGGATTACATCAAACTAAAAAGCTTCCACACAGCAAAAGAAACCATTAACAAAGCAAAAAGACAACCAACAGAGTGGGAGAAAATATTTGTAAAATATACATCTGGTAAAGGACTAATATCCAGAATATATAAGGAACACAAGTTAACAGCAGAAAAACAAGTAAGGGATACCTTACTCCCATGTTTATTGTAGCTCTGTTTACAATAATCAAGAGTTGAAAGCAGCGTAAATGCCCATCATCGGATGAGAGGATAAGGAAAAAGTGGTCTATGTACACAATGGAATAATAGTCTGCTATAAAAAAGAATGAACTATTACCATTCGCAACAATGTGGATGAACTTAGAGAAAATTATGTTAAGTGAAATAAGCCAGGCACAGAAAGAGACAAACCACACGTTCTCATTTATATGTGTGAGCTAATAAAAATGAATAAATAAATAAACAAATAAATAGAAAAAAAAGACAGGACAATCACAATAATTCCTTGAACTTTTTAAGAGAAGAGAATAGATATGATGTTTACGGGTATGGGAAAGGGGATAAGGGAGAGAGAAAAGGGAGGAATTGGTAAAGGGCCACAAAAATCATCTATGTTGTATAATGATAAATAAAATATAAACATAGAAAAAATTAAAAATAAATAAAAAATATGTAACACAGCAAAACATCTGGAATAGTGTCAACCACTTGTGAGTGCAGCACGACAATTAAAAAGGTAACTTGTGAAAACTCTTTCCCTCTCACAACTGGATGCACTCTCACTATTCATGACACATCCAAGATTAAAAAAATTTTTAAGTCATACTCATGGGTCACTTGATTGCAGAGAAACTCCCTGAGAAATACATCGTTAGGCAATTTTGTTGTTGTGCAAACACCATAGAGTGTACCACACAAATCTAGAGGGCACAGCCTGCTACACACCTAGGCTACATGATGTAGCCTAGTGCTCCTAGGCTACAAACGTGTACAGCATGTGACTCTACTGAACACTACAGGCAGTTATAAAACAATGGCAAGTACTTGTATATCAAAACATATCTAAACATGGAAAACGTCCACTAAAAATAACATGTAAAAAATTTTTAAATGGTACCCCTATATAGGGCACTTACCGCAAATGGAGCTTTTAGGACTGGGAGTTGTTCTGGGTGAGTCAGTGAGTGACTGGTGAGTGGATGTGAAGGCTTTGGACATTACTGCACGCTACTGTAGACTTCGCAAGCACTGTACACTCAGGATGCACTAAATTTATCAAAACAGTAATATATGATAATTACTGTTCTGATAAATTTTCTTTAATAATAAATTACCCTTAAAGCATGTAATTATCTTTTTACTGTGTAAAAAAAACCAGGAGGACAAATACCACATGTTCTCACTAATATGTGGATTATAAAACAGTTGAACTCATAGAAGCAGAGAGTAGCATGGTGGTTACCAGAGTCTGGGGGTGGGGGAAAGGGTAGGTGATGGTCAACGGGAACAATGCTTCAGTCAGACAGGAGGAATAAGGTGGGTTTTATTTACATCAATCACACAGTGGGGTGAATATCATTAATAATAGTGTATTGTATGTTTTAAAATTGCTGAGAGTAAATTTCAAATATTCTCACCACAAAAATATGATTAAGTACTTGAGGTGATTAATATGTCCATTACCTTAATTTAATTATTTGACATTGCATTCATAAATCATAACATCACTTTATGCTCCAAAATATATACAACTATAATTTGTCTATTTACAATATAAATAAATAAACAAGGTACAGGGAGACTGAGGAAAACAGAAAACATTCTTGGATTTTTTTCACATTTATAGTTCTTTGGTGTTCCTCGTAAAAGAAACTATAGAGAAAGTAACCACCCCAGACAACCAAAAGTTGTTTCACCTAGAGGCTATCCCAATATGCTGATCATGTTATGTAAACTTCATAATCTAATTTTTAAAACTTTGCTTTTAATAAGAAAGATTTATTTGTAAATTCTCATTCCCCCCAAATTTAGTTTTTTCCAATATATGGAATTTTCCTGACAAGTGTCACTCCTTTTCCCTTCATTTGACCATGTCAGTTCTCTACATGGGAGGTCAGAGGAAGAGAAACAAGGGGAATCTCAGATCTGTTTTACAATTTGCTAACGCAGTCACTCATATTCGACTTACATATTTTCTGCAAATCTCCCCAGAGTTATGTTTTTTAGCCTTGCCCTTTTTCCCATTTATAATCAAGTTATTCAGTTCATCTCTTGATAAAATTACCATTATAGATTTCACTTTGTACTATAGGAAGTTCATCTAAGCAATACCTTTATAGACAACTAATTACAGTACCTTGATATTTTTCCTTATGTCCTGCCGGGAACCACTTGGACTTGAGAGATTATACATATGGTACAGAATAATGGATGTGCTAGGGAAAGATGACGGTCTCCCATTCAGTCTCGGCATGCAGAGCTTGAATGAGTAAGGCACATTTGGCATCTGGTGCGAGCAGTTTCTCACATGAAATCATGTGACTTACAAGTGGCTCAGCCACACGAACCAGCAAGAAAGGCATTCACATCCTGAGTCTATGCCCCAGTTCAGAATACCTGGAAATGACTGACACTCATTGCCTGTTACCCGTCTTCAGCAAGTGCAAACGAGTAACATATAAATGTACAGAGCAGCTTCTTGGCTGTAGATGCTGATTGCAACAAACAAGATACTGCTAGTAGTTGTTTTTTAAATAAGTTTTCTGCCGCATCCCCTCCACAAAGCAAAAGGAGATATTTAATTCTGGTGTCCCAAGTTAGAAGATAGAACGCATTTGTCAAAAGGACAGTGTTATGAATCGGGGACTGGAAATGTTAGTATTAGTTAGTGTTTGGGAGGCAGCCACGGTTTAAATGAACAAGGTCAGGGACATAAAGATGGACAATCAGGGTTTTCTTACTTAGTTGGGGGGAGCAAGGTAGAGGAGTAGAGGTGCTCATGGTGCGTTCCTCTCATGGAAAAGGACCAGAGTGACTAAAGACCAACTAAATACTACTGGAAGCATCTGTTGGAGAGCACAAGTCAGCAGCAGGAGACTGGTGATATCCCTCTGGGGCACGAAAGCACAGGATGGCAGCACAGAGAGCAAAGAGAGACACAAGGTCTCAGATACCGAATCTCTACCACCAGCATCAGTGCAGGAAAGATGTTGTCTTGCAGGGGAAAGGTAGGAAGAGGGTTCATGCCAACCCCCATCCTCACCACAGAGGCCTGCCATTCCTAATGCAGGGGGATCCCACAGCCTTGCAAACACAGAGCCAAGTGTGGGGAGTGGCCTAGAACATCCACACTGTATCACTCTAGAATAGCAGCTCATATTGAGCACTACTCACTCCTACCCTCATGACCCAGGCCAATGTAGTACAGTGCCATCTTGAAACCAGAACTGCAGTGGGAGCTTGCCCCGTACTGGGGGCTATAGCCACTGCTTCCCCAGCCTTAAAGCTCTCCAGTCATCCCAGTGCACTCACAGGAAAAACTACAATGACCATATCCCACTGGCTTGAAGCCTGGGCCCAGGAGTGGCTGTGACCCCAGTCTTGCTGGGAAGCCAACTCCAGGCCTGCTAGGTTAACGTAGCCCTTCACCCTCAGCCAGAGTTCAGACAGGCAGACACCTCTCCACTACCAGCAGGCTGAGTTTTCTGCTCCCAAGCTCCCAACCTGAGAAAACAGGTCATGGGTCCCTACTCTAACAAACATAACACTGGGCTGGTGGAACTAAAGTCCCTCTTTGCCCTCCTGGAGCAGCAGCCAAGAGCTCTTGCCCTCAACAGTCCTGTCTAGCAGCCTTGCCCACCACCTGAGGGGCAGCTGGCTGGGACCACGCTCAGCAGGCCTGCCAAGTGGCGTTGCCAATTGCCTGAGAGCAACTCAGTAGCCCTGCACTTGGCAGACTTGCTCCCCAACCACCAAGGAAGCATGAGCTTGCACCTGGCCTGAGAAGTGCTGCAGTGGATCAGTTCTCAGCAGACCTGCAACCAGAGAGACAAGCCAAACTGTACCATGCCCTTGACTCAAAGCAATGCCCAGCTGTCAAGACCATGGTAGACTTGCCCCTGAATCTTTGACTATCACATGCACACGCATACAAGTGAAAAATAGCTTGATAAATTTCTAAGGTACCTTGGAAGGCCTGTTCCCAGTCAAAGAAGCAGCAGGGTGATCTTGCCTACAGTGAACCAGCCCTGGGATCCCTGACATGCAACCTGCCCACACCCTCATCCTGAATATCAATCCGGCAACCCCAGGCTCAGTGAGCCAGCTCCCAAGACAACTGACCCACAATGAGCATGCATACATCCCCAGCCTGAGCACCAACCCAGTGAGCCCACCCCTGGCAGAGACGTGCTCATTGCCACCACAAATCTAGCAAGCATAGGCTGCTGAGGCAAGCACAGAAATAGCTAAAGTGGATTACAGTTGAAGAAACTACAAAGAGTCTGTGCTACTGGATTTATCCACAACAAAGCCATTATACTCTACCTAATTTACTTCCAAAGACAAATTTGCAAGTGACAGTCCTTCCCCCATGCAAGCCACTCTACGAAATTCAAAGAGGGGATTGTTCCACCAGGTGCATGGATATCAATGCAGGGAAACAAGAAACTTGAAAAAACAAGGAAACATGAAACCACTGAAGAAACCCAATAGTGCTACAATAACTGATCCCCCAGAATTAGAAAATCTAAATAGACCAATAGTAAGCAATGACATTAAAGCAGTAATAAAAAGTCTTCCAAAAATGAAGAGACCCAGGACCTGAGGCATTACTGCTGAATTCTACCAAACATTTAAAGAAGAATACCAATACTTCTTAAACTATTTCAAAAAGCTGAAGTGGAAAAAATTCTTCCAAACTCATACTTTATGAGGCCAGCATTACCCTGATACCAAAACTAAGGTAGAACACAACAAAAAAGAAAAACTACAGGCCAATATCCCTGATGAACATGGATGTCAAAATCCTTAATAAAATACTAGCAAACCAAATTCAATAGCACCTCAACAAGATTATACCCCATGATCAAGTGGGATTGACCCTGAGGATGCAAGGATGGTTTAACATATATAAGTCAATAAATGTAATACATCACATCAACAGAATGAAAAAATATATGAATATTTGATAGGAACAGACAAAGCATTTGATAAATTTCTAAATCCCTTCATGACAAAAACTCTCAACAAATTAGCTATAGAATAAAAGTATTTGACACAATAAAGGCAATATATGACAAACTCATAGCTAACATCATCCTAAATGGAACAAAGCTTTCAGCTACGAACTGGAACAAGACAAAGATGCCCACTCTCACCACTTTTATTCAACATAGTAATGGAGGCCCTAGCCAGAGAAATTAGGCAAGAGAAAGAAATAAAGGACATCCAAATTGGATAGGAGAAAGTCAAACTGTCCTTTTTTGCAGATGACATGATTTTATGTACAGAGAAACCTAAAGACTCTACCAAAAAACTCCTATATGTGCTAAACAAATTCAGCAAAGTTGCAGGATACAAAACAACATGCAAAAATCACTAGCATTTCTATATACCACCAACAAACTAGCAGAAAAAGAAATCAGGAAAGAATCCACTTTACAACTGCAACAACAAAGAATAAAATACCTAGGAATATATTTAATCAAACAGGTGAAAGTTCCTGACAGGGAAAACTATAAAACACTGATGGAAGAAAGTAAAGGACATTCATGTACCTTGATGAAGTTCTGCTTCATGACATGTGTAGTAAAGCCTATTTTTAAAACATATTAAAGAAGACACACGCATACACATGGAAAAGTATACCATTCTCATGGACTGGAAGAATCAATATTGTCAAAATGACCATACTGTCCAAAGTGATCTACAGATTCAATCAGTCCCTATCAAACTACCAACAACACACTTCACAGAAACAGAAAAAAATAATTCAAAAATGTATACGTATCAACTGAAGACCCCTAATCCTGAGCAAAAAGCAATCCTAAACAAAAAGAACAAAGCAGGGGCATCACACTCCTGACTTCATATTATACTACACAGCTAGAGCTATCAAAACAACATGGAACTGGCACAAAAACAGACAGTAGACCAATGGAACAGAACAGAAAACCCAGAAATAAATCCACATACATGCAGCCAACTGATTTTCAACAAAGGAGCCAAAAACATATAGTAGGGAAAGAATAGTTTCTGCAGTAAGTGGTAGAGGGAAAATTGGAGATCCATATGCAGAAGAGTGGAACTCAACCCCTATCTCTTACCATATACCCAAATCAACTTAAAAAGAATTAAAGACTTAAATGTAAGACCTGAAACTATAAAACGTATACAAGAAAATACTTGAGGACATAGGATGGGGCAAAGATATTGTGAATAAGACTTCTAAACAAAAGGCAACAAAAGCAAACATAAACAAATGGAATCAAACTAAAACCTTCTGCACAGCAAAGGAAAGAATCAAGAGAGTGAAAAGACAACCTGCAGAATGGGAGCAAATATTAGCAAACTATGCATCCACAAAGAATTAATATCCAGAATATACAGATAACTCAAACAACTCAATAGTAAAGCAAAAAGCAAAACAAAACCACCCAAATAATCCATTAAAAAATGGGCAAAGGGCCAGCCCCATGGCTCACTCAGGAGAGTGCGGCACTGGTAATGCTGAGGCCGTGGGTTCGGATCCTATATAGGGATGGCCGGTGCGCTCACTGGCTGAGCGTGGTGCAGACATCACCATGCCGAGGGCTGCGATCCCCTTACTGGTCCAAAAAAAAAAAAAAAAAAAAAATGGGCAAATGAGCTGAATAGATATTTCCCAAAGGAAGACATACAAATGGCCAACAGGTATATGAACAAATGCTCAACGTCACTAACGGTCTGAGAAATAAAATACAAATCAAAACCACAATGAAATATCTTATCAAAGTCAGAATGGCTATTATCAAAAAGAAAAAAAAATGCTACTGAGGATGCAAAGAATGAGGAACTCTTTTATATTGTTGGTAGGAATGTAAATTAGCACAGCCATTGTGGAAAACAGCATGGAGGTTTCTCAAAGAACAACAGAGAGAATACCATATGATCCAGCAATCGCACTCCTGGGTGTATATCCAAAGGAAGGGAAATCAACACCTGCACTCCTGTGTTTATCAAACTCTAATCACACTAGCCAAGATTGGAACCAACCTGAATGTCCGTCAATGGATGACTGGATAAGGAAAATGTGGTATACTATAGAGCCATAAAAAAGAATTGGATTCTGCCATTTGCAGTGACAAGAATGAGCTTGGAGAAAATTACGTTAAGTGGAATAAGCCAGGCATAGAAAGAGAAATAGCACATGTCCTCACCAGTATGTGGAAGCTAACAAATTTGATTTCACAGGAGTAGAATAGGGGTCACTAGAGACTACTAAGGGGAGCAAGGAGGGAGGTAGGGAGAGGGAGGTTAAAGGACACAAAATTGTAGAGAGAAGAGAGAATAAGACCTACTGTTCTATAGTAACATAGGGAGAACACAGTCAACGACAAAATCACTGTATAACTTCGAGTAGCTGCTTGACACGACGCTGTATGTTCCCAACCCAAAGAGATGACAGATATGCTATACCCTGACATGATCATTGCACACAGTATAAATGCACTCAAATATCACACTGTACTCCATAAATATGTACAATCATCATGAGGCAATTAAGAAATATAATAATAAAAGAATGTTCAGCGACAGAAGTAGATGAGAGGTAGCCAGAAACTTGGGGAAGGAATAAAGGGAAGTTTTGATCAATGGGTACAGAGTCTACATTCAGGATGATGAAAAAGTTTTAGAAATAGATAGAGGTAGTAGTCACACAGCATTATGAATTTAATTAATTCTACATAATGTATACTTAAAAATGATTAGAATGGCAAACCTTGTGTGTATATGTTTACCACAATAAAAAGAAAAATAGATGGATAGTCAGGGTTCTAGCTCCAGTAGGCAAAATATGTGATCCTGAACATGTTACTTATTCTCAGCAACCCTCATCACTAAGAAATAAATACACAAATACCTTCCACATGCATCAAATTTCAAAATGTGTGGCAGGTACGGATGAGGTTGGGCTGGAGGCTTCGCTCACTCCAGTAGAAGAACTGGTGCCTGTGCCTGAGGAGGGGTTGGGGTCGAAGGCAGCTGGCGCCCTCGGTGCCATGGTACCACCAAGCCACAGACTCACTGAGCCTGGGCCATAAGAGCAGGCTACAGGCCAGAGACATGGGGAGGCCTGGTGGTGATGGTAGTTGAGAGTAACCTGTGTTTGCCCTGGAAGCTGCAATCCCTCCTCTAGAGAGAGCTGGATGAGGACACCAGAGACCACCCACAGTGATGTGTCCTCACAGGAAAACTGAGTGACTGAGGCAGAATGTGGCTCACTGAAACAAGGTGGCAAATTAACAAAAGCCAGAGGAGTTATTGCTATTTGAGCGGCAGCTCATAGGCTGGTAGCAGAGGGCTCAGTTCCACAACGCAGTGACAAATGAAACACATGATTAACATGAAAACCATCTGTGGCTCTTAAACATCAGGAGAGAGCTATGATTCGATGAGGTGAAGGAAAAGTGTCTTAAATAGCTTATCAACAAGTTTCTGACTCACTTGTGTGTGGAACTTTTCAAAAAGCATGACAGAGTCTCATGAAGCAAGTCCTCTATCTTCTAACTCGTTTGTGATGTGTGGAAATTGATGTACGATTCCTCACCAGAAGTACAGTTCTTTCCTCTAGTGTCTTCTTGAAATGAATCATTAATGCTGCCTCTAAGTGAAGCAGATGCCTGGCTTCCCAGGAGCCTTAAAGTTTTTGAGGACATTTCCTTAAAACCAAAGAAGAAAAAGCTTTTCACTGGTTAGGCAAGCGAGAGTAGGGGACTTTATCAGTGATCTGTCCTCCCCAGAACTGTCACCATGGCCGTCTGCCATATAGAAACAGCAATGGCTTGCTATGCTCCGAGAGCAGAAGACCACGTTGTTGGAAACCAGGAGATCAATAAAGAACTTGAAGAGGACATCATGAGTTGTGGTAGACAGCCTGCCAGGGCTGGCGAGTACAGCTGGCACACAACAGAGCTGAACCGCAGCTCTGACTTTCGCCATTGACCAAGTGTAACATTAGTTTCAAGTACAACAAACAGAACCATCCAGGCAGCACATTACGTCTGGCACCCTTCTACGGCCATGGGAAACTTATTTGCACTGGAACAAGTAAATATCATAACCTCAATTATTTTTCCTCTTCTCCAAGGCTGGGCTTTGTTGTTCTTCATGCTGGGCTATGCATCAGACAAGGGATTAATTTCCAGAATATACAGGGAACTCAAACGACTTAGTAAAAAAAACCCAAGTAACCCAATTAAAAAATGACCAAGGGAGCTGAACAGGCATTTCTTAAAGGAAGACATACAAATAACCAACAGATACATGAAAACATGCCCAACATCACTAAGCATCAGGGAAATGCAAATCAAAACCACACTGAGATATCATCTCTCCCCAGTTAGACTGGTTATGTTCAAAAGGACAGAGAATAATAAAAGCTGGTGAGGATGCATAGAAAGGGGAACCTCCTACATTGTTGGTGGGACTGTAAATTAGAGCAAGCATTATGGAAAACAGTATGGAGGTTCCTCAGACAACGACAGATAGAACTGCCATACAAGCCAGCAATCCCACTGCTGGGTATACACCCAAAGGAAGGGAAATCTTCATGTTGAAGGGACACCTGTACTCCGACATATACTGCAGCTCTATCTTCAATAGCCAAGAGTTGGAACCAAACTAAATATCCACTGACAGAATGACTGGAAAAAGAAAATGTGGTATATTTACATGATGGACTACTGCTGTGCCATAAAAAAGAATGAAATTCTGCCATTTGCAGCAACATGAATGAACTTAGAGAAAATTATGTTAAGTGACATAAGCTAAGCATAGAAAGAGAAATACAGCATGTTCTCACTCATAAGTGGGAGCTAAAAAAAGAAAGAAAGAAAGAGACATACAACAATCACAATAATTTGTGCAACTTTCAAAAGGAGAGCACAGAACTGAGGCCACCAGAGGTGGGAAAGGGGTAGCAGGGTAAGCAAAAAATTGGTAAAAGACCACAAAAAATGATTACATTATGTAAAGTTGACTATACTAATTACTCTGACTTGTGCATCACATCTTACACACAGGTATTGATATTTAACATTGTACCCCACAGATATGAACAATCACTTATGTTTCAATAAAAAATACTATTTCCTCACTCAAAAGTAATCAGGAATAAAGGGACATGAAAACGGATGGAAAACTTCTCATTTCCCCAGTACGTATCTGTCATAATTTCCTATAATAGTGCCAAAAAAAGAAAATACATGTGTCAGAATGTGTCAATTTTTTAATGGGTTACATACATTTTCAAAAATGAGTTATTTTCTTAATGTTTATGTATGTCATATTCCTGTGTCTAAGGCTGTTTTGAAAAAGAGAAGATAGAATTCGTTCTTTCATACCTGGAGTTTGCCTTTAGACATTCCTGGCTCCGTCTGCCATGGCAAAGTGAAGAGTCACTTGCAACGTTCATGGCAATGCACTGCTCTAGAACTGGGGTCCCAAACTCACATATGTGGTACCTAAAGAGCCCAGCAGGCGACAGGAGTGGATGAAGCTGATTGAATGAATGACCACGGGGATGCTGGGCTGTGCCCACCTGGACAGCATATCCCACCTGACCACCGGCACGTGGGATCACAGGCACAGACCTTCCATGCCTTCAAGAGGACATGAAAATCCAGGGATAATGTAAAAATGTCCAAATGTTCAATGCTGGCAATTTTAAATAAAGGCCAGTGACAAATCTGATAACCAGATCTATCCATGGGCTGCCAATCTGTGAACATTACTCAAACAAAAAGCACAGGGACGATCATAGGTAATTCAATAGAGTGATAGATATAAAAACTCTGTCTTCTCCAGGATGTTCATAAACATGTATTATTTAGCTGGGATGGATATAACTAAAAAAGCTTTTTAGATTTCTAAAGGCTTCTCAGATTTTCTGAATGAATGTATTAAATAATTTACTAGCAAATCCCAAGGTTTTCTGTATAGAATATTGCTTTTATCGCAAAGTCTCACATACAAAGTATCTCACAGAACATGAGAATGACGGGCATGACCCACAGGATGAGACAGTGGCTGGAAACTAGTCTACAACGTCCACATTCAGCCAGTAGATTTGGAAATGAGATCAGATGCGCTGTCTACCCAGCACCACGCTCAGGCTGTGGACGTAGCAAGGACAGCTATCGGGCCAGGGACGGCTCTGTGTTACTAAACGGCCCTATTTTCTCAGTCACCTGCCACACAGTCAGCAACCTCAGACTGGTGGTACCTAAGTGTTTTCTAAGAAAATCATCATCCTGTTCAATCCCTCAGTTAATAAGTTCCAGAACTTTACCACCTATTGCAAATCACAGAAGAATAAAATTTTAATGCTGAAGGGACCCTGGAGGATCATTTGCTTCAATACCTCCACTTTCATCTTGTTGCCCTAAAAGTGCTAATTCCAGTCTTTAAGTGATGCAGATTTATTACAGCATACCTGAGATCTTCAAAATAAGTTTTAGTTGAGTCCACATTTCTGCTTCATTATTTTGTAAGTAATAAAATGTAACCTTGGTTTCAGATACCTTATCAGTCATTTTTCTGCCCAGAATGGATTCCTAACTTTTTGTGCTGAGTTTCTATTTTATTTAGGAAATTATATTAACTGTTTGAGATCCCGGGGGAACATTTAGTACCTTTTGACAGACATGTGATCCAACGTGCTCCAGAGAACCTACAGGCGAGGGGAGCCAGGCTGCCTTACATCCTCAACAGCCCGGCCCCTGGCAGTTGTCTGGCACTTCCCACACGGGGGCTCTCTGTTTATGTGGGCAGTGGGTCGTCATCCTCCACACAGCTGAGACCGAGTCAGCGCTGTCAGTTGGAGCCCAGGAAGCGAGACAGGAGCTCAGTCACTGTGGTGGCTGCTGTGTTATCCTGCGCATGTCTTTCTACATGGATGTGGGATTTGGGCAAAAGAAGAAACAGAACAGAGGCAGATATCACAGTGCTGGTGGCTGATGCTAATTTAACACACTGCCTCTTCCCTGGAAGTGGATCTGGCCCAGCTGCCCCAGTAGGCCAGCAGAGGCCCGTTAGCCTTTGGTACCACCTGAGTCTTCCTAACTATTTCATGGTTACAGCTATAGCTGTAAAAAAGCTATAGCTAAAAAGTTACTCAAAAAAGCTTCATTCAATAATAATAATAATAATAGATGCAGCATATTTTATGTATTAAGAAAGCTGCGGGGAAAGTTTAAGGTTTTTAACTACTAGGAAAGAACACAAAGGCAGCTGAAGAAGGAAGAGGAATGCAGCTGGAACACAAGCTAGGGTCTCTGCAGAGGGGGGCTTACCATTTCGCCCTTCACTACAGTGGCAGTTCAAGGGGACCAAGAAGCCATCGTTGATGAAGAATGCACAGTGTGAGGAAGTGTGGCAGAAAGAAGGGGAGAGGGGCGAAGTATAGAGGTCAGCTCAAGTAGGAAATCAAAACTGCATCAGGCTTAAAATTCCACCAAGTGTACGCAGTTAACAAGGTCAGTTTCTATGACAGGGCTTAAAGAAGTTCACAAAGTAGTCACAACTATCACCCCAGGTACCAAAGGGCAGAATTAAAGCAACAGATGAGTTTAAGAATGTGATTTTTAAAAATGTATTCTAAAAGCCAGTACTATGCCCAACTCAACCAGAATAAGTAAAGGTTAATGCCAAACAAAGAGCTAAGTGTCTTGTTTCCTTAGAAAGATTTTTTTTTTTTTTTTTTTTTTGGTGGCTGGTCAGTAAGGGATTTCAAACCCTTGACCTTGGTGTTATCAGCACCATGCTTGCACCAACTGTGCTAGCAGCTAGCCCATAAGGAAATTTCATTAAATAAAAACTACACTTTGTTCTGTGTTTCTTTCTAAGGCTGACTGCACACACAGTGTGTGGTGGAAATGCTAGAGAAAAGGTACTGAAGACTTCCTGTACGAAACAACATGACTGTAGAACACAAATCGTGTCTGGGGATTAGGTCATTCCTTATAAGTCCTCAAATCTGTGAGTGGACTCAACAGAAGGGACTGCAGGCCTCTAAACCACATATTTTTTAATAGAAAAGATCTCTCTCAAGCCTGAAATAAGTAAAACTGATTTGTGCAATCCTTTCCACAGGCTTGAGAAGTCTAAAAACTTTTTTATCTTCAGGGTTTTTGCTGCATTTTAAAGGCACTGAGATGGAGCGCCTTCAGACTTGGATGATGGTGTCACATTCAAAAGAGACAAGAAAGGCAGGTACATATACACATGTAGCTGTATATCACAAAGCTGTCCTAGCTCACCTCGCCTTCTGTTTCTCCCCCCGAGCCTCCGCCCATTTCTCTTAGGCCCACCCATAGCTGGCAGGGTCTCCACACACGGGTCTGAACTCCAGGGCAAGGGCAGAGACCCAGGAGAGCTCTGGCAGGTGTTCTGACTCCTTCCTTAGAGTCCTCCATCATCACACTCTGCTCAACATGTGCTCACAATGCTCAACATGTGCTCACAATTTATACCTTGCTATGCTCTGTCAGTAATACAGTAGAGGGACTTTCTCACTAATCTTTTATTATGGGGCTAAAATAACCAATTCTGATGAAATCTTATGCTGCCAGGTAATGGGAGGATGACTAGGTAGGTTTGCACTTTGGCAGTATTCTTCATCTTGTGGTGTTTTGACCTCTGCCTATACAATCTCTCTGATTTTCACTGTACCCCAGGAGTCCATACTGAAAGAAATGAGTTCAGACCCTAGCTCATTCAGCTAAGTACCTTGGACAAGTTAGTTAATTGCACTAAACTGTAAAGTGCTCGCGGTGCTAGGCACGTGTAAAGCTTTCAAACTTTAGCTCTTTATGATTAAAGTTATGGCAACTATTAGTGTCATTAGCAACCTACACTAAAACATTGCTTTATGCTATGCAGCTATATACAAACCACAGGTTTTTACAGATTAAGAAGGACTTCCAGTATACTGATCACAGCCAAGGTTGTTAACAGGGAAAAGGCAAAGGACAGGCAGCCTACATCTCACTCTGAAGCGTTCCCCAGAGCCACTCTGAGACCCAGGGTGGGAGCCAGGCTGGGAACCTGAGTTGCTGGACCCTGAGGAGCTGCCACTGCCAGGCCTGGGCACCAGCTTCTCCACTCTCTCCCATAGGAGCCAGGGCACAATACTGCTGTTAGAAAAGAAGAAAGAAGAGCTAAAGTTTCATCCAAGATGTAGTACCAAATTATAAAAACATGCATGATGTGTGCATGTGATGTCTTTAAAAGGAAAGGATGAGAAAAACAGCCTATAAACAGCATTTAACATTAAGTTCATCAAAAGTTATGAAGACACTACTTGTGAATTTTATCTTGGATATCTTAACAAAGTAAAAACACTAAATGATACCCTACCATTATCAGACCTAAAATCTCCATCAGGTGTGAGATGCAACACTACTGTTCAGGCTAGAAGTACCACCATTTCTGTCACAGCTACAAACTCAGTTCTTAGTATTATGAAAACAATCTGTTTCTACAATTACACACAACATTATATCCTGTTTCTAGGCTGCTGTTCTCACCCCATCCGTTGCTACCCTCCCAAGAGCCGACATAAAGGATACTCCTTTGTATGAGCTGTGTTGGAAATGTTACAGAAAGCATGGGCCAGGTTGGATTTCCTGCCATGGGCAGACCCACAGCACGTGTCTGCTAGGTACTGATGACACAGACTTAATCACAGAAGGATACTATGGTCCACTCTGATCGTCAGGACTAAAGGGTTCTTTGCAGCTTCTGAGTTATCATCCATTGGACCACTTCAAGTTACACAAAGTTTCCATAGGCAGACAGCTAACTTTAGTGGTTCAGTGATGACCAAGTTATAAAACACCCAACATAATCTTTTCTTCCCTAGGACAGTGCTGGTCAACGACAAAAATGTTCTATATTTGAGCTGTATATATCGTAGCCACTTGCTACATGTGGCTATAGAGCACTTAAGTTGTGACTGGTGCAACTAAGGAAAGGAAGATTTCATTTTATTTCACTTTAATTAAGTTAGATTCAAATTTAAGGAGCCTCATGTGGTTAAAAGCTACTGTATTAACAGAGTAGCTCTAGAACCTAAAAAGGACATCATTTGGTTACTTCACTAGTCTCCTGCAGACTGTCAGTCAACCATTTACTTTCCTGAGTAACCCCTTTGTGCTTTCCATACCACTCAAAGGCCTCAGGACGCCCTTTAGATAAAAAGCTCCCTTGACGACAGTTCTCTTAGAACTGCTCCCCTTCCCTGTTGTTCTCTCCAGTTACTCTTACAGAAACAGGGAGTTTTCATTTCACAATTACTATAATACACATCCAGGTTCAAACCCTCTTTTTATAACAGATCAACTTGATGTTATTCATATTAATGGATTTTATGGCAGTTTTTTCCTTTTATAGCTGATAATCTCTTTGCCCCCAAAACTTCTGTGTTTATGAGCATTTTTATGAACACAGACAACATTACACTGTAGGAGCCTACACAGTAAACCTGTTGTTAACCTTCACTCTTCCATTACCTGGTGGAGTTTCTTTGTCCTGCTTGGCTATTTTGCTGTCTGCTGCCCTGCAGTGGGGAATCCCAACAGAACAAAACAGGGGAATGAGATGTTGTTCTCACAGGAAACTTCAGGTAGAAAATATAGCACTTAAGTTACTGAGAATGTAAGGAGAAAAGAGACTTCCATAACAAAACAGACTTTTAAAGCAGTCCTAGTTATGCTGGCCTTCCTGCCACTACCCACCCCCACCCCTGACCCTCCTTGGTCCTCCCCTGATATGATTTACAGGTGAGATCGGAATAATCCCAGTTACTGGAATAATCCCAGACTTCTAAAATGCTTAAGATTTTCAGGGGAAAAGCATGTAACTGAAAGTATTACCTGAAATTATACATCAAAAATAACTTTAAAAATGGAGCACTACATGAGAAAATTTCCCCCGAAGAATGTTACACAGGTATATGTTGCAACCAAAAGCAACTTTAGAATACAAGGAGGAAAAGGGAGACCATTTCCAGGTACTACGTTAACTAATCATGAATATAAAAATTAGTCTGCCTAATCCAGGAACTCCTTAAACTGTTGGTGGCCAAAAAGAAAGATTTTCTATTTACGGTAAGTTTAACTTTCAGGACAAAAACTTATCCTGTACTCTTGAAATATCCCTAAAGAGGGAAACAAGGTTGTTAAAGAA
This sequence comes from Cynocephalus volans, assembly GCF_027409185.1. Taxonomy (NCBI): domain Eukaryota; kingdom Metazoa; phylum Chordata; class Mammalia; order Dermoptera; family Cynocephalidae; genus Cynocephalus; species Cynocephalus volans. Next base: position 162,495,941 of record NC_084461.1, on the reverse strand, counting down.
CAAGCGCTGTCAAGCCTATTCCTCTAGTCTCTCTGCTATTCCGTTTCTGTTCATTTACTGCCCCCCCTTCCCACTTTGCTTTCCATTCCCTCCTCTCTAGCAGGAGTGGCCCATCTGCTAACAGGCCTGCTCTTCTCGGACTCAAGAAGCTGCTAATGTCATGTCGTTACCGCCTCAACCCAACACACCTTTGCATCAGTACCAGCTCTTATTTCTCTTTTATTTTAACTTGTCCATACTGCAATTCCCCATCACCTGAGGGAATTATTTATTGTAAAGCACATTCAAATTCTCATTTGAATTTGTGCTTCAGAACGCCACAGCTACTCCTGTCATAAGAATGTGAACTTTTGTCCCCTTACACATGAAACGCCAGTGACAAGCAACTCAGGCTTAAGAAGTTGTTCCCCAAACTCTGGATTACACAGAGCCAAGAAGGAAAATGTCTACAAGTTAATTATTCTCAGCGAGAGAGCAGGAATCAGTGTTTTAAGGATCTCTAAGATCGTTGGTCTGGGTAATCTTTGCTGTCTACTCTCCTCTACAGACAGCACAGTGGGTTCTCTTTTAACCACACCACAGTCAGCAGACACGAGGAGAGGCCATGACCTTTGCCCTGACTCACTTCAAAATCCACACCCAACCTCCTGGACCAAAACATTTTGGGGTCTTGAAATCTTTGAGAATCTTATGAAAGGCCCGTTTCTCAGAAAAATATGCATATTTGAGCAAGTGAAAAATTCTGCATGGAACTTCAGGGGCACCACTTGCTCTCTAAGGCCTATTCATGGAACTGGCCAGAAGCCAGGGATCACAGGGACCACTTACTTACTTTAAAACGCTTGGGAGAAAAGGTTCTGGCTCTCCCTTAAGTGCTTATAGTACTAATTCTCTAAAAGCTAAAGTAAAAAAATCTTTGTGTTAGGGAAGAAATCACTGACTCTAGATATTCTTAATAAGTACAACAAAAATCTTTAAAAAAAAAATCCTTTTCCCTATCACCTGAGTGTTTTTCCTCTTTTAGTCTCAAGTCACTCCTGATCTTCTCTTCTCTTTCTAAATGTGGTAACAACTGAACTGTGGACGTTACAAGCAGACCATGGCTCGGTGGGCTATCGCAGGGGCCTCCTTAACCCACAGCAAAGCTGGCTGTCGCTACCTGTGGCTCTGCTGGTCTCTGCAGGGCAGGATGCACAGACTCAGAGTTGCCACTGGAGAAAGACTGATCGGGAAGGCCCTGGTGGTTCCAATACTCTGCCTGTCTGCTTAGACTGGTTTCAGGGGAGCTATGGTTAGTTTTCCTAAATCTATCTTCCACCTGCATCAGAGAATTAGAACACATAACTCAGTGTTAGTAGGGAAGAGCAGAGGTGCTGAAGAAAGTCTGAAGGTGAAAGGACTCTAAACACAATTTTGTTTTCTTCAGCTATAAGAAAGAGAGGGGCAGCCGAGGAGAAAAAAGAGAGAGACAAAAAAAAAAAAAAAAGGCAGATGAAGCAGGACTAGGATTTGATTCAGGAAAAAGAAAATATTTATAAAGATTAAAATTAAGTAAGGCAGCCTCTAAGACCTCCACCTTGCCCAGAATTCTAGGATTGAATACAAGGATAAACTAGAAAAACAAATTAATGTCACAACCAACTAAACCAAAAGATTTAAAGACTATTATCAGGAATCCAAAACACAGTTCATTCCACTAAAAGTAGAGGCACCCCAGAGCAAGCGGACCACTTGTTCCCAGAGTCCGCTCTTGGTGTCGCAGACGGTGCAAGGCTGCCACCTACAGGCCCGGACTCAACACCTCTGGAAGCAGGATGATGACCCACCCGTACTGCTGTGCCACCTCCTACTCTGAGGTCGTGGCCAGCCCTAGTGCAATTTAGTAACAAGTCGTGAGAGCTGAAAAGTCAGTAAATTGGGGTACAGGCACACTTCATCCCTATACTAGTTTTGGAAAAACAGTTAATCAGATCACTATTCCTCTCGTTTCTATTTTTAAGAATGATTCTGGGCCGACCCCGTGGCTCACTTGGGAGAGTGTGGCGCTGGGAGCGCCGAGGCCATGGGTTCGGATCCTATATAGGGATGGCTGGGGCGCTCACTGGCTGAGAGCAGTGAACGCAACACCAAGCCAAGGGTTACAATACCCTTACCAGTCACAAAAAAAAAAAAAAAAAGAATGATTCTGCCATACAATCTTCTTTTTGTTTACTTTCCAATTCTACTGAGATTTGTAAACTAAGATTTGTTTCCTGGATGGAAAAAGCACTAAATATGTTCTTTGTGAAAATAACAACTCCTAAGGAGAACTTGAGGGAGGACTTGAGCAGGAGTGAGACACCAAACTCCCATACTGAACGGCAGCAATTCCCTGGGCTAGCCTTACTCCCCACAGAAGGGCCGATTCTGATGCATTCAAGACAGTCCCTGATGGGGATGCACTGCTAAGGGGTACAGGACTGAGGTAGGAGCCCCAGAGTCCTTGGCACGCAGGAAAAGTGGCCCAAGAGCACCAGCAAATTTACCAAAGTCTATTTAGATGCCAAAATTCAAAAGAAAGAGATTTAACTGCTGAAACTAACTAAACCAACCAAGAGAACGCATTGGTTACTTTCATACTTTCAGCAATTGGGGATATCCCCACTACCACTGCAACAGAGAAAACAGTGTGGTGGATAGAAAAATAGGAAGCACTAAGTAGGTACTTACAGCAAAAAACAAAATCAAATATTTCCACAAATTATAAAAGGTGAAATCAGGGAAAAAGCAATGAAACAATGTACCATATATTAGATAAAAATTGCTCTACTCTAAACATAGTGTCAACAAGAATAACTCATTTTCACTTCAACGGGCTTTATGCCATTTTCCCAAAAGTAGCAGACTGGTTTACTGGCCTCTTCACTCAATGGCAGCATCCGACTTTCAGTGAGCAATTTCGTTCCAGAGAGCAATAAAAACCACACAGGATGAAGAGATTTAAAAAACAAAGTCTCCTCACAAACAAAAACTACATTTCTATACCTTTTCAGAGACATGTAAAATGAAAATCAGGTTCCTGGTAAGAAAAATGGGCCTGAGAACTTAAAATATGGTTCAAATTTTGCACTATAAACTACTAATTATTGACAAGAAGCTGAGGTTATTTGGAAGGTGAATACAAAGAGGAAAAAAAGAGGTCACTAGGACTTGAAGGTAAGAAATGAAGGTAAGTGCTCCATTGTTTCTATCTGCAAATTGTGGATGATGAGAAATGCATGAGATGCTCAGGGTTAAGGGCACGGTAAATGCCTGGCACACAGCAAATATCCCATCAATGCAAGCTATTATTGCTAAGTAAAGTAACAGGACAACGATCCATACGTAAAGAGTCTTTTCCAGAAACAGGGCTGCCATGTCAACTGAGAGTTAAGAAAAAAAGTCTTATTTTGTGTTCAACCTTTAGCTTTCTTCGTTACAACTACCTAGCTTAATGTACAAAGCTTAATAACTTTTATGACTGAATATATCAGAGGGAAAAACTTTATTTTGAACATCAATGATGACAATTATGAATACCAAAGTTGTGTAAGACTCAAATGAACATGCAAAAATCTCAGTATAGGTCTCCGGGGTGAATTTGACCAACTCTTTTACTGTCTTGAATTTGCTTTTTTGTTTCTTCTTTGACCTTAAAATTCGAGTTTTTAAAAAAATCACTAATGACATGCCAGTTATCCGAATGTTGTCCTGTAAGTTGTTAAGATTCTACAAAATAGAAAGATCAATGTGAGCTATCAGCCCCAGAGAAGGTGGTTTAAGGAAGACAGTGAAGAAGCCTGAACTGCACCTTGCCAGACAAAAGGAAAACTGGACAGAGGGCGTTCCAGATAGGTGGGCACTGTGTGTGTAAGGATATAAAACTAGGATATTAGGGAAAGAAAAGAATCTTCAGTAATTAGCACAAGAGCATGCTCGTGTTATGCAGCAGTCAAGTTATGCATGTGGTATAACTAACCACACCGTCTGCAGCAGAGGGAAGCAGTAAGAAACCAGGGAGGGGGGGTTCTTGCACAGAAGAACATGAGGAACACACTGAAGATGGTCCTCACGTCTGATGATCAATAAATCCCGAGGGAAGTATACGACAAATACAACCAGGATGAGGAGGGACAAGAAAAACATCCCACCATGCTGACCTGCAGCATCAGCTCAACAACATACCATCAGCTCCACCAACTCCACCTGGAGCCAGCCTGGCTCTACGCCTCATCACCAAACTGCACAGCAGAGACAAACTATTCACACACTGGCCAAGTGAACACAATCTCACAGTAGAGAAAGGAAAGACATATTCTAGTTGGCAAGAACTATAGGTAAAAATTTTAAAAGATAAAAATAAAAACATGTTTAATACCTTTCTCTCCTGTCTTCTACCTGGTTCGGTCTACACGATCTTTAAGCTGGATTCTAACTTGCTGTTTGTTTGGCTGATCTCTTATGAAAGGATGTTTCAAAAGCTGCTCTGTGGAGGGCTGCTGCATGTAATTCTTCACCAGGCACCCTTCTATAAGACTACACAAATTTCTCTGACCTGTAAGAGAAAGTAAAAAAGATTACCAAATTTCTACCACAAATGGCAAAGTATCAGTAATTTACAAGGCTGAAAACAAAAAGAAAAGTTTCAGAATCCACTGTGAATGTTCTACAAATGCACAATAATAATATAAGGAACATAAATAGAAACTCAGGACCTTTTGGGATCAGGAACATTGACACAATTTATGCATTATACTATATTCACTGACAACACACCACAAATAGAGCGCTACGAAGGAAGTCAGATTTCAATAAATTGGGTTTAATCATTTAATCGTAGGGGTGGAGGAGGAAAGGGGGTAGAGGGAGGTCTCTGCTAAAACAAAGGCAGACAGACTGCAGAGATATCTAGTGCCTAGAAGAAGAGAACAGACATGGAGATGAGAAAAGGAGCCAAATCAGTGACCAAATGCTGGGACTCTTCAATCTGTAAATTTGACTTATCAGTTGACTTATCACTTCTCTATGTTTAATGCACAAAAGTAGAAATTATAATTTTTAGGGGAAGCAATGACTCTGTCCCCTATATTTGCCCTACTAGCCATTTTATTTTTGCCTGATTCTCCATGCCTGGCTTATGATGACCCCGAGCTCTAGCCTTTGCCCTGTTCAACACACACATACCCATCCTCCTTTAAGACGCAGCCCTAGAATCGTCTCCTTTGATAAGACTTCCTGGCAACATTCCACCCTACATGCCCCAAGTTAAGAGCCTTTCTTCTGGGGTTGTCTGCATTTAATAGACTGTACACCTCATGTTTCTATCACTCCTGTTGATTTGAAATGGTACAGGTCAGGAACTGGTTCCCATTTTTCAATGTCAGCAATGCTCAAAATTAAGCATGGCACACCACAATAGGTATGGAATAAACTTTTGTTGAATGAATGAGTTATTCAGACTTCAAACATGTGATTTAGAAAATTAGTTCAGTTCTTTCCAATTATACTTCACTACTTTTAAGAATCAGTTCTATTGTCTTGTATTTCCATTCACACTTACTTTTTTTTTCGATTCAACAAATATTTATGTATGCATTTGTTTACACGGGGCTATGTAAGAAATACACGGAGGAAATAAAGTGGAGGAAATTTAGGTGTACACAACAGTTGATGTACAACAAAACTTAAAGAAGAGAAAAAACAGAACAACTGCTACAGTGGGTTGGACATCAAGAAAAAGTGGGATATTTGATAATCCAAAGAAGGGAGAGAGGAGACAGAATTCCAGAGTGAAGGAACATGAACAAAGGTAGCAAGATATTAGAGAATAATGAGTCCTTTTTTTGAGGCTAGTATGAAAAATTCAAAAGAATAGAAAAATAGTTAGTCGCTCCGAAGACTAGAGACTTCAAGGTTGGGCCCTGACCTAAAAGATTCCAAAGGGATTCTCATGTACTATGTCCATAGACTAACTTTTGGAAAACAACAATCTAGCGTGAAAACGTGTGCACACCTGTGTACCGCAAGGAAACTGCAAAACATCAGAAGATGCGCAACCAAGAAAAGAGCAGACGGTAACAGGTGAGAGACCAAATCCACAGAGATTTTTGCATTACTTAACAAAGAGAGTCAAAACCTGAGGAGACAACATTAATTGGGAAACCACTAAGAACAGTTTCAAAAAAGGAAAAAAAAAAAAAAAACATACTAAGTGGGCATGAATAAGATACAGGAGAATCCAGGAAAACAGAAAGAGGAACAAAAAAGGAGGGAAGGTCTGTTGCTTTGCCTCCCATGGATTTGTCACCCCTTTTCCCCTGGGTGACGGAGCAGCCAAAGATTACTCAAAGCCCATCTCTTCTGAGCAGTGAGATGCCCCAGAAAGGGGTTATCCCAGAACCCTTAAGCGAGAGCCATTCCTTCCATTTGGGAAATTAACCACAAATTGGGGTTCTCTTCTTGCATTTATTCTCCAGACCAGGAAGTTACAGGAAGAGAACATAGGTGGGGTTTTTGCTAAGTACCGTTTAACAAATTTAACAACAGAAGCTGGTAACATGCAGTTAAGTGGATCCTCTAATAAAAGATTGATTTTAGCAAACATTCTCTTCTTACAGCAATTTCCAAGTATCTTTACATATCAATCAGTAACCCCTCTGTCTTTGAGCCAGCAACCTTGTTGTGTTATGATTCTTTATCTTACAGACAGAGACTTTATAGCCTGGGGAAAATTTCCTGTCCTTTGTAAGGTCAATATTTGAAACTGCAAGGCTTTGGAAAATCAGGCCCTGTGAAGTACGTTTGCTTTATGAATCCTCTACAAATGTCCACATTCTTGAGGAGCCTGAGTGTGGACAAGAACTAATAGGAAAGAACCCAGAAAAAAGTTCAGAAGGGAACTAGTGGGTAAAATTCTCAGCCAAAAACCAAAGAACTGCCCTCTCCCTTAAAGACTTTAAAACTAACCCAAACAGCATGTTCCCACAATGTTGCAATTATAACAGGTTTCCTCAGGGAAAAAAAGCTGTTTCTTCAAGGAAAAAAAAACTCCTTCCGTGGATATCAGTGTTTTGCTTGACAAATGCATTAGAGTTACAAGGAGGAAGGAAGGTGTTCGCCCAAGGACAGAGGACCACTGTGTTAATATGCTCTTCTGCAATGAAAAAGGGTATGCCTCAATTCAGTTTTTTACTTTTTAAAAAAATAATTACAATAAATGCTTCCACTAATTTTAAAATTCTATTCATATTAATTTAAAAACTCTATTGTAACACAGCTTCGCTTTTTTTGTTGTTTGGAATTTCATTACACCTAAAAGTATTTTTAAATATTAAAATGGAACATTTTTCTTTAACCAAGTTATGGTGTTTCACGTGGTCACTTGTGACTATTTTGTAATTCAAAGAGAATCTATCAAGAAAAAAAAATTCATTAAAAAATTTTTAAAAGATCAATGCACTTTTAAACTGCTGTTTTCGGGTGCCGGCTCTTGTTCTTTGAAATCAGAATGGCCAGAATTGTCTCAGAGAAAAAGTAAAACTTTAAAAAAAAGGGAAAAGAACAACAACAACAACAACAACAACAACAAACCATACACAGCTTACCATTTTTTTGACTTTGGCCAGGGAGGAGGTTTTCTGGGAATGAGAAACAGTGCCCTCATTGGATGTATGTCACAGAGAGCAGGGGAGAGGAGACAGTCGTGTCAGTATGGCACTTCCTTTACTTATTCTGGATGTCTAGAGCTCACTCATACATAACATCAAATGCTTTGTCCCATCGTCTGACTGACATGGTTCACATCAAGCAGTCTAGACACCTGGTTATCATCTCTCGGGCATACCTTGAAATTCCCATTTAAAAACAGCAAAACATGAGGAGGACAGGGGCAACAAGAAGAATATACAATTTCAAATAGACATTGAAAAGTTTTCATAAATCAAAGATAAATATGAATTCAAAGTCTTAAAGAAGGTTTTGAACCATCTGTAAGATTACAGTGAAAATTACTATGTTTTCAAAGGGTTGTTGTAAGGATTAACTAAGACATGGCTTACAAAGCCCTTCACAAAATGCCTGGAACAGAGATTTTCACAATGCCCCCAGAAAAGTTAACTGCTCATCCTTACAGCTAGTATTACTATGAAAGAGCAAAAATGGAAGGGTAAGATGGAATTGCTTGATTCTGTACAATTACCATTTATACTCCTATCACTGCCTCTAATAAAGTCATATAAGGCACACATGCATGCATTAATAAGTCACCACAGGCAATGTGCATTTTCATGCATTTATTTACCTTCAAGAGAATCATACGAGGCAGCTGGGAAATGGGAAGTAAAGAAGCAGACAATACTATTCCCACTGTCAAAAGAAAACTGAGACAAAGGATCAAGCAATACTTCCCCGTCTCAATTCCTTAGAGAAACATGAGGGACCATACAGTGTTCAAGGCAGACATCAATTTCTGTATTGCAAACTAATTTTTAAGCTGTTGATAAATTTTTTTCATTCATCCAACAAATATTTATTCAGCAGTAACTATGTACCAGGAACTTACACATTCTTGTGTATTCCCTTTTTTTTAAAAAAGGGGAAATAGCAGAAATACTATTTTTTTCTGTGTTTTCTGCAATTCTACCCCACCCCTGATCAAACATCAATATTATAAAGTTCTCATAGATGTGATCCAAAGGATAAACAAAACACTCCTACAAAATTTCACAGGGAATAAAAAAAAAATTATTCTATAGTTAACAAGTTATGCCTCCATCTGTAAAGTCAAAACTTAAATAATACCAAAATGCCATGTGTTAGGACAATGGCATTTTGGTATTCACTAAATTCATTTAGTTCCACTAAACATTAAGTTGAATACGTAAAAAGAAAGATTACCACTTATTTCTGATCTTGGCATAATTTCAAGCCACACATGTGAATACAACTGAAATAAAAGAAAACGTAGCCTACAGACTTCCAGAAATCTCCAAAAGGAATAATGCTTGCCAAGAATTTCTCTTACTCTATAAACTTCACTGTATGATTCCTTCATCTAAATGCCCCACCAGGAATGGCTGTTCTTTTTGAAGCCATGAGCCTGGTTTTAGTTACATATAAAAACTGGGCTAAAACGGAAAGTTACTTACAGGTGGCACCTTCTGCTAATGCCACAAGACCAAAGGTCACTTTGCAAAAATAAAACAGTATGTTATAAATATCATATTAGCTACAAAGCCAATAACTTACATTTCTGGATATTTACACAAATGAAATAAAGGCTTTCTTTGGTGTATAAACTGAAGGGAAGTTTGCCAGTAAATTAAAAGCACAAACATACTGGTAGAAACACCTAACGAATGAATGACTGATTGAATGTATGAATAAATAAATGATAGAAATAAAATTGATTTAATTAAAATGACTCACATCTACAAAAGCACTAGACAGGGTCAACTCAAAAGCCTCTAACAGCCCAGTGAACAGTCTACTGCCCATTATACTTCATTTCTCTACAAGCAGTCAATAGTTTAGACCCTGGCCCATATTTATTTTTATTTTTACATTTGCTATTAATACCTCAAACTTAATTAAGTTCGTAAAAGTTTAAAGGCCAGAAAGCATTCTTTATAAAATGTCCACAACTATCCCACAGATCACTAGTTTGAACCATGCTGCTCGGTATCTCTACTCCACCTTCAAACAAGGGGTGAGCTACGAGTAAACTGCATGTTTGTACATGGAATCTTCTCCTTCTGATTCCCTTGAAATATTAATTATAAAATTTCATTTAAACTTTATTCTCTACTCAAATATAAATTCCATGAAGGCAGACATTCTTGTCTGTTTCCTCACTTTTGTTTCTGGTAGACAAACAAAAATCTTAGCTGGTATTTTTTAAAATCCAAAAAAGATTTTAAAATAGCAAATAATGGATAGTAACTGTCATTAGAATATTTTTGTTTATATGTTATCACCAAGGAATTACTTAAAGTTGCTCAGTTTAAGGATTTTCTAACTAACCTATAATTATGTTACAAAGTTCAGACCCATGTTTGAATACAAGCGGAAGGACAGGCCTACAAACTCCTCCCTTATTTTTCTGACGTTTTCTATGCCATAGAAGTACAAAGAGGCTTACCACCTTAACCCAGTGACCCAACTTGGCAGTGTCAGTGGTGGCATAAGCAGGGCTGCACGTCCCCTGGTATAAGGCAACACGAGACACCCCCATTTCCTGTGAGGGGATCTTGCTGAGAAGGTTTCCCTTAATACTAATTGAGCCTTTCCAGTTCACAGGAAACAAGCTAAATGACATTATAGAGAAGTACTCAGACAAATGTAGAGAGTAGAACATTTTAGAACAGGCCCAGCCTCTTCAGTAAGTCAGTCTCATGGGGAAAAAAACGGGGGGTGGGAGGGTGACAGGGAGGTTCTAGATTAAAAGAGACTGAGTGGCCAAACCACCAAATGCATTGCTTTGTCCTGTACTGGATATTAGCTTAAACAAAACAGCAGGGTCTAATTATGGATTTTGTGTTAAGGAAATATTCTGACTTATTTAGGTATGATAATATTTTGAATGTGTTGGAAAATGTTTTCAAATTTCAGAGATATGTAATGCTATACTAAAGAATGCAAAGTCACAAAGTCTGTAATCTATTTTTAAATACTTCAGCATATAAAAATAAAAAATAAAAATTTCTCTGCACTACAGGCTTAAATGAAGCATCATTAACTGGGTATTTGTAATAAATACATTGGGAGGCTGTTAAAACATGTACTCAATTCTGAATATCATTAACACATACACTAACCACTCTGGTTCATTTAATTAAGGCAAGGGTTTATTTATTTTTTTAAACAGTTTCTGTAAGCATAGTCAACCCGAGTCTGATTATCAAATATGAGTTTTACACCTGGATCAAAAAAGTGCAGTACTGATTCAAGTCCCTAGAGGTCACTCTAATAATTGAAATATATTCATGTACAGAATCAAAGCTGCAAAAGCTCTTTAACAAGAACACTCAAAAATTCCATGTAGATGGAGCTACTACTATATGTTCTGACAATATTTTTAAAAGAACAAATAATTGATTCTAATATATTCTTCAAGTTAAAAAGGACAGCAAACAGAGGCAGAAGCGTTTTACTCATGATGAAAAGATCTACACACAACAAAGTGACCCAGACTGCCCTGAAACCAGCATATTCTTTACAGATGAGAACAAAGCTGATGCAAACAGACAAAAGAGACAGCATCTGAACACTGTCCTGGATGATTTGCACCCACAACACGGTGCCCATGTCTTCTTCACTGAGGAAGTAGGTATGGATAAGGAGTGTGCAATTTATAAACAAAGCCCACGTCCCTTGGATGACAGTGTCCCAGCAAAGGCCCACCGGCAGGTACCTCTTACTTTGTAGTCAGAGGTGGCATCTGGGTTCTCATCACAGGCAATGACCTCAGGAGCCATCCAGTATGGGCTGCCTATGAATGTATTTCTCTGCCCAATCATCCTGTCCAGCTGAACACTCACACCGAAATCAACTGCAGGAGAACGAGAAAGAAAAGTGTAATGCAATTAATTAACAAACCAGATATAATACAAAAAAATGGGAGGAGGAGGTGTCTTCATAGTAAACTGAAACAGCAGTGCTTCGTGAACATGTGATTCTCCTCAAGGCAGGCAACACATGAAAGGAGTGCCCCTTGCAGAGCAAAGCCACCAAGAGTGCAAAACCCTCTAACCAGTCTGGAAGCTCCTAGGAGGCCTGGACCCAGGTGCATCCCTGAGCTCCCCAAACAGTGTCCAACAGAGGGCCTTTTGAATGAATGAAGATCTTCAATGCTCTCAGAGAACACACCTGCCACAAACAAAATCAAGTCCTAGAAAGCCCCTAGTTCAGGAGAACTGACTGAGACCCGTTGGACTTAGCTACTTAAGCAGCCTAATAACCATATAAAGAAACCCACAAAGGTTTTCTTGGAAAGAACATGGTACTACATTAAATAAACAGAATCATGCTAAATTGCAAATACACAAAGAACACCCCCAGAAGCAAGTGGAACTTCTGTTGATTTTTCAGAACAACTTCTATACCCCACCCAATTTAATGATGGTGGTGGTCTTGAGGAAAGTTCAAGGATGGGCAGCAGAGTTGGCAGGAAGCTCATGATCTCTAATGGAATGTTTGCCCATTCAGTACCTGCCAACATCAGCAATGCACACACTGCCATTACCCCAGCAGGAAAGTACAAAGGTGGAAGAGGTCAGGCAAAAAGACTCGTGAAGTGCTGAGATGATTCACAGGCGTCACAAACTCAGTTTCTCTGCACAGAACACACACAAGACACAACCTGCTGGGGTAGGCTCACTGAATGCTCCTCTTGAGACAGAGATGCATGGGCCAGCCTAAGCAAGCTTCCCAGCAACATGGACGACAACAGCAACCAATCACTAAGTGATGACTGAGGGACTGTCACAGGCCTAGCAGGGAACACCCTGAGTCGTTAGGTATGAGAACAACTTTAGTGCTTCCTATCTTAGCTCTGAGGGGAGTTTCCAACTGGACAGACTACTCCTCCACAAATGACCAATAAATGCAGACACCATGTAAGAAGGCAATGATGAGGATTTTATTTTTAAAGTACAACTACTGGCGGTTTCAAGATGGCGGTGGCTGCGGCGGTTGGCGCGGAGTAGCTGAGGTGGAAAAGGTGGCCACTGGGCCTCAGGCAGCCGGGAAACTTGTGGACCTTCCTCTTGCCATCTCTTAAGGGAGGACCGCGGCAGGTGGCCCGTCGTGGGGGCTGACGGCCACTTTGCCCTCGGCAGGAGAGCCTGCCTCATTTACAGGCAACAGCATTGAAGATTGGAGCAGGAAAAGAACTGTTCCGTAGCTGCAAAAGTGAGTCTCTAAACAAGGAACATGGCGCCAGGGCTGCTGTGGATGCAGACAGGATCCCAGAGGCTGGGGCTGCACTGAAGGCAGCCAGCTGCCCTATTCAGGATTCAAGATTTCAGGCCAGCATAAAAGAAGATTCCTGGGAGCGCCCGAGCCGAGCCACGGGATCAAGTGAGCAGCCCGAGGCGGCAGCGGCCGAGAACGGGGAAGGCAACAAACCAGAGGCAGAGAATGAGCGCCTGACCTGGCACAGCCCTGTGAGTGACCCCTGGCCAGGCCCTGCTCGGGGGGCTGATGCCCACCTGGCTTCCGCCTGCATCACAGGGCCACTCACCACCCCGGGGCTGCCTCCATTTTCCCAGGTGGTGGCAGCTCCAGCCCGGCTCGGCTCCTCACTGAGCCTTCCCACTTGCTTGCCCCGGCACGTGGCTTCCCGGGTCCTGAGGGCTGGCCTCCCCTCCCACTCCCTCCGTGGTTCTCTGGTGGGGCTGGTGGCATGGGGCATCCCCAGCCAGTGTTGGGAGGGCAAGGAAGTACGGGCAGGGCCGACTGTCACTCCACCACACCCTGGACTCCGGCCCCCAGGAAACTTCCTGTTACTGGGAGGCAGATACCATCTCTGCAGCCACCAGTTCAGAAAAACGCCTAACCAATTTCTGGTTGGGAATAGTGTGGTAGGAGAGTTCCCAAGTCTGCTTTAACCTGCCGGAGAGCTGACTGCAGGAGGGCGCTAGACTCGGTCCATGCCGGGGGGATACAAAGGTGAACAAGTCCCAAGAAAGATCTACACAGTGCTACAAAGGTACCCAGAGCGACCGGTCGTCTGTGCCTAGCAGAAACCTGGTAGACTTCCTGGGAGAGGCGGTGCCGAGCAGGGTCTTGAAGGCCCATCTGATAGACGAGGGTTGCAGAAGACACGTCCCAGCCAAGCACAGTGTGCACAGAGTGGGGAGACATGTGGCCAGGGAGGCGGAGACCTGACAGAAACTACACACCCTGTGGGGTCACCACTGCATGATCCAACAGTCCGGGCCAGAGCACACGGAACAGGGAGAAGTCCTGCACGGGAAGTGAAAGCTCAACAGAGATCACACACCCTGTGGTACGTGATCCAGCAGCCCAGCAGAGTCCAAGCTGACAAGAAAGGTGGCTCCCTGGAGAGGCCCAAGACCCGAGGCAACCACACACACAAGGCACTAGGGGCCAACTGAACAGTCGCGGAGGTAGCCATAACAAATTGGCAACCACAGCAACATCTTAGTTAGTCAATAGTCTCAAACCAGTGGACTGTGAAACCCCCTGCCACAATGAATAAACATCAAAAAAAAGATACCAGAAATACAAAAAATCAAGAAAGTACACCACCAAAAGTTAATAAATCTCAAACTCTAGATCCTATAGAACAAGAAGCCCTTGAAATGACTGACAAGGAATTTCAAGTGATAATTCTAAGGAAACTGAATGAGATACAAGAAAATTCAGCTAGACATCATGATGAAATGAGGAAAAGTATACAGGACCTGGAAGAGGAAATGTACAAGGAAATCAATGTCCTGAAAAAAAATGTAGCAGAACTTGCTGAACTGAAGAAGTTATTCAGCGAAATAAAATACACAACAGAGAGTTTAACCAGCAGGCTTGTCGAAGTTGAAGAGAGAACCTCTGAACTTGAAGATAACACAAGCAGACAAAAAGAAAGAAAAAAGAATCAAAGACATTGAAGAAAATCTGAGAGAGATATCAGACAAACATAAGCACTCAAATATCCGAGTCATGGGTATTCCAGAAGGGAAGGAAAATGGAGATTCCATTGAAAACATATTCAACAAAATAGTGACAGAAAACTTCCCAGGTATAGGAAAAATCACAGATCTTCAGATCCAGGAAGCTCAATGATCTCCAAACGTATTCAACCCAAAAGGGCCTTCTCCAAGACATGTTATAGTCAAATTGGCGAAACTCAGAGACAAAGAGAGAATCTTAAAAGCTGCAAGACAGAAGCATCAAATCACCTATAAGGGAGCTCCAATCAGGCTAACATCAGACTTTTCATCACAAACCCTAAAAGCTAGAAAGGAATGGGATGATATATTCAACATACTAAAAGACAAAGATTGCCAGCCAAGAATACTCTACCCTGCAAGGCTATCCTTCCGAAATGAAGGGCAAATAGTATATTTCTCAGACAAACAAAAACTGCGGGAGTTCACTACCACATGACCACCCTTACAAGAAATCCTCAAGGGAGTACTGGGTTTGGTTCCTGAAAATTAACTACCACTGCCATAAAAACCCAAGAAAAATCAAAAACCACTAGTATAATAAAAATGGCATTCATGAAGAGAAAACAATGAAACAAAAACGCTATCAACAACTTAAGGAACCAACAAACACAGAAACCAAACAGTAAATCAGAAAGCAAGGAACAAAAGACACCTAAGACAACCAAACAACCAATGAAATGCTAGGAATAAATCAACACCTTTCAATAACAACTCTTAATGTAAAAGGCTTAAATTCCCCAATCAAAAGACACAGACTGGATGACTGGATCAAAAAGGAGGACCCAACTATATGCTGCCTACAAGAGACCCACCTCACCCATAAAGATTCACATAGACTAAGAGTGAAAGGATGGAAAAGATTTACCATGCAAACAGAAAAGAAAAACGAGCTGGAGTAGCTATTCTTATATCTGACAAAATAGACTTTAAACTAAAAACCATAAAAAGAGACAATGAGGGACACTACTTAATGAAAAAAGGACTGATCCATCAAGAAGACATAACAATCATAAATATGTACGCACCCAATGTTGGAGCAGCCAGATTTATAAAACAAACTCTATTAGACCTAAAGAAGGAAATAGACACTAATACCATAATAGCAGGGGACCTGAACACCCCACTGTCAATATTAGACAGATCATCTAGGCAAAGAATCAGTAGAGAAACACAAGATCTAAACAATACTCTAGACCAATTGGAATTGGCAGATATCTACAGAACATTCCATCCAACAACCTCAGAATATTCATTCTTCTCATCAGCACATGGATCATTCTCCAGGATAGATCACATATTAGGTCACAAATCAAGTCTCAATAAATTCAAAAAAATTAGAATTATCCCATGTATTTTCTCAGACCACAATGGATTAAAACTAGAAATTAATAACAAACGAAACTCTGGAAACTATACAAACACATGGAAATTAAACAGCATTCTACTTAATGACATATGGGTCCAAGAAGAAAGCAAGCAGGAAATCAAAAAATTTATTGAAACTAATGAAAATAATGATACATCATACCAAAACCTGTGGGACACTGCAAAAGCAGTATTAAGGGGGAAATTTATTGCATTAAATGCTCAATTCAGAAGAATGGAAAGATGGCAAGTGAACAACCTAACACTTCACCTTAAAGAACTAGAAAAACAAGAACAATCCAAACCTAAAGTTAGCAGATGGAAAGAAATCATTAAGAGCAGAGCAGAACTGAATGAAATTGAAACCCAAAAAACAATTCAAAAGATCAACGAATCAAAAAGTTGGTTTTTTGAAAAGATAAATAAAATTGACAAACCATTAGCATGGCTAACAAAAAAAAGAAGAGAGAAGACTCAAATAACAAAAATTAGAAATGAAAAAGGCGATATTACAACTGATTCATCTGAAATACAAGGAATCATTCGAGACTACGATAAACAACTATACGCCAACAAATTTGAAAATCTGGAGGAAATGGATAAATTTCTGGACACACACAAGCTCCCAAAACTGAACCGTGAAGACGTAGAAAATTTGAAGGGACCAATAACAATAAAGGAGATTGAAGCTGTTATCAGAAGGCTCCCAACAAAGAAAAGCCCAGGACCAGATGGATTCACAGCAGAATTTTACCAAACATTCAAACAGGAATTGACACCGATTCTTTACAAACTATTCCAAAAGATTGAAACGGACGCAAATCTCCCAAACTCATTCTATGAAGCAAACATCGTCCTGATACCAAAACCAGGTAAAGATATAACCAAAAACGAAAACTACAGGCCGATATCCTTGATGAATATAGATGCAAAAATCCTCACTAAAATACTAGCAAACAGAATACAGCAACACATACGTAAAATTGTTCACCACGATCAAGTGCGGTTCATCCCAGGGATGCAAGATTGGTTCAACATATGCAAATCAATAAATGTGATACACCATATTAATAAACTCAAACACAAGGACCATATGATCATCTCTATAGATGCTGAAAAAGCATTTGATAAAGTTCAGCACTCATTCATGACAAAGACCCTCTATAAGTTAGGGAAAGAGGGAAAGTATCTCAACATAATTAAAGCCATATATGCCAAACCCACTGCCAATATCATCCTGAATGGGGAAAAGCTAAAAGCTTTTCCTTTAAGAACAGGAACTAGACAAGGATGCCCACTCTCACCACTCCTATTCAACATAGTGTTGGAAGTACTAGCCAGAGCAATCAGAGAAGAGAAGGAAATAAAGGGCATCCAGATTGGAAAAGATGAAGTCAAACTGTCCCTGTTTGCAGATGACATGATCCTATATATCGAACAGCCTATGACCTCTACCTATGACCTGGAATTGATAAACGATTTCAGCACAGTAGCAGGATACAAAATCAACACACAAAAATCAGTAGCATTTCTTTTCTCCAATAGTGAACATGCAGAAGGAGAAATCAAGAAATCCAGGCCATTTACAATAGCCACCAAAAAAATAAAATACTTAGGAATTGAGTTAACCAAGGAGGTGAAAAATCTCTATAATGAGAACTACAAACCACTGCTGAGAGAAATTAGAGAGGATACAAGAAGATGGAAAGATATCCCATGCTCTTGGATTGGAAGAATCAACATAGTGAAAATGTCCATACTACCCAAAGTGATATACAAATTCAATGCAATCCCCATCAAAATTCCAAAGACATTTTTCTCAGAAATGGAAAAAACTATCCAGACATTTATATGGAATAATAAAAGACCACGCATAGCCAAAGCAATGCTGAGCAAAAAAAATAAAGCTGGAGATATAACACTACCCAACTTTAAGCTATACTATAAAGCTATAATAACCAAAACAGTATGGTACTGGCATAAAAACAGACACACTGACCAATGCAATAGAATAGAGAATCCAGAAATCAACCCACACACTTACTTCCATCTGATCTTTGACAAAGGCACCAAGCCTATTCACTGGGGAAGAGACTGCCTCTTCAGGAAATGGTGCTGGGATAACTGGATATCCATATGCAGGAGAATGAAACTAGATCCATACCTCTCACCGTATACTAAAATCAACTCAAAATGGATTAAGGATTTAAATATACACCCCGAAACAATAAAACTTCTTAAAGCAAACATAGGAGAAACACTTCAGGCAATAGGACTGGATACAGACTTCATGAATACGACCCCAAAAGCACGGGCAACCAAAGGAAAAATAAACAAATGGGATTATATCAAACTAAAAAGCTTCTGCACAGCAAAAGAAACAATTAACAGAGTTAAAAGACAACCAGCAGAGTGGGAGAAAATATTTGCAAAATATATATCTGACAAAGGATTAATATCCAGAATATGTAAGGAACTCAAACAACTTCACAAGAAAAAAACAAGCAACCCAATTAAAAAATGGGCAAAAGAGCTAAGTAGGCATTTCTCTAAGAAAGATATACAAATGGCCAACAGACATATGAAAAAATGCTCAACATCACTCAGCATCCGGGAAATGCAAATCAAAACCACACTGAGATACCATCTAACCCCACTTAGGATGGCTAAAATCCAAAAGACTATGAACGATAAATGCTGGCGAGGTTGCGGAGAAAAAGGAACTCTCATACATTGTTGGTGGGACTGCAAAATGGTGCAGCCTCTATGGAAAATGGTATGGAGGTTCCTCAAACAATTGCAGATAGATCTACCATACGACCCAGCTATCCCACTGTTGGGAATATACCCAGAGGAATGGAAATCATCAAGTCGAAGGTATACCTGTTCCCCAATGTTCATCGCAGCACTCTTTACAATAGCCAAGAGTTGGAACCAGCCCAAATGTCCATCATTAGATGAGTGGATACAGAAAATGTGGTACATCTACACAATGGAATACTACTCAGCTATAAAAACGAATGAAATACTGCCATTTGCAACAACGTGGATGGACCTTGAGAGAATTATATTAAGTGAAACAAGTCAGGCACAGAAAGAGAAATACCACATGTTCTCACTTATTGGTGGGAGCTAAAAATTAATATATAAATTCACACACACACACACACACAAAAAAAAAAAAAAACGGGGGGAAGTAGATATAACAACCACAATTACTTGAAGTTGATACAACAAGCAAACAGAAAGGACATTGTTGGGTTGGAGGGGGGGAGGGAGGAGGGAGGGAGGTTTTGATGATGGGGAGCAATAATCAGCCACAATGTATGTAGACAAAATAAAATTTTTAAAAAAAAATTTAAAAATTTTTTAAAAATAAAAATAAATAAATAAATAACATCATGAAGTTTTCATCCCAGAAAATTTTGGGGGGACTGTAAATAAATAAATAAATAAATAAATAAATAAATAAAGTACAACTACTGTACCTAAGATTTTCGGAAGAAAGGTGGACCAGATCCTTTTAAGAAAAAGTATAAAGAAATATTTGGTGTGTAATGGCTTAGTGGAAAAAAAATAAATGCTAATACTGTTTAGAATTTTGACAGAATCATTACATGAAAATGGAATGGGAACAAAACTCAGCTAAGGGAAACGGGAAATACAAAAGAACCATTGTAAAATCATCTCTGGGAAGATACGATGGGCTGCAATGACCCACCCATGCAGAAATTCATCGAGCACCTACTGAAATGAAGGCCGTACACTAGGTGCTGGATAAGAATCCTGGTCAGTGCACTCCTAGAAGTTATATTCTGTTAAAGGAGACCGAAACACAAGTCAACAAATAACCAAATAATTATCAACTGTGAACAATTCTATGTAAGAAACAAGCAGGGGGGCCCAAGACTGATCAGAGGGTCAGAGAAGGCCCCTGAAAATGAGGGAAAAATTGTGACTTCAAAACAAGGCCAAATATTGCCAATGGGGAACAGTACGTAAGAAGGCCCTGAGGCAAGTTCCAAGTTTTAAAAAAAAATAAGACAGGAAAAAGAAATGAAGAGAGTCACAAAATGAGATAGGAAAGTAACAGAGGCCAGATCCTACGTGGCTTTTTATGGGCCACAGTAAGAACTGTGGATTTTATCCAAAGTAAAATAAAAAGCCACTAAAGGTCGTTAAGCAGGAAAGTAACATGGTCTGATTTTTTAAATCAGTTTGGCAGCTATATAGAGAATAGAGCAACAGACAGAAGCATGGGAGAAGGGAAGTTGGAGCCAGGCTAAGCAATTAGCCCAATTCCACATTCCTGCGTGGAACAGAAACAGAAAACATCGGTGCAGGGAGTGTCAATGGTTTGTGCCAGGGCAAGTAGGAGATCATGCTGCAAGTCTGTCACATACCAAGTTTCACCTCTGCGTTCTCGGTCAGCAGTACGTTCTGGACCTTGATATCCTGGTGAATCACATGATGAATGTGAAGATGTGCCAGTCCCTGAATAGCAAAGACAGATCTAAATTTTAGTTCTTTGTTGCTATAAGGGTAAACAGCTAGGAACACACCTTTCAGAGCAAAGTGCATACACACATGGGCCAAAAGTTTCTGTGAATTCATATTTAGAACATAAAATTTACTCAGTGCATTCCCAGCAAGACATCACCAATATTAAACACACACAATGAAAGAAGCCCCACACCACCCCAACTCCCCACCATCCCAACAGGGTTAAGTTCCCCAGGTGAGCAACATTACCACTTTCTAGCTGTGCCTTTATGACACTTTAGATTACCATCTGCAGTTTCTCTGCTATAATTTGTGCTATTTCTATATAGAGCGGTTCCTTTCCCACACTAAACACCTATCTTTCAGTGGGTGACCCCGAGGGTATATTTGAACTAGACACACTCCACGGGAAAAGCTAAGGCCTAGAGAGGGGTTTAAAATCTGGCTCTCCAACACTGGCTAGTCTTCCCACTGCACAGCGACAAACTGCTAAGTGCTGATCAATCCCGCCTCTACCATAGCGTAAAATGATTCTGCTGTCAAAAGAGCCTTGTGTTCAAATAAAGTATCTTTCTTTCCCAAGGAAACAACCCCTACTGGGCATATCACACATTTTGATGACCTTCTATCTAGAATGAAACCCAAGAGCCTCTCTCTTCTGAGAGGTGGTGGAAGAACAAAAACACATGTTGCATCCAAATATGGCCCAAAAGACAGCAATTCATCATTTTCACAACTCATTTACTTGTTCTGTTCTTAGTTAGAGAAGCCAAATCTACAGTGTGTCTCCTTCAGACACAGCAACCTGCTTACTCTGAAATGTCTCAATCCAAAACGGGCAGATTAGAAGGAAGGGTTTATTTGATTTTCCTGTTTAACTGTTTTTGTGGAGTTTTATTGTTGTTATCATTACCTTATAGGATATGAATACAGTAGCTGCTCTACAACCCTAATTTTCCTAACACAGGGGGTTTTCTGATACTCATTTACTAGTCTGCCTGTAAAAAAGTGGAGCTTATTTGATGGTTACTTTTCACAGGAGAGGACATGCAGTGTTACAGCACAAAGCATTGACTAGGGAGAAAGGCACTAAAAATACATGGTACTACAGTTAGGAAGTGCTATATTTGGGAAGAAAGTCCTTCCTTTCAGCATGGGATAAGTTCAAACAGGAAAAGACAAGACAAAATTGTAGCTTCCCTAATTCTTTTGTTATTCCTACTTCCATTAATTCAGTTTATTTTTGTTCTCTGACTTTCACAAACCTCCTTACACAGGAGGTTTATCTGAGCAACAAACATAAGCACCCACAGGTTTATCTGAGCAACAAACATAAGCACCCACATCTTCTCAAACAAATGTGGCCCACATGCAATGTCGCTCCTTACCAGGTAAATGTATGAAACGATGCCAATTTCCCTGTCCATACTTCTAAAGGATCACTACAGAAACGCTTTTAAGTGTGTCTAATAGCTCTGTAACAATGTTAACTTGAGTTATGATTATTCTGAAAAATAAATAAGTTTTCCGGTATGAAGTACCTGGTAGTGTGTGTGTGTGCTCGACTACTCCCATGCCAGAAGTTAGGCCACAATTATGCCTCCTTAGCAGGAATGTCAAGTCCAAACACTCAATAAATACCCCATCGTAGTGCAAATGAATCAATGCTGAAAAACTCATAAACTTTTTCCTGGAACTCTATTTCATTTGTAGGCATAGAACAAAAGAGCAGTCAAGGCTGTCCCCCAGTATAGGTTACGGTAAGCTGTAAGTTCCCATACTCAATATGAAATGTTGGCTTCTAAGACAACGAGAAAACTGCTGTGTAGAATGTGAACGTGGAAGTGCGATGGAAGGAACAGGCTGGCTTTGCTGGTAAACCTTCTGGTCCAGAGGGTTTCGGTGGGCTGGCCTGAGACAGCATTTCTACTGATCTGAGGCCTATGTGCTCACAACCCTCATCCTTTTGAGGATCTTAACATAGTGTCTAAGTCTAACATCTACTGAGAAATGAGCAAAGGTTTCACTGCTACAGAAAGAGCCTCCCACGACTCTGTTTTTGATGCCCCAGGTAATCTGCCTGGGGGCGGCTGCCTTCCCTTCCCGTGAGACCTCACTTCCATCTTACCATCTTGCTTTCCCTTTGCCAAAACCGACTCTTAGTAACTCCAATAATAAACACACAGTAGTGAAAGATACTCAACTCTCCCTGAGGCATGTGTTTGTTTTTAGTTAATTTAAACTCCAGTCATAGGAAAAACTCCCATTTTACATGAAATGTAGGTGAAGGAAGCTCTTGATTCAGATGCCACTGAAGTGGAAAAGATTTGCTGCATCTCAAAAAGATGTCCTTTCACCTTCCATACTCAAGTTGACTCAGGGCCTCAAACAACCCAGGCTTCTTTTAAATCTTGCCCAACATCAACAGTAGCGGAATGTTTAAATATACATATTACATATGATTTTAGTAATAACTAAATAATGATTGCCTGGGTATAAACTTTGGAAAGCACTGCTCTCCAGCATCCTCAAAGAACATTCACATAGTTCACCCTACTTACACTGAGGTCACACGTTCTATGAGGACGAGAATGCTCAGACCTAAAATATAATAAGCACTGGTAATGAAACAGCAGAACGATAGATGACACCTCCCCCTGATGATGAACACTAGGCACGCTCCTCTCTGGCCAAACTGAGGCAAAATACAGAATAAAAGAAAAGCAACCCAAGTGTGTAATTGAGAATGACATGCACGGCCCAGACCACAGTTAAGACTCATACACTGAAGGTGTTAAAGGAGCACAGAACTCAAGTGCACAAAATGCAGTTTAAAGGGACCTTTCTGAATCAGTACAAATGTGTTCCTCCTCCCTCCCCTCTCCTCCATCCTCTCATTCCCCAGGTTTCACCCAGATTCCTCCTCACCCATTTAAGGGAATCTAGGTAAGAAAGAACACTTAAAAATATATTCAAAAATTAAAAGATACTGGAAAAAAGAGATGACTTGCCTATTCCATTGGTCATTCCTCCCACATTCTACCAAGAAGAGGCAGGCTTTGAGAAGTGCTCATTACAGCTGACACACAAGGACCAGGCCAGGAAACTGATGCTCAGAGGACAAGAGGCAGTAGGACATTTATGTCTTGACCACAGTCCACACACAGACCTGAAAAATGCACGGGTGCTCCAGTTTCAAGCACTCCTCATCTTGGGCTCTCCTGGCTTTGAGTGCTCCTGGTATTGAGGTGCTCCCGGTCTAGTGTGCTTCTGGTCATGGGGTGCTCCTGATCTCTGCCAGTGCCTCATCTCGTGTCAGTGCAGTTGAGAGTCTGGCATGCCATCTGCACGGTGGCTGTGACTGCTGCTATAGAGACTAGCTGCTTCTGCATCTCCCTGTGGTTGCTGCTGGCTGAGAGGATCCACTCTCGGCCTAGTGAGCACTTGAGTCTTTCAAAGTCTAGAATGGTCTCAGCAAATGTGCCAAGCATAATTTTGCTGCTTATAGGAGTTTACCTATATGTGTTCCTAGCAGGGTGTCCATTCATCCTTTGCTCTCTATGCAGGATTAGTTCCAGGACCCCCTTCACCACCCGGCTGCTTCCTCCTCTTACTTTCATTTCCAGTTCAAGCCTTGACTTCCCCTGCCTTAATTAGATCTCCCTCCAGCATGTACTCCTCAAGTTGTTGTTGTCTGTTCTTCATCTGTCTCCCCCAGTGGAAGGTTCAACTACGGGAGGTTGCCAGAATAGAAGGCATTGTACGTGTCCATGTCCCCTTCTCCCTCTTATCTTTCCTAAATAGAAAGGAAACTAGACCCTACACAGTATGTTAAAGAATTTCAATATTAAACATATACCTATAATCTTACATGGCACGATATGTACATCATCACGTCCTCTACTCTCAACCCAGAAGAAAAGGATAGGGTCTGGCCAGCCACTACTGCATTTGCAGACTCTCCACGCACTCAAGACCGCACCAGATATCCAGTAGGGACTGTGGCTGTCCCTCAAACGGACCCTAACTGGGACAACCAAACCAACTCTCAAGATGGAGCTAAACGAACATAACCAATTACTTGCTTAATAGAAGACATGAAGAAAGGTGCACTCAGGGCAGTAAATTATGACAAAATCCAAGAAGTAACACAAAGGTCAGATGAAAACCTTGCTCTTTTTATGAGCTGACTCCCAGAGGTGGTTCTTAAATACACCAACCTAGACCCAACCCCTGAAGCAGACCAATTATAGCTACATCCACAATTTACCTCAGCAGACATCAAGAAAAAGCTACAAAAACTAGAGGCCCTCAACCCCCTCAAAAGGACCTAATTAAGGTAGCCTTTAAGGTCTTTAATAATAGAGGTGAGGAACAAAGTCTACCAAAGGTAAAAAGGGATCAGGCTAAATTCCAAATGAGGGCCTCCACCTTCCAGCACAGTCAGAATCCTAAAGCGCCAACAGTACAACACTGACCTCCTCCAGGGCTATGCTCCAAATGTGGCAAGGAAGGACATTGGGCCGCAGCCTGCCCAGATCCCAAGGCTCTGCCGAGACCCTGTCTGGCCTGTGGGAGAACGCACCATTACAAGTCTGACTGCCTTCATGCCTCTGGGCCTGGGGCCGTCACTCCAACACCCAAATCTGAGCCAGGACTGCACCTCCCAGAACTTCTGGGACGTGCCACCAAAGACTGATGCTGCCTGGGCTCAGAGGCCCCCACTGTGACCAGCAACAAGGCTGAACCCAGGGTAAATATGCAGGTGGCGGGTAAGCTGATGTCTTTTTTGTTCAATACGAGGGCCACTTTCTTGGTTCTTCCTGAACATGCGGGACCTCTGTTCCCTTCCTCAATCTCTATTATGGGGGTAAATGGTCAAATTTCCAAACCTACGATAAGCCCACCATTAACCTGTGTCGTACAAGACACAGCTTTCGCTCATTCTTTCCTGGCCTTACCTACCTGCCTCACTGTTATAATAGGGCAAGACCTATTCACTAAGCTACACACAAGCTTAACCCTACACTCACTGAAGACATTAAAACACATAATCTCCTTTTCCTCACACAGGGAGAATCCCAAAATTCTGTCCCACCTACTACTCCTTTTCCAGATGTAATCAACCCTCAGGTTTGGGACACTGAAAATCTCCCCCCTATAAATATAACCTTAAAAGACCCATTTTCTTTCCCAAATAAGCCTCAATACCCAGTGCCCACACAAGGGTTAAAGGGTCTAAAACCTATCATAAATAAATTACTACAGGCCATACTTCTAAGGGCCACCAGCTCTCCATATAATTCCCCTATCCTTCCAGTTCAAAAGACAGTAGGTCCTATCCGCTGGTTCAGGCCCTCAGGGCTATAAATGAAGCTGTTCTTCCCCTTACCCCTGTCGTCTCATCTGTACATCCTTCTTTCCTCCATGCCCCCAATACCTCACATTACATGGTGCTAGACCTTAAAGATACTTTCTTCACCATTCCTCCTAACCCATCGTCCCAAGACCTCTTTCCTTTTACATGGAATGGCCCACATTCATGGGTCTCACAACAACTCACCTGGACAGTCCTACCCCAGGGATTTAGAGACAGTCCTCACCTGTCTGGCCAAGCTTTAATGAAAGACTTGCAGAACCTGTCCATCACCCCTAGTACCTTACTGCAATACGTCGATGTTTTACTTCAATGTAGCCCCTGAAAAGAACTTTCTGAACATCATACTATCCTCCTTCTAAACTTTTTAGAACAAAAAGTTTACTGAGTCTCATTTAAGAATACACAACTTACCAAAACAGAGGTTACTTATTTGGGTCTTTTACTCGCCCCAAGTCATAGGGCTCTCACAGTAGACAGAAAACGCCTCATACAAGAAATTACCCTTCCCTAAACAAAGGCTGAACTTCTCTCCTTCCTTGGGTTAGTAGGATATTTTAGACTTTGGGTGCCAAATGTTGATCTCATTGCTCAACCTTTGTATCAGGTCACTGAGGGGAGTCTCCATGAACCCTTAGATCATAATCTCCCTTATCTACTCCCTTTTCACTCTTAAAACAAGCCCTCACTTCTTCCTCGGCGTTGGCACTCCCCAACCCAGTCTAACTTGTCTATGTAGACAGCAGACAGGATTTGCACTGGGATTACTGGCTCAACAGTATGGGCCCGACCTCAGGAAAGTGGCTCACTCATCCAAACAGCTGGATAAAACAGTTCTCGTCTGGCCGCCCTTCTTGCGGTCTTTGGCTGCAGCCACTATACTAATACAAGAAAGCTCAAAATTAACTCTCTTCTGAAAAATAGTAGTACATTGCACCCATTCACTTTCTTCACTTCTTACCCACCAGGCCACCCACCAGATTTCGGCCACCAGACTTCAGGTGATTCATGCCTCACTTCTTGAAAACCCCAACGAAACTTTCACTCGCTGCTCCTCACTTCACTCAGCTACACTTTTGCCTGTCGCTTCCCAACCCACAACAGATGAACCTGACTGTAAGGAAACACCAGACCACTTTATTAACCCCTTTTCAGATATTTCAGACACCCCACTACCACCCCCACACCGGACTGGTTCATAGTTGGGAGCTCTTTTAAACACCAGAGGATAACACAGGCAGGCTATGCAACTGTTTCCTTAAGTCGGATAACTGAATCCAGCCCCGTGCTATACAATACAACCTCACAACAGGCAGAACTTACAGCCCTCACCAGGGCCCTAACATTGGCCAACAAAATCAGAATAAACATATACACGGACTATACGCAGACTCAAAATATACCTATCTCATAACTCATTCTCATGCACCAATTTGGAGGGAAAGGGGTTTCCTGACAACCAAGGGAGCACCTATAATTAATGGTCCTTTAATCCTAAAACAATTACAGGCAGCACACCTGCACAGCTGCACAGCCATCCTTCCCTGCAAGGGACACCAAAAACCTCAAGACCCAATAGCTGTGGGTAACAGTCAGGCAGATGTTGAAGCCAAGAAACACACACTCACACAGGCCCAACACCAAACGTTGGCTCTGCCTGTGCAGCTGCCACCCTACTCACCCGAGGAACATACGTCCCTCACACAACAGAGCTCACAATTCAAACAAGGATGGCTCATTCTCAAAGGTAAAACAGTCCTTCCGGCCACAGAGGTGTACAGTATCCTAACACAACTTCCTAACCATTTCCATGGAAGATACAAGCCTCTCTCTAAACTTCTGTCTCCTCCAGTAGAACACCCTCATCTTCCACAGGCTCTCCAATCAATAACACAAGGCTGTAATATTTGCCTCTGCACGTCCCCACAAGGCCACTTACGACCTCCTCCTTTCCCTACCCATCAAGCTAGAGGTCAGGGTCCTGCACAAGACTGAAAAGTTGATTTTGCCCACATGCCTCCTGTAAAAAAACAAAAGTATCTTCTTACATCGGTAGATACCTCCACTGAATGGGTAGAAGCTGACCCTAGCACTTCAGAAAAGGCAGCGTCTGTCACCACGATCCTGCTCCAACACATGATCCCTCTGTTCGGTCTCCCCACCACTGTCCAGTCTGATAATGGTCCAGCTTTCATTTCACAAAACACCCAAGGAGTTTCACATGCTTTGACATCTCTTGGAAATTACACATTCCGTATAGGCCCCAATCCTTGGGAAAGGTTGAAAAGGCAAATTCTATTTTTAAAAACCACCTTACCAAATTAATTGTTACAATTACACATGCCATGGCCTGAAATACTCCCAATAGGCCTAATGCAAATTCACATAACGCCAAGGGTACCCCAACTTCTTAGTCCCTTGGTGCTTGTGTATGGAAGACCTTTTCCGTTGAGTAACTTCCCTTATGACCCTCACCCCTTGCGAGACTTTTTACCTGCTCTAAAACACGCCCAACTACTTTTGCACAAGTACGCTAACACCCACCTACCAAAACCCTATTCCAGTCCCTTTCCCCCTCTCAACATTGGGCCAGGGGACTGGGTTCTCCTAAAAGACTTAAATCCAAAACCTCTTCAACCTAAGTGGACAGGCCCCCATCAGGCACTTCTCACCACCCCAACCATGGCAAAATAATCAGGCATAAGTGCTTGGGTTCATTTTTCCAGGTTAGAAAATGTACCAGACTTCAATTCAAAACTCTCAGGACATCCTGAGAAATATCATTCCTGGCTTCTCGCACCCACCTCTATCAGGCTGACGAGGTTACCTGAGGAATCCACAAGAGAAGTCAGAATCCAGAAGCACAGAAGCCTAACTACTCCAGCCAACATACACCCAGCTGACGAGTGAGCTGCCCTGGCTGGTGTCTGTGTCAGCTGCAGGGGGTTTCTACAACCTACTATGACTCTCTCCTTACAAACACACCCAAAGTTCTAGCCTGCAAAAACACACTTCTATCTTTTCTTTGGGACTGCTACCTACAAGGGGATTTCAGGAATTTCTTGCCCCCTCAAATAACTGAATGGACAGAAGTGGAAGAATAATCATCCTTACCATGTTCTTTTTCAGTCAGGAAAAGGCTACAAACCTAAAAACTCTGCCAACTGAATGATCTAAGGGCTCATGGCTATTACCCATTTTGCTCTCTATCCTAATTCCCTTTGTAATAATTTTCCTTCAGCTATCCATAGGACCTATACTTCTACAACAATTCTCCTAGTTCCTCTGCATTACCATCCATCCAATGACTCATGAGTGGGTAACTGAAATTCTGATGATGAGAGACGCCCGTTATCAACTCCTCTGGCCTCAAGGACCTCAGTGACAAGGAAATCCCTCAGGTCATTAGCCCCTCGTCACCCCTTTGTAGCAGTAAGACATTACAGAAGACAGACCTACATCCATATACCCAGTCTGGGGGTCTCCCTAATAACAACTCATGTCCTTTCTTTCTTAGCAAACACAAAAGAGAGGAATATTAGGTTCAGGGAGGACTACTTAAGATGGCGCCACTCAGAGATACTCAAAACGGTGGTTCCTGCCCTGCAGAACTTCCCCGTATAGCAAGAAGACAAAGAAAGTCATAACAGCAACAGAATTCCATGCCATTGGTCCCTCTGAAACCCTACTTTACACACAAAGGGAACCAATAATCGCAAACCTAAAAATCACCTAATTCACATAAGTCCTCAACAACTACAACTACCAGTGGACTTTTCATTTAACTCCTCATCAACATAAGCTATGGCCAATCGGAACAACACAACTCACCACAAGAAGAAACATAAGCCCAACCCCCACGGAGGAGGTCAGGCTAGGTTCTGTACCTATGTCTCTGCCACAATGTGCCACACCACCTGTGCAAGAATTTAAGAGGAGAATAGGCTCTCATTGTCCGAGATAGTTTACTGTTTGGGTTGCAAAAAGTTCTTTTCACATCATTTTGGGATGTCAGTCTGCGTTGTCTGGAGGTGTATTCTCCTAGTTTTCTCCCATCTTCATGAGCCTTTGTGTGTGTTTGGTTTTGTCTGCCTTCCCTCCTTTAAAACATCTCTGCTGCATCTTGTGTCCTGGGCTGGTGGATCTCTTTTCAGTGCTTTCAGGATGTTCTTCCGATCCCTTCTGGCCTCCTAATGTGAGCACTCACACACACCTGTTTCTTCATTGCAACAACTAACTGCACATACACTTTAGACACCTACTCTTTTCCCTTTCATATACTGTAGATCTGTCACCACACCAATAGATATTCCCTGGGTCATGTTTGTAAGGCCTCAACACGTGTAGCATGGTTTGTACCAAAAAATGATCAATGTTTGCCTTGTTTTCTTTAAATTAACACAGTTGACCAGGCCCTAGAGGTCTCGCTGTAGCCTCACTGTGAAGCTTCATGTCACCAACCCAACCGTCTTCTGTTAGGTGTGTCCTGGGCTGCCTCCACCTGCTTACTGGCCAATGCCTTCCCCAATCCAAGTGGCTGTTTCTTCTTCGTGGGACCCCACTTGGCTTTCAGACAGCAGCACCTGTCCCTCCTTTTCTGTCCCCTCTCTTGTCCCTGCTTCCATTTTAGGCCAAGAGTAAGAAATCAACTTCTGCTGTTGAAGCCACCCAGTCGACGGTGTTTTGCTATCGCAGCCTGAGCCAACGAAGGCACTCACTTTGAGACCACAAGTACATACAACTCTTGATCCCTGCGCAGCCCACAAAATGCCAAACATCCTTCTCTCGTCTGAAATGAGTGGCTACAACTTCATTACCAGTGACAGCTCTACCCTTGCTCTTGTCTACCCTCCCTGTAGATACTGAGCTAACCATTGACAGCATTTCCCTCACCTTTCAACAGCATCCAAACTAGAGCTTCCTTAGACTGTCTCCTAAATCACACAACTAAAACCCAGTGCAATGTTTCTTTTTAACACTCTCTTACACACACACCCCATGGTTCCTCCTGGTGCATGCTCTCCCTTGATGGAATGAGTAACAAACAGAACTTGTTCAACTGCAGGTGTGGTTCTGAAGGGAACCTCTGGATCCCTTGTCCCAGCAGAACGAACTCCTCTTGGCCTCACTCTTGGGAATGCCCCTGCTCATGGCGGCCCTGGGCTCCTGAAGCCCCAGGATGCCATCACCCCTGTTCTCTGCATATCTAAAACTTCATCAACCTTTAAGGCCTGCCTGCTCAGCCAACATCTTCCTGGTGGATTCCAGCTGAGTCCATCCCCCCTTGCTTTGCTTCTGCAACTAGTTATTGGCAGCTTCATGTGGTCCTGATATCACTGGGCCTCATGGGACCACTACTCTAGAAGCTGCCACAGGGCAGGGACAGAGCCTCACTCTTCCTGGCAGCCTAACTGCAGACTGTGACCTCTAAGGGTTCTCTCCAGACCCCCCTTAGGTGAACTCCTCACCCCTCCTGGCTCCTCGTGGGCAGAATGGGATGACGACACCCTGTGAGGCCAATTGTGTGTAAAGGAGCTGGCACAGCCACGGGGGAGCGCACCGGGCCCTGGACCCCCTTCACGCTCCTGGCTCACTGCTCTCTAGCCTGCCTGGAAACACACTTGCCTTTCTCCAGTAACAAGCGCAAGGACAGAACAGCAATGGACACTGACAGAGGGCACTCACTCACCCCAGCCCACGAAGGGGCACAGCACATGCCCTGCCCAGATCCCAACCATTCTAGACTAGCCTGCCTACTTGTGACCTGGGCAGAGGGCAGCAGACTGGCTGGCTGATGCCTGAGCTGTGTCTTAGATACACTCTGGGGTCTCTTATCTCAATGACAGGGTGAGAGGTCCACTCAGAGTCCAGCATGGTGTGAGGCAGGGACTGATGTCAAACAGAGACCGCAGGTACCCAGCAGGGATGGAGAGGCCAGGCTTGGGAGCGAGTGGCCAGGGCTGGGGGACACTGCACTCACCGTTCTTCATGTCTTGGAAGGACGGGTGGTTGGAGCAGCAGGGGCACAGAGGGTAGCTCTTGCCCTGTGAGCCAGAGGACCACAGGACCACCTCGAAGTCGTCAAGTGGGCACCGGAGCTCCTTGTAGAGCTTGATGGTATCGTTCTGGGGTAGGGTGTAGGTATCATTGCAGTGGGAACAGTGCGAATGGCTTGGCTTGGTGTGTGGCAATGCCAGGGAGGGACATGACGGGTGCTGGGACCACCGACTCTCAAAAGTGCTAATCTGAAGCAAAAAAGAAAATAGTCCTCAGCCAAAAGGCTAAGGAAAACCTAAATCAGTTTGGGAGAGAAAATTTCAGGTAAAACTAGGCCTATGTTTACAGCAGCAAAACTCTAAACTGGTAAAGCAGTTCCTATTATACAGCCTGCAAATAAATATTTGCAAAAATAAAAAAAGTGTAA
Source organism: Cynocephalus volans (assembly GCF_027409185.1). Taxonomy (NCBI): domain Eukaryota; kingdom Metazoa; phylum Chordata; class Mammalia; order Dermoptera; family Cynocephalidae; genus Cynocephalus; species Cynocephalus volans. The sequence continues at coordinate 162,463,564 of NC_084461.1, read as the reverse complement.
AGGCACCCATTACTAAGTATCTCTCACTGACCATTTACGGGGTGGGATCATTACATAATAGGCTTGTTTTTGGAAGTTACAAGAACGCCCATACCTAATGAGTAGCCTCTTTCAAAGTGACCCTCCAAAGGATAACATGGGATCCAAATAGTACCAATTCTTTCGCCCATTCACAGAACTTCTTGAGCATGTCCTTCAAAATCAGCTAGTGAATGGTACTCTAACTGATCTTTAGTGAATAAATAATTTCTTGCTTTATAAATTTCTTGCTTCATAATCATACCTCTTTATTTAAAAGCTAAACAAAAATTATCTGATCACATCCTTTATTCATTCAACTTTGCTTGGAATGACTTTGAGCTATTATTTCCAATTCAATCTATTACACAATATTTTTACTACTGAGATTACTGAAGTGAATATACATAAGCAATTCCAGAACATGAACTCAAGAGCAGCTTGGGTGATGCCTTGTTGGAATAAATTACAGCCTGCCACATGCACAACACTGAATGAGCATCAAACCCGTAAAATTTTTGGTGCCCGACCAAAATCGATCTCAACAGTTTGTTATATTTCATATGAGACCCAAGAAATAACTTTTAAGTGGTTTTACATCTTAGCACCAGATCATGTTAGTATAAATTCAGCTGATACATATTTTCATTTCCTTGTAACAAAAAGAAAGAATGATTATTTTTAATCATTCTTAAAAGAATAAGAAAACCTAGACTTTTATATAACTTACTCGACTTGAACATCTTAGCTTAGACAAGAAGTCAGTGAAAGGTAATTACCGAGTTCTCAGCAATGGAATACTTACGGCATGATGCCTGAGAGGTGAAACATTCCGGCCGTTATGTAGGACAAATAACTGTACAGGAAAACAAAGAGTGGCTCAATCACTCGGATACTGTAAGTGAAGTGGGTCATAAATGCCGCTAAGAAGACCAGGAAGATGCCGATCAACACCCCACCGATTCCCACAACAGAGAAGTTAGCAATTCCCGCAAACACGTCGATGGTCTCAATGATTGTCATCTGGCAAAAGGACTTGAACAAGTTGCACAGGACCTGTGGGAGAAAGAAAACACGCTGTCAAGCCTGCTCCAACTTCCCGATCATCATTCTGGACACAAAAAACTCTATCTGACCTTCTCATGTTTCTTCTGTGTGCCCAAGTGGATGAAAAGTGGCAATCATGGGGTACTTATTTGTCTCATATTTTAATATTGCAGCTTTAAATAAAAAAAAACATTGATAAAAGTGTGTTGCCAGAAAAACTGTTCCTAAAAGTAAGGGAGAGGAGATTTCAAAGTTATTACATAACTTACTCCTAAAACATTATTTTCTCCAGGTATCATCTGAAAGATTACAATACTTGTTTGCCATCCAGCATAGGCCACTCGTATTATTACCATTGCTTGGGAGGTAGTATGCCACAGAGAAAGCTTGTCAGTGCTCCTGTCACTGTATGTATGCACTTTACAAGGTCCTATTGTGGAGTCATGTCATGTAAGGACAAAAAAATCTGCTCTGACCAGGTCAGCTAAATTGTCGTGCCTTGGGAGATCTGGGATAAGTCAGTAGCCACGTCCACCTGTCCTAGAAAACATTATCATAAGACCATTTTTACTTAGAAGCAGACATGATGGTACCCGAAAGCCATAAAACAACCTAGAATGTTTCTTATAATACCAACCCTAGATCCCTGCATGGAGGATTTAACCTAGTAATAATCCCAGATCTATAGACATGGATACCAATAAAAACACTAATGTAATGATGGAGGGGGGGTCTGTTTTCTCTCTCTTTTGATTCTTCTCATTCCTGTGATTATAAAATGCTGAGCTCTGCTGGCCCACTTCCCAGCACATTTCTCAGGATGATGTGACCTATCCATTTCCCCAGTTGCAATCATCATGTTGGCTCCATAAATCCTATACTTTCTATATTCGTCCTCAGTTTCTCTTAGGTCAACACATGGAAGGGATCCACCCATCAGTACAGGTACCCAACCTGAAAAGTCCCCCTCCCAGGCCACTGGGGTCCTCTCTCCATATCTCAGCTCCTCACCTTACCCACATATGTTCCACCTCTGATGCAGCATGAGACATGAGGGAATTTTCTTAAAGCAAAGAGGCAGAAAACTGTGTGTGTGTCTCTCTGTCTGCTGTAACATCAAACATATTTTATGCTTTAAAGTAATGAGACTACATTGTTATTTGGTTTCTTTCCATTATCTTGGTTTAATTAAGGCTTCAAGAATGCGTGGCACTTCAATGTGCTGGGCAATATGCTTTCAAACACACTTCTGGGGCCACTGACCCCCTGACATGGGAAGTGATGGCGTAAGCCCTATCACTTTTTCACAAAACCAGTAAGTCCAATAAGACAAGCAGGTGGCCTGCTTCTTTTTCACTGTAATATTTGCACCTCCGGTGACACCTGGAATCTCCTGGAGATATGGAGTGAAGAAAGCTGGACGATACCCTCATTTGGGTTCTGAGAAATTCAAAATTTTCTCATTTGTCCGAGGCCAAATAACACAAAACATCAGAGGTAACGTTAAAATCCAGGTCTTCTGACGTTCTGGTTGAGTTGTTCAAGGTGGGAGAGTGAGTCAGACTCCTGCAAACCAGCATGTGCTCCAGCAAAAGCCATCTCACTCTTTCTGTACTGGGGTGCAGAAAACTGTTGCCCAAAACATGGTGAATAAGTAATAAAATCTCTTTACTATTATGGCAGTTTCCCAGTTAAAATTTAATAATGGTAAGTTAATGGCTGACTAATCACTGTTGGTGAATAATGGAATATATAAAGTAGACTTTATTACTTGAGTGAAGTAGCAACTGTCTTAAAATAACTGTCTTAGAAGCTACTCTAAAAACTGTAAGCAATAAATTACCAATAATTTTTTTTTCTACATAATAATGTCTGCATGGAATTAATGAATGTTGGGCTCAGAAAAGTCATACCCCAAGAGAAGGCTTCAGAAGCAGCCTCAAAAGCAAAGTTTTCCTCTGACTTTCTCCTGCCCCCCAGCTCCCTGCCTTATTCTCTACCAAGGCAAGCAAACCATGGAAACTTTAATCCCTCTTCCCCAAGGTGGGTCATAGAAACCAGAAACTCCTTCCACAAAGCCAACCACAAAGACTAAAATTATAATCTAATCTCCACCCCCCCGCCTTCTGTCTTGTAGCTGCCACAAAGAAATGCTCTGCCTACCTTGTCTGATTGTAGGTCACAGACCTTCATTCTAGAAGGGGCCCTGCCCTTTACGTTGGAGGAACAAATGCTACACAGAAAGGCCAACAGAATGTGAACCAACAGGCCTTGCTGTACTTCCCCACTCAGAGTATGAACATTAGATCATAACTTTCTTGTCCAATCAATCACATTTCTACATGGCTGCCCCTGCTTCATAGAAGTTAAGCATAGAAGTGGACAGTTTTCCCTACATCTTTGAGTCTTCATTCTGAGGGCTTCTGTGTCCCTTAAAACTATGACCAAATAAACAACATGCCTTTTTTTCCCTATTAATCTGTTTGTGAGTTTACTTTTCAGAGAGCCTTCAGGAGGTTGAAGGGAACAAGGTCTTCCCTTGACCCCTGCATAAGCATCCTTACAGATGGTATTTCATTCAGTTGAGGAATCTGCTTTGGCAGCAGAAGACAGGCTAACAGAGAATAATGTTGGTTTCTATGCAGCCTTTTCAATGAGTCAGGAATAACACTGAATAGGAGTTAATGGAAAAGGTAATATAAATGAAGTTACTTAAACACACTTTAATCTTTATGTGCCTCAATTTTCTTACCTGCAAAATGGGAAGAATACCTACTTCATAAGTTGTCATGCAGATCTGAGCACAAAGAAGCACTCTCAGACAGTTGAAGGCTTTCATTACTACCACCTTTACTGCTACAGAACCGTAGCTAACATGAAACGGCTTTACAAGGCTAACTCACTTGTTTAGCAAGCCAGGATCCCTTGAGTGTTTTCAAGTGGTGGAGGCAGAGCCCTTTGGAGGTCTGCGGGTGAGGGGACAGGCCTCCTCACCCTTTCTCTCCGCCCTTGCCAGCATTCAGAAAACAGAGTGGAGGTAAATTCTGCTAACGCTAAGATCATAACAGCCTCTGACTCTAATTACATGTTAATTAAAAGAGAATTTAAAGTAATTTGCGTTTTCTGAAAAAATAGCCACTTATGTCAAAATGATGAGGACCAGAAATGTACTGGCTCAACAGTAGCAGAAATGAGCATGTGACAAAAATTTGCCTAAACTCACAGACACAATAAATAAACCATTCCCAGCTGGAGAACCACACTTAGTAGGTGTTATTGTTTCATGTGTTCTATACACATGGCACGAGAGCACTTCAAAAAGTTTGTGGATATGAGGATATTTTTAAATAGAATTAAAAGATGAAACACTGGTTGGAGCACAAGTTGTAACACCAAGGTCAAGGGTTTGGATCCCTGCACTGGCCAGTTACCCTCTCTCCGCAACCCGCAAAAAAAAGAAAAAAAAAAGATAATATGCATATATACATCTTTCCATGAACTTTTTGAAGCACCCTCATACACTGACAGCATTTCTTCTCACAAAGAATCCTTGGGCATGAAGTCCTTTAAATTATAACCAAAGACCTTCACTTTTGAAAATGTCAAAATGATAAATCCTTGGAGGTACAAAGGCCACAGTCACTTTTATGCTCCTCTTGTATAAACAGGGCCTTGTAAAAAGAGACCAGCTACATACTTTGCAGGGCCCAGCACAAAATGAAAATGAAGAGCCAGTTGTATAATAATAAATAAAAAATAAATAGTAAGTCAAAAAAGGTATTAAGAATTTCAAGGCAGAACATCACAGCATTAAACCAAGTGAGGGGTCCTTCTGAGTGGGAGCACCTACCTACTGACCATGAAGCCACCCTCCTTGCAGGAGTCACCCCCACTGTCACTGTCAGAGCCGATGCAGATGGGCAATGGTCTGGAGTGATGCAGCAGGCACGTGTTACTCACCACTGTCACTGCATCATTCAGCAAGGACTCTCCAAAGACCAGGATGTACAGCTGCTCATTGACATGAATGTTCTCCAAGACCGCTAGCACAGCCACAGGATCCACAGCGGAGATTAAACTGCTGAAGAGCAGATTCTGGAGCAAAGTGATGTCACTGAGACCAAATGCTTCGATCTGGCAGATACCAAACGAAGACACCCCAATGTCAATGGAATTCCTAAGTGCCCCTACCACAGCATACCAGAAAATGGTGCTAATGTTCTCAAAGAACAGGCGAGTGGGCATGAAATAGCCAGCATTAAGCACAATGGGTGGCAGGAGATACAGGAAAAACACATCAGTCTTCATGGTGGGGGCGGCTTTTCATTGACACCAAAAATAATCCCTCCTAGTCGAAGTCCAACCATTATAAGAAGGCAGCTCTCAGGCACTATTGTGGGCAAATTGTGACAGAGATGGAAGCCTGTTGAGAAAAGAATAAAAACACAACATGTGGATTATGATGCTGGAATTACGGAGAGGGAGAACTGGTTCTCTCTGACAGAACCACTGGGTCCTATTTCAAATTCTCCCAGGTCACTACAATTGGTTACATAACGTGGATCAGATGATTCTCCTAGAACTATTCACAAAGTACATGTAGGCACAGATTTAACTTTAAACCAGAATTAGAATGCTATAGGTACACTTTATCTGCATAGTAGCGTGTTCATTTTTCTAAGCCACTATTAATTTTTTCTTAAATACTGGAGCTGTGGAAATGGAATAACACAATGAAATTTTACATTTGAAACAATTTAGTGGTTTCCTGATTTCCAACACATTTTCAGACATAACATCTCATTTCATTTCATCCTCATAAAAAACATAACACTTTTGTAAAATTTGTAAGTGGAAACTGAGGCTCAAAGAGATCTGGGGTCTCACCAAGGTGGTTGGTCACAAGCCAATTTTTAGATTACTATTGGCAGCTCTGGCATTCAGAAAAGTTTATAACTTCTTTATGCTTGATTTCAGATTCTCTTATTTGGAATACTGAATATGCTTAATTTTTGAGATGTTTGCTCCTTCAGACACAACCAACTCAAATCATCAAGATGCAACATTAGAAATATAACACGAGAGAGATAAACATGCCGTGACTGCCAATCTCAAAGAGTCCCCAATCAAGTGAAGAAACAGATGTGTTTATGACTTACTCTAATACAAGGCAAAGTGCGGTCAAGACCCAATCAGTTGTTATGGGAATAGAAGAGGAGGGAATGAGCTGAGGAAGACATTTGGAGGTGTCGGTATCTGGGGAGGGCTTAAAGGACAGACAGGCATGAAACACGCAGAGGAATGATGAGTCTTCAAGAAAGTGAAGAAGTGGAGGAAAATATCCATCTCCTAATTAATGGTGGTGCCCAGTGTGGCTTTGGAGGAGAACATGTTAGGGGACGACTGTAGCAGGAAAAGGAGGGAAATGTGGGTGGGGCCAGCACATGGGGGCAAAGTGCAAAGTGACTTCACACACTAAGGTCACTTGACAGGGCTTACGTAGGCAGAGCCCTTATTTACAAGGCAGCAGTGAGTCATCCTGAAGCCATTCAATACATTCTATAATTAAGGCAGAACAGGAGAATGCCATGATGGGATGCGTTTCCTCCAAAATTCAAGTGTGTCAATGTGGTGGTATTGAGAGGTCGGGCCTTTAAGAGGTGACGGGGCCATGAGGGCTCCTTCCTCATTAATGGGATTAAGGCCCTTACAAAAGAGGCGTCTCGCAGCGTTCTTGGGTTAGCTTGCTCTTCCTCTCTCACTCGGCCCTCTGCCGTCTGCCATGTGAGGACGCAGCAAGAAAGCCTTCACCAGACCACAAATGCCAGCACCCTGGTCTTGGACTTCCCAGCCTCCAGAACTGTGAGAAAATAAATATCTGTTCTTTATAAACTACCCAGTCTGTGGTATTCTGTTACAGCAGCATGAATGAAGGCAGAAGTTTATCAGAGTTATGTGAAGAAAATAATAAGTCCTTAGAAACTTAAAATCACACTTTTAATAAGTAAATCCTTAAGAGCCTACAGACAGGACTAACGTCATAGCACTTTGTTATAACTTCTTTATCTTTATAATCAAACACTTTGTGAGCCAAAGCAAAATACTTAATAATAATTTGAAGAGATTTAAAGAACTAATCTCTAAATAATAAGGTAAACATCTGTATACTGGGTATTGAGATCACCTCTCCAGCTTTGATTATCTCATTCTTCACACTATAGCACTCTCCACTAATTGGCAGGGAGCAAAGGTAGCCAACAGCTCCAGTGCTCTTTACCCACGACCTCTGCAGGCCCGCTGACTTCGCTGCTAACAGATAAGTAAAAAAGTCCCCTGACAGCCACATCTCTGTCCCTTCATGCTAACTCCCGCTTCTACACACAACTAACTTCTCCTGTATGCTGAGGGCATGCCAACAGTAGCCGCTCTGGTCTCCTGGGATCCAAATGGAATCACCTCCTTTCCGGAACGCAGCCGCAACCTGAAAGTTTCTTGCCAAGGAACTTCGAGGCCACCACCTGAGGACTGCCCCCCCAGCTTGAAACCCAGCCCTCCCACTCTCCGCCTTTGAGTGTGGATAGGTTACTAACACGCCCAGGCCCCACTGACTCACCTGTGAAATAGGGCCAAATGCACCTGCCAGGTTAAGAACTATAAAGACACTGTGCCTGCAGTGTCACAAGTGCCGCCAGATTATAGTTGCCTCTCCCTCTTCTACATAAAAAAGCAAGAGAAAACAGTGTAGGGGCCAAGGGAACACTCGCCCTTCAACACCCAAAAGGTCCTCTGGAAAATCAACTAACAGATTAATATGAAGAAAAGGCATAACAAATTTTATTATTTTAATGTGCTGGGAGGGGGTGATGCACTGGGGAATCACAAGAGAGTAATTTCCCACTTTCCCATGGAGTATAAAGCTTATATCCCCCCATCCACAGGGAAAGGGGAGATGGAGTGTAGGAGTAAATGATTCTTAAGGAGACTCAATGGCTGGAGAACATACAACGGCCTGGGACAAAGTCTCTTTGGCTCACAGAGCAGAGCAATGACTGGTAAATGATTCTATCCAAAATACTGAATGGGACCGCAATAGAAGACAATGTTCTGTGACAAAAGTCTGTTCAGGTGTGTTGACAGACTCTAGTTCCTATTTCTGTGATATGAGTTAATAAAAACTAAGGGAAAGGACCAGAGTTAATTGTCTTCTTCTTGGCAGGTCCAAATTTTAGGCAGATGGGAAGGGCTTCATCCTATGCTTTGGAGAGAGAAAGAGGATTGAGGAACAGGAGAGGGGAAGAGAGTGTCAGAGAGACCTTGAGGCTGCTTCTTTATTCCAGCCTGTCAAAGCACCACATTTGGGGGTAAGAGCTCTCGGCTCCCCCATGACAGATTTAAAGAAATGCACAGAAGCCCTAGAACCCACTGGAGGCACGCTGGAAAAGGGGAGGTGAGGCCTGTTCTGGAGGCTCCCATTTCCTCCTCCTGCTATTTTCTTTCCATTCGCTGACCAGTGCTATCATGTGGGTCAGCATGTTGAAAATACATGCTTATTCCTAAAAGTGGAGGTTAGGAAGCCAGGTAGATGGGGGAAAGGAAGGAACAGAGATGAATCAAACACATGGTAGAGGCCAGTGCCGCCACACTCAGGCAGTGTAGCTGATCCTGCTGGGACCCTGAGCAGCAGGAAATGACCACCGATCGATCAGCAAATAGAATGCAGCAATCTACACACAGGACACAGGTAGGAAGAGGGGACCCTGAGACAGAGGGTGGAGGAGGCATGGAGGAAGTGAGAGGAGGAAGATCTGGTATTAGCAGAATCAGAAAAGAAAAGCAACAAACTTGGAAACACTTGCTTAAGAACTCCTGCATTTACCTGTTTTTAAATTTCCTTTCCATTCTTTTATCAATGATCGGAGGACACTTTCTTGAGACAGGACAGCAATCACTACTGACTCTGCCCTTGGTGAATACAAGCAGAGAAGCTGCGCAAAGGGTTTGGTGTGTAGGTGGCTACACATTCACCAGCAGCAGAGTAAAACTCATCAGCAAAGTAGTTAGTGACAGCAAACAAAAAAAAGCTTCAAAAATTTCACTGTTCACAGAATAAAAGAAATAAATCAACAACTACAAATGTGCATGCGTTTATGGCTCTTTTTCCCCCAAGTATTTCTTAAAGGGGAAATGGACAGATGGAATTTGCTTACCAGGATCATCATCCCACCTAATATTATTGAAAAATGTATCTGCTATTGTGGAAAAAATGTATTAGTATTGACAAATATATCAGTTATCAGGGAAAAAGTCAAATGAATGTTTTGATGATTTCTACAAGGCTGAACATGAACTATTTACAGCAGGTACAACCTACTGTGTAGTCCAGAGGTCAGCCAACTTTTTTTCCAAAAGAGCTGGGTAGTAAACCTTTTCAGCTTGCAGGCCACATTTACTCTGCCATTGTAGTGCAGAAGCAGCCACAGATAACACAGAAATGAATGAGTGTGGCTGTGTTCCAGTGAAACTTTATTCATGGACATGGAAACTAGAATTTCATACAATTTTACATGTTCTAAAACAGTCTTCTTTTGATTTGGTTTTAACCATTTAAAAGTGTAAAACCATTCTTAGCTGCAGGCTGTATTTGGCACCCCCAGGAGTATACCTACTCCTGGTTTAGTATGTTCTTCATATTTATTTCTTGCTAACTTCTTTTTATGGTGTTGGGCATTGTACCTTGTGCCATTCAATTTTTATTGCTAGCATATAAAAGTATGAGGAAGGATGCTTGAAAAATTTAGTATGCTATTTTGATTGCAATAAAAATTCACTTAGTGGGAAGGGGAATGGGACTAAAGGTCTCATACAAAATATACAGTAAAGCCGTCCCTCTATTAGAGTGAATTTATTTTAATTTCACTCTGCACACAAGTGTTGAAATTAATGGAACTTAAATGCTAAAGATCTGTGTGTAACTAAGTACAACGCAATCAATTCACTATATTTTCTCGTTATACCTAAAACAATCTATTTGTCAAATTTTGGGAAGAGAGAAACAACACAAGAAGCTTCCAGATAGCAGGATCCCCAAGAGAGCAACAATGTAAAAACCTGAATCAGAGAAAAACACTACCACCACCAACAAAAGCATACAAAATAAGTTTCAAAAAAAAAAAGTTCTAATTAACAAGTAGCTCAACCAGAAGGGAAAGGGAAAATTAGGTCTCAAGGTGAAGACAAACACAAGCGATCTAATAAAGCTCTATATTTTAAAAGGACTTGAAGACAAATGACATTTACTGGAGTGTCATAAAGCCCATGTTAAGAACAAGATGAGTGCCTGTGGGTGCCTGGTGAGCACCCGGCAGAGAGCGTGGCTGTTCTGAGCCAGCGCTAGGTTCGGGGTTGGTCATTCTCAAAGCACGCTCTGGAAACACTGGATTTAAAGTAAAGAATGGTATAAAGTAAGTCATGCCTTTCTGGCTAGGGAAGAAAGGGGAATATTCATGAAAGTCATTAAACTGATTTTTAAGCATTAAGAAAAACAAACAGGATCATACAAGTTTAAAATACTGATTTTATGCACTGCCCTTCACATTGCAACAAACAATAGACAGCCAGATAGAAACAGAGAGAAAATAGTAAGAAACACCACTGTAATCAGAAACATCATAAAATTGCTATCACTACAGGATAACTCAAGTGAACAAAGACTGAATAATAGAATTGATCTCTGAAAATAGAATAGTATTGTGTAAATAAATAATACACATAAAAATAAGCAAACAATACATAAAATAAATAGAATTCAATTAGTAAAGTAGAAATAACTGATCTACATCAAGAACTTATTAACATATGTATATAGATTTGTCTTAACATTCAGTGATATGCTGGGACTGAAAGATGCATTTAACAATCACCCCACCAAACATAACACAGCTATGAATATACACATTTTTAAAAACTCTACATTTAGGTTTATAAAGGACTTATAATAGTAAAATAATTTTTTAAAAAGGAAAATATAAATGAAACATTAAATAATTGTTGGGATTATTCCAAAGGAGAATTTACATGGCATTTAGTTTTTCCAAATGGCTTGGCCACTTACAAAGAAAAAGAAAAACACAATGAGTTCAGTCCATCCATGATGGACTTGGAAAAGGAACAGACACAAAGTTAAACCTTTAATTGGATATTTCCTGAGTAGCTTCAGTGTGCAAAGGCCTGAGGGATTCCCAGCTGAATCGTGAATGGGCCCTGTCTTCAGAGAGCTTTTTATCTGGTACAGAAGATCACAGACAAGACCCCAGATAATTATAATACACGATAGAAAGTGATGAATGCTATTTTTTAAAAAGGAGATTCCAAGTGGATGGGGGAGGTTAATTCAGATTAGAAGACCCAAGAAGACTTTGTGGACGAGGTGGCATTAACATTGCTGGATGTGGATTGTTCCATTACCAGGGGAATGAAGCACACACTGAGGTTGGAGGAAAGGCTGGGCACCCTGAGGAAGGTGGTGGGACTGGTCTGGACACCAAGAGTGCAGGGTACAGAGGAGGGGGAGGGCCGATCAGATGGGAAGGAGCCACACTGTAAAAGGCCCTGAAAGCCCATCTCTGAAGACCCACCTCTTCCTTGGGCAAGTGGGAGTTAGTGAGTTAGTCTCATAATCATGCTGTCTTCCGCACATGAAGCCACAGGGAGAAGCCCCTCCAAAGAGACAAGAGACCAGAGAGTGCAATTTGTAAAGAGGGAGATCAAGGACCCAATGAAAGAGCTGAACCAGATGGATGTGGAAATAAATAAGAAGTTGTCTATAATCATGTGACTTAAACGTTTAAAAGAACAACTTGAACTCCAAAGGGATCTGTACATGATCTCATAAATGACAGTCCGGAAAAAGAGCCCCTCAGCACAAGGAGGGATTCATGACAGGATGTAACTATGAATCAATAAAAAAGAACACCTACAAATAACATAAGGAAAAACTCTCTTTGGTTGGTGGCATGCTATATGATTAGGAAATTGAAGAAAAGCTTTGTGTACCAGGAATATTTATTTCTGTTATTTATGATAGGAAAAATTATAAACAATAAAAATGTTAGCCTTATCCAACAATTTTTTTCACTTAATATATACTTGTTGAGACCCTACTATGTGCTAGGAACCATATCAAGCACTAGGAAGACAGCTGTGGATTAAACAAAACTCGGTACTGGAGGCTGCAGTCTAGTGGTAGGAAACAGAAAATAAGTGAATCAACCAATAAACACACAGTAGCAGGTGGTGACGAGCACTCAAAGAAAAGCAGAGAGGAGTAAGGGAACCCTTTGGATTGATATTTTACATCAATGTGGCCAGGGAAAGCCTCTTTGATGAGTGACATTTGAACAAAACTCTAAATGAAATAAAGGAGTGAAACATGGTGGAAGAACTTTCCAGAAGAGGGAGGAAAAGAACGAGCTCAGCCTTGGGAGCACCTGTGCAAGGAGGCCACTCTGGCTGGAGCTTGGGGAGTGAAGGACGACATGCTAGAAAATGAGGACAGAGGGAGAGAGGAAAACACCGGAACATGCAGAGCCTGTGGCCATGGGAGAAAGACTTTGGGCTTTTCTGAGAGCAAAGAGGAGCCACTGTAGGATTTTGAGCAAAGGAGTGTCATGACCAGATGAAGAGTTTTAAAGGGTCATTGTGGCCACTGCTGAAGAATGGAAGCAGGGAGACCAACGTGGAGTCTTCCTTGGTAATCCAGGAGAAGTATGGTGGTGGCCTTCCTGAAAGTGGTGGTGAGGAGAGGAGGTTGGAACAGATTCTGACTGTCCCTGCAACAGACTGTGCTGCTGAGCTGGATGTGGATGTGAATTACAGAACCAAGGACGAACCCATACTGCTGCACTCAAACAACCAGGAGGACAGCGGGGTTATTTACTGAGATGGAGAACAATAGGAAGAGAGGAGATTTGAGAGGAGAAAATCAAGACGGCAAATGCCAAGCAGAATCTACTTGAAAAATATCATGGAGCTTAACAAACTGATGGCAAGATTTAGTTAGAAGAAATGGCAGACAATTTCTATAGGACACCACAGAGGAGCTATTGCTTCTTAAAGGATATGATGTCAGACCTACCAACACCACTGCCGACACATTTTTTATTAAACCCATAATGGATCACGGGGTGGAACACATAATGAGGTAGAGAGGTACAAAGACACTGTATAATAAGAAGCTGTATGACAATAGGGAAAGAAAGCAAAATTTAACTAGTGTTATTGGTCCACACAGATAAAGAGAAATAACAAACACAATATATAAGTTGCATTTTTTTTCTTACTTCTGCAAGTATGGAAAATTCCAAAAAGGTCAAAGAGCTAAACATTAAAAAAAAAAAAAGAATCTACAAAAAGAAGGTAAATCCTATGCTGTAATCGTCTCACTTCCTAAGAAGTTATCAACGACGAAAGTAAAGGATATTAATATAGAACATAGGTATGCCTGAATGAAACTTTTAAAAGTCTGTTCAAAAAAAAAAAAAAGTTAAGAAAATGAAGATATTAAAAAAAGAACAGTCTTCTGCTTCTGGGAAGACAGAGTAGATATTTTTTCTCTATTCCTTCCATTCAGGACATGTAAAAAGTCTAGACATGACTTCTAAAACAAACATAAGATGTCTCTGAAAGGTGGAAAGAAAAACGAAGACTCCTAGGGACCTCGGGACTGAAAAACCACACGGAAGCAAGTTCTCTAGGTATTCTTTTTGCCTCCTCTATCTCAGACATGGAGATGAAGAAGCGAGCAACCCAGAAATGCCAATGGGCACAGACAACAAAAGCCCCAACATTATCCTGCTTTATCTAGGAAAGAGGCAGCCTAACAAGACAGAAATGCTTTAGAAAGGCCCACACCTTAACACTATCCCATGAGCCTTTAAGTTTCAACACCCAAATTTTGGAAGAGACACATTCCCACTATAGCAGTGTGGTTCTCAAAAAGAGACATACAAACGTCCAACCAATGTACATAAAAACCACTCAACATCGCTCATCAGGAAAGCATATGAAAACCACCAGGAGCTGATAATAGAATGCCACAACTGTGGAGTAATAATGACTCAGCTAACACAAACTGGGGGGGCAAAAGAGAAAAGAAGGCAAAAGACAGAATTGGCTCACCACCTCATCAACAAGACCTGGAGTCAAAGGATATCATTTAAAGCTCACATTTTGATATCAGAAATACAATTACATTTCAGAGTAGAAAGGCAAACATTGAGAAAGGTATTATTATTGACTAAAACTGGGTGATGGGAGGAAGAAAACAAAACATGTTAATTTTATAATTACTCATGGAAGGTGTACTAGTTTCCTCTTGCCGCCATAACAAATTATCACAAATTCAGCAGCTCAAAACACACAAATTAGTTCTATCACAGTTTCCATGAGTCAGAAGTTGGGGTGTGTTCCTTCCTGGAGATGCTGGAAAAATAACTCGGTTTGCAGGAAGAGTCTAGGTTCTTGTGACTGTAGGACTGAAATGCCCATGTCCTTGCTGTTGGGGGTGTGGGGGGTCACCCTCAGCTCCTAGACCCTTCTGCTGCAGTCCTTCAATTGGGACCTCTCTGAGGTCACCTTCACCGCACCTCTCTCACTTCTCACTGGACAAAGTTCTCTCCTTTTCAAGGCTTAGATAACTACATTGAGCCCACCCAGGTAATCCAGGCTAGTCAATCTACATCTGCCAAGTCCTTTCTGCCACGTAACATGACATGGTCATAGGTGCCAGGGTAGAGTATGGCTACCTGGGGTAAGGGTGGGGTCGGGGGAAGAACATCATTCTGCTCATCACACAAGCTACTTAATAAATAATCCCCATAGACATACAGTGCTACAAGCATCATATGACATTATATGAGATGTCATTACAACATTTCATAGTGACGAAGGTACAGACTCTCCCAAATATCAGAAGAACTGTAAAAACTAAAAAGAAAAAAAGCAAATGACAACAGAATAAAAGACAAAAAATAATAAAAACACACACACACCACAAAAGTATGAGCAAATATGTTTGACCTATCAATAAATGCAAATTAGATAAACTTACATAGAGGAAAAAAAAACGATTCTCAGATTAAATCACAAAGCAAAATCCAACTTGATCTGGCATATAAGAGACACAAAGTAATCCAGAGGGTTAAAAATAAAAGAATGGATAAAGGTGCGCCAAGTAAATACAAACTCAAGAAAGCACTAGTCATGATCTTACAGCCAGAGAGGGAGAAATAAGACAAAGAAGGGCACCTTGATACTAACAGGTACCCTTCAGAATAAAAATACAACAGTCAGAAATAGCTATGCACCAGATAGCACTGCAGCCCACATTCCCTGCAGCCACAAGGGGAAATGAACAGAAATGCCACAGTGGTACAGACTAATTCACTTCTCTTGTCCACAACAAAGCAAGAGGACAAAAACTAAGTAAAAGGGATGTGACCTAAATAAGACAATTAAGGTGGCAAAATTCATTGATATACAAATCAAACCTCTGTAAACTCAAAACAGAAACTCAACCTTTTCAAGCCCCAATGGAAGAGTGATGAAAACTGACTCCATACTATGGCCACATGAACACTTCCTGAAACCCAAAAGTTCAAAAGAGAAGAATCAGTATTCTCTCACTAAAATGCCACCCAATGTAGAATAACAACAAAACCAAAAAGATCAAAACACCCTCTACTTAGAAATTTTAAAACTTCCTCCTAAACAATTCCTAAAATGAGAAGAAAATACATACCAAAACAGCAGAACTTCTAGAAAGCAATGATAAGGAAATTTGTTCTATCAGAACTTAAGCTATCAGACCTTAAGTACGAAAGGCTTTTTAAAAAGAATGTGGACAAATGAGTCAAGCATATATATCAAACACTTAGAAAAAGAGTGATAAGATTAACAGACAAAAGTAGAAGGAATTGTTAATTGTTAGCAAAAAGTAATGAGTTAAAAAGTAGAAAAACAGAACAATTAATTTAGTAAAAATATCCAAAATTATTAGCCACAGGCTATTGAATGTGTACGGACCAAAGCCAGCAGAGCACGAGAGGGATAGAGGTGATCCAGGTAAAGCTCGGCCTCCTCCAGGAAGCCTTCTCGGATTTGCCTGTCTCCTGCAGCCATCTGCAATCACGACTGCGCTCCTGATCCTGAGCTGCCCTGTGTCCACACGTTTGCTGCACCAGATTTCTACTGAGGACCTACGATGAGCTATGAGATTAAACCACATACAGGTACCATTTTCATCAGCCAAAGAACTCCAGTAGTAACAGATTCCATCTGGATCTTTCAACTTAATATACTGCACCCACACTGGGGATACAGTAAGCAATAAATGCCAATCTCTGCTTCATAGACTCCAAAAATAAAATGGAAAACCTGCAGATAAGTAGCAATGACGAAACAAGAAGTGCTGCGAAGGAAAGGAGAGGGACCCTGAGACAGGAAATATTGGAGAGAGTGGTCAGAAGGTGAGCGAGTGACAGTAAGCTCAGACCTGCGGGCCAGATAACGCCTAGGCCAGGAACTAAGAAGAGGACAGGAAAGCCTGCAGGTCGGGGAGGAAGGGGGGGCCAGGTGTGGCTGAAATGGCATCTGGCAGGAGGAGGGGGACAGAGAAGCAGTGGCCATATCAATCTTCTTCAGCAGCCTGGCCCAAAGACATTTTTGTGATGACCGCGACATTCCCCGTCCAGCCATCCAACACAGCAGCAAAAGGCCACACCTGGCTACTGACAGCTTGAGATGTGGCTACTGGGACTGACGAATGGAATCCTTCATTGTAAGGTCGATTTTAATAGCCACACCTAGCTAGTGGCCAGCCTACTGGACACCGCAGATAAAGCTTCCAAGACCTGGGAGGAGTGAGACTTGAATCTAGGATCAACAGGAGGCTTCTGGAGAGTTTCTGCAGCAGCCGGCACAGATCACGCTCTCCAGGAAGCTCCTTTGGGGCCGTCCGCAGCCCCCAGGAGGTACCTTTTCACAACGTGCACACGGGGCAGGAAGGGCAGAGCGGAAGCATCCAGGCCCGGAGTCCCCAGCTCTAGAGCTGTGGAAGACTGTCCACGGCAGCCTGCAAGCGGGGGCTGGGGCAGCGCGATCCTCCAGGCGTAGAAACCTGGGCGCACAGTCCGGCGCCCACCGACGGGGGACCTGCAGAGCACTCCAGGGATATGCGGCGAGGCAGAGGGGTGCAAGTGCCCAAGGATCGGCCCTGGGACATTGCGCACTTGGGGCCTGTGAATTCAGGTCCCGGGGGGACACTCGGCCCGGGCGCGCCCCTCCCCTCCTTGCCTCTGACCCCATTTCGTCCTCACCGCCTCACCTGGGCCTAGGGGGTCGCTCTTGGTCTCTGGCGCCCACGGCTGAAGGGCCGTGTGAGAGTCAGGCACCGGCTCCCAAACATCACTGCACGGCCCTGCCCTGCGGCCCAGCGGCCAGCACGCGCTCCTCGCGTCTCACACTCCAGCGTCGTCCGGCGATCCAGCCACAGCACATACACGCAGCCGGAAAAGGCAGGACGGCGGCCGGCTGGGCCAAAAGACATCGCAAGCGGGCTCGCGCCAGGAGACTGCAGCCGCGGAAAGCCCGGGCGCCCGGAAATGGCGGGGAACGCAGCCCGCCGGGAAACTACGAATGGGTCCATGAAGAGTAAAAAGAAAATGTTAAAAATTTGGAGACAAATGAAAATAAAAACACATTATACCAAAATCTATAGGATACAACAAAAGCGTTCTAAGAGGGAAGTTTATAGCAATACACGCCTACCTCAGAAAAGTCTCAAATAAACAACGTAAACATTGCACCTCAAGAAACTAAATAATCAAAAACAAACTAAGCACATAATTAGTAGAAGAAGATAAATAATAAAGATCACAGCTGAAATAAATGAACTAAGGAACAGAAAATCAATGAATAAGATCAATGAAATCAAAAGTTGATATTCTGAGAAGATAAACAAAATGAACAAATCTTTAGCTACCCTAACTGAAAAAAAGAGAGAAGGCTCAAATAAATATGATCAGAAATGCAAAAAGAAATCTTACAACTAATAGCACAGAAATACAAATCTTTAAGATTCTGTGTCTCTAGAACCATTCCTGGTACCAAAATCTGTATTAGTCAGGGTTCTCCATAGAGATAGAATCAATAGGATATTTTATAATCATATGAGAGGGATTTATCAGCTCACGTGGCAATGAAGAAAAATCCCACGATAGGCCATCTATAAACTGGATGCCGGTCGCATGGCTCAGTCCAAGTCCAAAGGCCTCAAAACCAGGGAAGCTGATGGTGTCTGTGGTGTAAGTCCTGGAACCCAAAAGCCGAAGAGTCTCAAGCTCTGGTGTCCACGGACAGGAGACAGGAGTGTATCCCAGCTCCAGCCGATCAAGAGAGAGCCTCACCTCTTTCCTCTGTCTTTTGTTCTCTCTGGACCCCCAGTGGATTGGATGGTTCCCACACACATTGAGGGTGGGTCTTTCCCACCCAGGCACTCAGACTCTCATACTGATCTCTGCTGGAAACACCCTCATGGACACACCTGAGAAGATAGTTTACCAGGTTTCCCAGCATTCCTTCATCTAACCAAGTTGACATCTAGAACTAACCTTCACAACTCCCATTCAAGAAAGCTGTAAGAACAACAGTTTAAAGGAATGGAACTCTCCCAATGGAAGCCCCCACCCATCCAAAGTCTTCCTAAGTGTAAATTGCTGAGTGATAGTGTTTCTTTCAGATTCAGCTGGACCTAGTTTTCATGTGTCCATCTCCACCCAGTGGTGTGCCCAAACCATCTGTTAACACCGATACCGTGATTTGCAGTTAATGACATTTTACAGCAATTGTATTAGATACTGAATAATTATTTTACTTTTTGATTTTATGCACAGAAGTTCTTCAATGTGTTTAAATATTGTTAACTGTTTTGAAACATTGCTGTGGGCAAAATAATGTCCACACTCTAATGCACGGAACCTGTAAGTATGTGACCTTACATGGTACAGGGATTTTGTAGATGTGATTAAATTGCAGATCTTGAGATGCGGAGATTATCTTGGGGAGATTATTCTGGGCTCAGTGTACTCACAAGCAACCTTAAAAGGGAGAGAGGGAGGCAGGAGTGTCAGAGAGAGAAGATGTGACAGTGGAAACAGAGATTGGAGTGATGCGGCCACAAGCCGAGGAATGTGGGAGCCCACAAGACCTGGACGGGCAGGGCTGCTGGCCCAGCCCTGGAGCCCCCAGGATGGCAGCCCGCCAACACAGGCTGACAGTGATTCGGCCCACAGACTGATTTCAGACTTCTGAAATCCAGAACTGTGATGTAATACATTTGTGTTCTTTTAAGCCACCTAAGTTTGTAGTAACTTGTTACAGCAGCCATAGGAACTGGCTATGGAAAGTCATAGGAGAGTCAAGGATTGAAGTCAAGGATTTTCATTGTTCAGTTACATAACAAAATATTTAAGGTTTGAAAATATAAACTTTGTTGTACCATATCTAAGAATCCCAAGAAATTGTAAAAGACACACAGAAGAAGTATTTGAGCAGAAATGAAATACCGTGAAGATGGAGATGACTGGAGAAAGTTGGAGAAACAAAAGCCTGGTTGGGAAAGGGAGGAGGAGGAAGCTGCCGGTGTCACTGGACAGGAGACCGTTCACTGAAGAATCCTCACACGGCGGTCGCACGCAGTCAGACAGAGGAGCTCACTGAACCACGTGCACCTGCACGGCGAGACGCTGGGGACACAGGATGTGATGGAAATGCACTGCCTGTTAGAGTTAGTACTTCAGAGAATTTCCTTTTTGTTAATGAATCATTTTAGATATTCAGTACCATACCATATGCACAAATTTGAAACTGGATTTCCTACCTAACGTGATATGGTAAGCATTTTCTATTATAAACGCAATTATGCCAAATAATTATTGTGAGCGGAATTTTCATACAATGTGCCTGTGAATCACCAATTTGAGATCACCAATTCATTTTTCAGAGATATCATAATCACCCATACCCTTGATGTATTGGATAGCACATTCTTTTTGAAAGATACTGTTAGAGCCACTTTTCAAAGTCATGGAATAGATGTAAGAAGCCATCAGCATTGCCTGGATACAGTGAGAATTTTGGAAGGGAGGGATTAAAAGAGGCAAATAATCAAGGAGAGGAAGAAATGGCTGGGCTACCCTGTGACTGACTGGGGGACAGGAACCACTTTGCAGGGGGTCTAAAGGGTGAAACTTGAGTTGGGATGGGGAAAGGAAGAAGATTTGTCTTGAAACCGTATTTGTAGGGTAGCAAAGAGTTTTCACATACACTGTATGTAACATATCCATATATATTGTAATGCTTTCTAGTGATTCATGTATTTATAATTTCCATGCGATTTTTTATCTATTTATCGTTTTTGTCTGCTGTTGCTTGGCGGGTACTAATGGAAGTTTTGGGAGAAGAGTTAAAATCACTCTGAGCCCCTGTGGTGCTCCACTGTGGTCAACAACTGTTACTGATTACCTCTGTATGCCTGTAACAAACTTGGGAAATGTCCCCAGAAAGAAAACAAGACATGGCAGAGATGCACATGTAAGACACATAATTATGAATAAATAAGTAATTAGAAAGGTGCAAAGTATGGAAAGGAGAAGGACTGGATGCTCTAGTTATGTTAATAGAAGGATTTAACTTACTTTGGGGAGAGATCTTTTGGGAAGTAATGCTCAGGTTGACACATGACAGAGGAATGCAAGTTAGACAGATAAAGCAAAAGGAAAAGGACAGTTCCAGTCCCAGACAGCATATGCAAAGGTTCAGTGGGCTGAAGAAATCCTATTTGAAGATTCTCTAAATATTTAGGTGTAGAAAAGGATTAAAAATGAGCTTTAAAGATAGCAAGTGAATGCAAGAAAACAAAGACATTAATATGGAATAAGTAGAGATATGCACACATCTAGAGGCAAAATTTGTTTTGCACGTAATTGGGACACTTTTCTTTTTCTTTCAATTTGTTTATCCCTTATCTGAGAGCACACACAAGAACACATAATTACACTCAATTTTATGGAAAGGTCCAGGGAAGATTTGGGGTAGGAGCATATTTGCTGAAATAAGGAACAGCTAGAATGCATGCTCCTATTTTCTTACGATGACCTCACATCTCAGTAGCATCGGAATACTAGAGAAAAGAAATATAAAGAAATAGTAAAGCAGGAGAGCCGATAGTAATTGGAACAAAAGCAAAAACCTAAGTAAAGTGTAATTTGTCATAGGTGGTAATAAGAGACTTAGTTTATATTCCAAATACTATTGTGGGCAGCAATTGTATTTATACTCTTTACTGAAAACCTCTCTGCTGCTTGAAGTCCTTCAGCAGTGATTGTGAAATCTAAGTGTAGACCTCAGATTCTATTAAGATGACACAGATGCCAGAGACTTGGAGTGTGGAGTTAGAAGGTACGGAACATTGTGGGGGGGGGGGGCTGGGTTACTCCATGACTGACATCAAGACTTTAGCACTGTCATTTCCTTGATTTTTGAATCACTGTAAAGGAGAAAATGGCAGAGTTTTTGGAAATCCTTTTCCACATCTTTTTAGTTGCTATGGAGAAACTTTGCCAAAATATTTCATAAGCAGAAAGGAATAATTTAGCTAACAATGAACTCCAGGATCAAGCAAACAATACTCAGAAATGCTGAAGTGAATGCTCTAATCACTTGGTTTGAAGGATGTTTGAGATGTAAATAGGCACTGCGATAGAGCAGCTTTCAAAGTCTAAAATGTGGATCCATATGTGGCTTGTTATGCAACACAAATGGAAAATTTTTTCTGAGTTAAAATGCCATTTGGAAAGTATCTTTTTTTTTTAAGTTGGAAATGAGATAAAAGAAAATGTTTTAAATAAAGGCAATATATCGTGCACATTAAAATGTATGAATGTTAAATATATTTATATAGAAATAACAGGTTGCATTACTGGCTTAATCAAGCTATTGTGGCTAGAAGAAAAGCAATCAAAAAGGTAAATTGTTTAATGATATTTTATGAGACATGTTTATGAATTACCCAGACTTCTTTCATAACTTTTAAGATATTAGAGTAATTAATTATTGTCCATAATCTTTATCTTAGTTTAGAAGAATTTTTCCATTGCTTGTCAACCTGTTTAAATGAGCCAGGGTTATTATATCATTTCTTTGAATCCAGAGCCTTCTCTATAGTGGAATAAATTATGATATAGGTAACAGCATTCTAATCATTTTAAGGTAAACTAGTGAATAATTTAAGTTTAAAATTTCCGCAGACTACTTACCCAATGACTTAGGCTTGAAATAGATGAGTTTGGACATGCTAGCTTTTAAGAAGCACTTGTGTTATTTTACCTCATTAGAGTTTATCTTGTTAGGGTTGGAGGGGCTCAATTTTAAAAAGACACAAGGATGAAGGCAGCTTATTCCGAAGGTGCACCAAAGAATATTGAGTTCTCCAGAACTTCAAAAAGGAAATGTCTGTGATTTTATGTACTGAAGTGAAGAATAACAGTGATTTTGCATTTTTCGCATGGCTTGTAAGCTTTGTGGATTGCCCAATGTCTCTGACCAAAAATAATTATCATTTGTATAAACCTTATAATCATCTGAATGAGACTATACAGAAGGTAGTACTTTTATCCATTTATAGAAGGTGTTCAGAGTGGTTTGTTAATGTTTTAGAAGCCTCAAGTTGAGCTTTACATTCAAACTCCTGAGACCAAATTTCATAAATCTTGTGATTTTCCCCCACTACCATGCATTATTTGCTAATATCAAGATAACATTGTACACATATAGCCACTTTGCTTTCAAAAACGATTAGCTTTTCTATCAGATTAGACAACACAAGTGAAAACTCTTGATATCATGACTTCAGTAGTAAGCCAAAAATGAATACAGGTTGTGCTTCTGTAAGACTACACCAATAGTGTAAGTCCTACTGGCTGAGACGGCACATCTCACAGAGACCAAGAGACAGAGATCGTTGCAATCAAGCAAGAGGTGTTTATTCCAGCATGCTGGGGTCGCTCAGCCTTTCGGACAGGAGCAGCCCCGAGCTCTTAACACAAGCACTGTTTATACCATTTGGTAGGCAGACTCTGGCAACTGGATGAGTTGTATACAGCTTATTGGTCACCTGAGGTGACTTTTAAATTCATTGGTGGCTTTCAGTGGGGTGGTATACAGACGAGGAACTGGGGAATTGCCCAACAGCCCACCCCTTGTGTGGTTAGGCCCTTCCCGGAACTGGGTGAACTTTGGGCAGTTTGGAAAGTCCTTTATCTGCCCTTACCAGAAAGTCCCACCTGCAGGGGCTTGTAAAACCTTGCGCAAGCTAATTACAGAAGCAGAAAAGCTAGTCAGTTAATATTTAAGGGTGGGGGAAGGGGTTCAGGTCCACATTCCCCCCTTTTTCTTGTGGGTATTTCAGTCATGAAATACTGATTCCTGTTGGTTTAATTCCTGATATTGTTGCCTTAACATCATAATTTGAACAGTACTAACACGTTCTCTAACAAAAGCTAGCAAGCGATTTAAAATGCAGGGACCAAAGGTCAGAAGCAACACCAAAATGACTAGTGGTCCTAGTAGGGTAGACATGAGGTTCATGAGCCACGGAGAGGAGTTGAACCATGACTCAAACCATCCCTGATTTTGTTCTCTTTCTTTTTTTTCTTTTGGCTAGGCCTTCCCTAATTTTGGCCATGGAGTCTTTAATGACCCCTGAGTGATCAATGTAAAAACAACCTTCTTCTCTTAGTGCAGCACAGAGTCACCCCTGCTGAAGGAACAAGAGGTCTAATCCCCTTCTATTTTGTAGGACCACCTCAGAAAGAGAGGTGAGGGACTCTTGTAATTTAGTGATTGAATTTCTATTTCTTTAATATCAGCATCTATGGCTGCCTATAAACTTTGGTAATTCTGTGTTGAATAGCCAGAGCTGAAGCTCCTGCAGCTGCCCCAGCTGCTCCCAATCCTAAGCCTAAGAGGACAGAGAGCGTGATACTTAGGGGCTCCCTTCTGGTTCGGTAGTTCCCATTATTTTCATCCCACTATGATAATAGTTCTTCATAGGGATGGTAAACAAGCCGAGGCAACAACTGAACCAAGACACAGAAATCCTGGGTCTTGTCTAGGGCCTGTAAGCTAACACAGGGTGTGAACCCAGTAGCGCAGGCCCACCATCCTTCTGAAGGGGGTAACAGATATGTGTTACCAGACCACTCGGTCAAGTTAAGAGTCTGGTTGCACAGCTGGCTGTGTGAGGAGGGGATCTTTCCCACACATGTTCCTTGCCCCGCAACAGCTGACACAGTGAGTTTGACCTGTCGTTGCTGCCAATGATAATTGGAGACATCAGTTGTAGTATTAATTTCATTTCTGAAGGCTATTCCTTCATAATATGGGGGAGCAACATTATAACAAAGCCAGCAGGAGCAGGTAGCATTGGCGTTGGTACTATTTAAGACATTGAAGGCTTCAGAAATTAATCGGAATAACCCAGGTTGTTCTTGAGGCCTAGGTTCAGGGGGCTGAGATATTCCCTTTGGTGCCCTAGTCTTGGACCCTTTAATGGGGGCTGAGGACTCTGGTTGGGTACCCAGGGGTGCTGGGGTAGTCTTTGGTTTGACCCCTGAACTAGGTATTTATTTGGACCTATGGCAGTATACTGTGTTTCTACTTCGAGCTTGATGGTGAACAACAGCACATCATCATACCTCTCTTTATAAAATCTTAACCCCCACATAAATCCTTTTTCCCAACCAGTGGCCTTTTTTCCTGAATCCGTGAAGGACACTCGGAGGGGGTGACACCACCCATTACAGGCAGGGTTATCTTTCCACTTAGAGTGGCTGCTTCCCAATCGGCCTGCCCACCCTGCAGCAGGGGGAGAGAGGTGGGTATAATTAGCAGTTACCTTTATATAGTCCCAGGAGGACGAGGGATTCCAATATGTGTCTCCCGTGGTCTCACAGCCCCAGGCTTTACAGAAATAATCTGCTTTGCCTCCACACTGATAGTTTAGTGCTCTGTCATGGTGGAACCCAGGGCACACATAGAAGGTGAGGGCACTCAGCATACTTCTCTGATCTTTAGTAGAGCAGCCCCCCATGGTTCAAGCCCAAAGCGCCCCAGTGGGAAGGGGGTAGAAGGGGGTTTGTGAGCATCAAAGTATCCTTCTAAATCCCGGTTGGCTGGGGCTCCCATGGCTAATTTGCACACATCAGGAAACAGGTCAGGCCACCACTTTCCCATGGTGACCTTGGATAGGTTCCAGATTTCATCTCCCGCCCGATTTAGAACATACCAAGTTAACTTTTGGGAGATATGTGGGCTGGAAGCTCTCAGGCTCCCGGGAAAGACTGTCAGGTACAGAAGGGGAAAAAGTAAAATTTTTGTCTTACAATATTTAAGGTGTTTGAACCCCCAGTGCGAATGATTTTGAGCTTCAAGGGCTCTCTAGGCAGAACTTTGGGCTCTCTAGGCGGCGTCTTTTGATCCTTGGTCCTCTAGTGGTGCAGGCTTTATGTGCGAGGCATGGATCCAGGCGGTGATCCCGTCTACTTTTACGGCTGTTGGTGTTGTCAGGAGCACCAGGTAAGGTCCCTTCCAGCGGGGTTCCAGAGTCTGGGAGTGATGTTGTCTTACGTAGACTGTGTCCCCGACCTGGAACTGGTGAGAAACTTTGGGGGTCCCAGGCTCATAGGCGGCCGCTAGCTGCATCCAGACTTCCTTCTGCAACATTTGCAGTCCTTTTAACCTGGCATATAAGTCACTGTTACTGTGGCAAGTGGGTTCAAATGCATCCCCCAGTAAAGTCAAGGGGGCAGGGGTACCATAGAGAATTTCAAAGGGGGTCAGGTTGAACCGGGAGGGGGTGTTCCTAGCTCTAAACAGGGCCAAGGGAAGGAGCTCCACTCAATCCACGCCAGTGTCCATGGTTAATTTAGTCAGGGTCTCTTTTAGAGTCCTGTTCATCCTTTCTACCTGTCCTGAACTCTGGGGTCTGTAGATACAATGTAATTTCCAATCGACCCCTAGGTATCTGGCCACTCCCTGGCTTACCTTGGCAACGAAGACGGGCCCATTGTCGGACCCAATTACCTTGGGTACCCTGAAGCGTGGGAAGATTTCTTCCAGGATTTTCTTGACCACAATGGTGGCAGTCTCCTGTTTTGTTGGGAATTCTTCTACCCATCCAGAGAAGGTGTCTATAAAAACTAGGAGATACTTGTAAGCATACCTGCCTGGCTTGATCTCTGTGAAATCTACTTCCTAGTACACTCCTGGTCTGTCTCCCCTGAGTCTTTTGCCAAGTCCTACAGTATTTTTACAGACATTTACCTTTTGACATGACATACAACTTTTGACTATTTGTCCTGCCAGTTGTTTTAGTCCCAGGATGTGATATTTTGTTTTTAGGGCAGTCTGGACCAATTTTTCAGCTCCCAAATGTGTCCATTGGTGCATTTGTTTAATCATGGCACCTGCTTGTTCTTGTGGCAAGATAGGCTTGCCTGACACTGCATGCCAGCGCCATTTTTCCTGATTGAAGTGGTTATTAGAGTCCCTTGAGATCTCTGCTACGTCTTCAGCAGAGTACTTAAACTTGGGCTCCTCTAGCTTTGGGATGTTAACTAGCAGAAGAGAAGTGAACCTGTGGGCTGCCGCCCTTGCCTCTGAATTGGCCAAGTTGTTTCCCCTGGCGATGGGGGAATCCCCTTTCTGGTGGCCCGGGCAGTGTATAATACTCATTCTTAGCGGTCGGTGAAGGGCCTCTAGCAGGGCTACGATCTCTGCCTTGTTTTTGATTTCTTTTCCTCCAGAGGTTAGCAGACCCCGCTGTTGATAGATAGCACCATGTACATGGGCAGTGGCAAAGGCATACCTGCTGTCTGTGTAGATGTTGATTCTTTTGCCCTCCCCTAGTTCAAGGGCTTTTGTGAGGGTGATGAGTTCTGCCTTCTGCGTGGATGTTCCTGCAGGTAAGGTCTGTGCCCATATCAGGTTCTGGCCATCTACTATGGTGGCCCCTGCCTTCCGAACTCCTTCTTCCAGGAAACTGCTGCCGTCAGTGAACCAGGTGGCTTCGGCATTCGTCAGAGGCTGGTCTGACAAGTCTTTCCACCATCCATGTGCCTCTACAAGCACTTGTTGGCAGTCATGTATAGGAGGGTCAAGGTCAGGGTCTGGGAGCAACGTGGCTGGATTTAAGCTCGCCCGGGGAGCGAAAGTAACCTGGTCTGAGTTCAGTAACAGAGTCTGATAGCGAGTCATGTGAGCATTTGTGAGCCAGCGGTCCGGGGGCTGGCAGACAATACTCTCAAAGCATGAGGTGCCGAGATTACCAAACTCTGTCCCATAGTCAAATTGTCAGCATCTTTTACCAGAACTGTGACTGCCGCTATGATCCTTAGACAAGCTGGCCACCCCAAGGCTACTGGGTCTAGTTTTTTAGACAGATATGCTACAGGACTTTTCCAGGGGCCAGTTTTTGAGTTAGGACCCCCTTTGCAACCCCCTTATTTTCTGCCACATACAGGTGGAAGGGCTTGGTTATGTCGGGGAGCCCCAGAGCCGGTGTGGACATCAAGGCCATCTTGATATTGTTAAAAGCCTGTTGTTCTTCTTTTCCCCACTTGAAGGGCTGATTTTTCTTAGTGAGGGGACATAACGGGGCTGCCATCTCAGCAAAACCAGGTATCCATAGGTGGCAGAACCCGGCAGTACCTAAAAATTCCCTGACTTGTCTTGAGTTAGCGGGTGGTGGAATGTGGAACACTGTCTCTTTTCTGGCCTCAGATAACCATCTCTTCCCATTTTTAAAAAAGTACCCCAGGTAACTGACCTGTCAATTGCAGATCTGAGCCTTTTTGGCAGAGGCTCGAAAGCCCAGTTCTCCCAACTCTGTAAGGAGACGCTTTGTTCCTTCCAGACACAGTTCTTCATCAGCTGCTGCCAGGAGGAGATCACCTACATACTGCAACAGAGTTACCTGGGGGTTAGAGGCCCGGAACATAGCCAAGTCTTGGTGGAGGGCCTCATCAAAGATGGTGGGCAAGTTTTTGAATCCTTGAGGCAGGCGGGTCCACATGAGTTGCCCTGCTAGGCCAGTCTCTGGATCTTTCCAGTCGAAGGCAAAGTAATCTTTACTTTTTACAGCCAGCGGTAAACAGAAGAATGCATCTTTGAGATCCAGTACCAAGTACCAGGTCCTGTCTGGGGGTAGAGAGCTTAAAAGATTATAGGGGTTAGGAGTTGTGGAGTGGAGGTCAGCCACCCGCTTGTTTACCTCTCAGAGCTCTTGGACCGGTCAGTAGTCATCAGCCCCAGGTTTTTGGACCGGCAGCAAGGGTGTGTTCCAGGCTGATTGGCACTTCCATAGGATCCCCAGCCGGAGCAAATGGGCAATGTGGGGTCGGATGCCTTCGTGTGCCTCTCAGGACATTGGGTATTGTCGGACAGCTGTAGGACTGGCCTGAGCCTTCAGCTCTATGTGGATGGGGGGGCCGGTTTTTAGCCTTCCCTATCCCTGCAGTTTCTGCCCATGCCTGGGGATAGTTTTCTAACCGCCAGTCCATCTGTCTGGTCTCCCACCCTTGTTTTTCAAACAATTGGTATTCATCTTCCAGCCTGAGAGTTAGTACCTGGAGAGGCTTTCCTTGTTGATTTAACACCTGAGGTCCCTCGGGGCCAAAATGAATTTGAGCACCCATTTTGGTGAGGAGGTCTCTTCCCAGTAGTGGGTAGGGGCACTCAGGAATGACCATGAATGAGTGGGATACCCGGCCCACACCTACGTCCACCGTTCTTTGGGTAGTCCGTGGGTACTGTCTGTTCCCTGTAGCCCCTTGCACCCATGATTTTTTATTCAAGAGGGGTCCATCTGTTTGCAGTTACACTGAATGCTGAGCCCCAGTATCTACCAAGAACTGAGTGGGCTTCCCCTCCACTGTAAGGGTTACCCTGGGTTTAGGGAGGGGTCTGAACCCCGTTCCCTCTAATCACTGTCTTCCTGCAGGGCCAAGACTTTGGGGGCCTGAGGCTTTTTCTTTTTCTTGGGGCATTCTCAGGCACAGTGTCCTTTCTCCTTGCAGTATGCACACTGATCTTTTGCTAGGGGCTCCTTTTTGCTGCCCAGTACTGTCTCACTAGGTTCCCTAGTTTCCGTAACTACAGTGGCCAGAATTTTGTAAAGATTTCTTTCTTGGAGCTTTTCTCTCTTTATTTCTTTAGCTTCCTGCTCTTTCTACCTTCTCTCTTCTTTTTCTTGCTCTGACTCTCTATCATGATAAACCTTTTCAGCCATCTGCACTAATTCTCTCAATGACTTATCTTGTAACCCTTCAAGCCTCTGCAGTTTCTTCCTGATGTCTCTACTAGACTGGTCAATAAAAGCAACTGTCACTGTAGCCTTGTGCTCCTCACTACTAGGATCATACGAGGTAAACTGTCGGAATGCTTCCATGAGTCTCTCCAGAAATGCTGACGGAGACTCATTGGGCCCCTGGATTACCTCTCTTACCTTAGTCAAATTGGAGGGGCATTTTGTTGCCCCGCAGAGACCTGCCATTAGAGCCTGGTGATAGACCTTCAAGTGCTCCCTACCTTCTGCCGAGTTGAACTCCCAGTTCAGTCTGGTCAACAGGAATCCTGCATCTATGACATCAGGGAGGAGGGTAGGTCGCCCATTGTCTCCTGGAACATTCTTTTGAGCCTTCAGGAGGATTCGTTGTTTCTCCTCAGTGGTGAACAGGACCTGGAGGAGCTGCTGGCAGTCCTCCCAGGTGGGCTGATGAGTAAAGAGAAGGGATTCTGCAAGGTTAGTGAGACCCTGGGGGTTTTCAGAGAAAGGGGGATTCTGAGATTTCCAGTTGTAAAGATCAGAAGAGAAGAAAGGCCAGTTCTGTAAGGGCTGGTTGCCCTCTTCATCAGGAGGGCCATAAGCCTGCAGAGGGAGGGTGGGAACAGCCTCCGGAGGGGCTGCTTGCCTACTACGCATCCCCTGCGCAGATCCCTCCCTTGCTCCTTGTGCATCCTCCGGTGGAGCTGACGGGTGGGCCACCTCAGGGCGGAGGGAGGGAGGATAAGGAGGAGGAGGGTCTAGGAGAAGCAAGTCCGATTTGGTGGAAGGTAGGACCTCCAGTTTCTTTCCCATCTCTCAAAGGCCAAACACAGCCGATGGACCTGTTAGGGGAACAAAGGGAAGGACCCACGGGGGAGGGTCCGTGACCAGATCTTCCCAGACAATGATATAAGGGACCTGGTCTGGGTGACTTTTAGAATTGGAACAAAAAATTTTTCTCTTTACTGCCGTGATCAGCAGCGGAGAGAAGGAGCCTTCAGCAGGCCACCCGAGTTGGAAAGTCGGCCACTCCAAAGAACAAAGTGTTGCCCACTTATCCTTTTTAACCTGTACAGACAGATTATGAGCCCTGGCCTTCACATCAGTCCAGTATTTCAGAGTCAGATTTAAAGGGATTGAGACAGTCTGCCCCATGTCACCCCAGAAAGTCGTCAGTCCCAACACACACGCAACCAGACAAACTAAAACCAAAACACTGATGCGCCCCTGCCACGGGTGACACAACCTGATTATCAGAGAACTCAGGAGGGGTCTCCTTCCTAGAGATCTCCCATGGAACCGAACCCGTTTGTCTGCAATATAGGAATCTGAAGTGTCCTCCAGGATTCCTGTGGCCGCGGCGTACCGGTATTTCTACCCGCCGCTATGGACCACCACAGACTGGTGACTCCATCCCGGAGCCTCCGAAAAACCGAAACCAGACCGGTGACTCCATCCCAGAGCCTCTGAAAAACCAAAACCAGACCAGTGACTCCATCTCAGAGCCTCCGAAAAGCTGAAACCAGATTACAACAGACAACAAAGACAGACCGCGGTACTTGCTCGAGCAATCCTCCGTTCTCTAGTCTCTAGTCTCGGAGAAGGCCTGATCCCAGACGAGCCCCCAAAATGTAAGACTACAACAATAGTGTAAGACTACACCAATAGTGTAAGTCCCTACTGGCTGAGACGGCACATCTCACAGAGACCAAGAGACAGAGATCGTTGCAATCAAGCAAGAGGTGTTTATTCCAGCATGCTGGGGTCGCTCAGCCTTTCGGACAGGAGCAGCCCCGAGCTCTTAACACAAGCATTTTTTATACCATTTGGTAGGCAGACTTTGGCAACAGGATGAGTTGTATACAGCTTATTGGTCACCTGAGGTGACTTTTAAATTCATTGGTGGCTTTCAGTGGGGTGGTATACAGACGAGGAACTGGGGAATTGCCCAACAGCCCACCCCTTGTGTGGTTAGGCCCTTCCCGGAACTGGGTGAACTTTGGGCAGTTTGGAAAGTCCTTTATCTGCCCTTACCAGAAAGTCCCACCTGCAGGGGCTTGTAAAACCTTGCGCAAGCTAATTACAGAAGCAGAAAAGCTAGTCAGTTAATATTTAAGGGTGGGGGAAGGGGTTCAGGTCCACACTTCTGGCAATTTTAGACTAGAGTTTTTTGTAGAGGATTCACAAAGTAAATGTACCTCACAGGGCCTGGTTTTCCAAAGCCTTGCAGTTTCAAATATTGACCTTGCAAAGGACAGGAAATTTCCCCCATGCTATTGAATCTTTGGTGCAAGATAAGAATCATAACACAGCAAGGCTGCTGGTTCTAAGACAGACAAGTTACTAATTGATATGTAAAGTTACTAAAAAGCTATTAGAGGGAAAAGGAATGTTTGCTAAATCAAGCCTTTGTTAGTGGATCACTTAATTGCCTAACAGAATGTCATCTGACTTGTTTTTACTGAATGTTACCAGCTTCTATTGTAAAACTTGTTAAACTGTACATATCAAAACCCCACCTATGTCTCTTCCTGTAACTTCTTGGTCTGGAGAATAAATGCAGGAAGAGAACCCCAATTCATGGTTAATTTCCCAAATAGAAGAAATGCCTCATGCTTGAGGAAGTTCTGGGAGATTAACCCCTTTCTGAGGTTTCTCACTGCTCAAAAGAGATGGGCTTTGAGTAATTTTTGGCGGCTCCATCACCCAGGGGAAAAGGGGTGACAAATCCATGGGAGGTAAAGCAACAGTTTTTGACCAAATTTCCAGGTAAGAGCATTTAGAAATATTGGTTAAAATCTGTATAGCTTCTGTCTGAAGGTATCAGAAAGTTATCAAGGCATTGTAGGGCCAAGATTCAGAAGAGGAGAAAAGAAGAGAGAGTTGAGCCATATATTTGTCCTTCTTTTCCCTCCAGTGGCCAGGTGACTGCAGTGTTTAGCTGTGCTGTCAGCAGACTCAAAAAGCGGGACTAACTGATGGAGTCCAGGGACCATAAAGGAGGAACAGCCCTGGTAAACCCCAAGATTATGGGGTAATGGAAAGTGAATAAATATGAATATATCAAAATTTATGGGATGCAGTTACTGCACAGATTAGAAGAAAATGTGTAATGTTAAAAAGAAAGGTTGAAAATAATAATCTAAATATTCACTTCAAAAAGAAACACAAAAACAGATTAAACCCAACACATATAAAAGTAAGTGATAAAGATAAGAGCAGATATTAATGAAATAAAAAATAAACATGTGATTAAGAGTATCAACAAATCCAAAAGTTAGTTCTTTAAAGAAATAAAATTAATAAACACTTGGAAAAACTGATTAAGAATTTAAGAAAAAAAGACACAAAACCAATATAAGAATGACAAAATGAAATATTACCACTAAACTTACAGACATTATACATAAGAAGATATTAGACATAAAATTATGCCAATATATTTGAAAATTGAGATGGTCAAGAATAAATAGAGAATCTGCATTGTCCTATAGATATTAAAAATAAAATTCATAATGGAAAACCTTGAAGAAAATCATAGGCCACACTGGCTTCATCTGTGAGTTGTCCAAATAATAAAAGAAAAAAATACCTCAATATTTCACGAAATGTTTCATAGAATAGAAATATTGGAAATAGTTCCCAAGTTATTTTATGACAATGACACGACTTAAACAACAGCATCTAATAAGAACATTCAGTGCAAAGAAAATCACAAGCCAATCTGTCTCATGAATATCCACGCACAAATCCTGAAATAGTAGCAAACAAAACCTAGTAATATACGAAAGACGACATAGCATGACCAAGTTGTGTTTATCCTAGTAATTTGAGTTTGGTTTAATGTTAAAAAATTAATCAATGCAATTTACCATTTTAATGGAATATAAGAGAAAACGTGATCATTTCAATAAAAGTAGAAAAAAATTGGCAAAATTGAACACCATTGATAATTTTAAAGAACCCAAACTTTTAGCAAACTAAGGATAAAAAGTAACTTTCTTGATTTTATAATGATTATCTAAGTAAAACTTACAGCAAACATTGCACTTACTGATGAAACGTTGAAAGCATTTCTTCTGAGACCAGGAATGTGATAAACATGGTTTCTACTCAACACACTAAAGGAGCCATAGATAGTACAATATAATAAGAAAAAGAAATAAACATTGTAAGGATTAGAAAGAAAGAAGGAAAAACATCATTATTTGTTCATGATAAGGTTGTATATGTATAAAATCCAAAATATTGTACTTGACACATTCTTAGAATTAATAAATCAATTTAGCGGACTTCTTTGTACTTTGCCATTCTGCAAAAAGCAATTTAATTTTTATGTAAGAAACAGAAAATAAAATTTAATGGAAAGGTAGTTTTGTAAGAGCATAAACCGGCTCAAATATCTAAGAGTAAATGTAAAGAAAAATGTGTTAGGCCTCTACACAGAAAACTATAATTCACTACTTAAAAAAATTAAAGAACACCTAAATAAATAAAGTCATATAGAAGGATACTTCAAAAAGTTCATGGCAAAATGGAATTGAAGGATCATACAAATCTTTCCCTGAACTTTTTGAAGACCCTTGTGTAGTCATGTGCTGCATAATAACGTTTCAATCAATGACGGACCACGCATATGACGGTGGCCGAAGCCATACACTGTACCATGTAGCCTAGGTGTATAGTAGGCTATACCACCTACATTTGTGTAAGTGCACTCTGATGTTTGCATGATGGTAAAATCACCTAATGACACATTTCTCAAAAAGTATCCCTGTTGTTAAGTAACGCTTGATTGTGCCATGTTCATGAATTGGATGGGCCAATGTTATAAAGACAATAATGACCTCCATATTGATCTATAGATTAAATGCTATTCCAATAACAATCCCAGAAGGATTTATCTGTTTTATTTGTGAAAATCACAAAGATCTAAAATTTATATTGAAAGCAAAGGGACAAGAATAGCCAGGAGAATCCTGAAAAAGTGGGAAGACTTACTTTACTACATATGAAGACTTATTATTATAAGGCCACAGTAGTTAATCCAACATGCTTTTGTACAATGATAGATACACAGACCAATAGAGAAAAATAGAGCCCAGAAACAGATCTTCCTATGTGTGGACTTGATTTACAGCATAGGATGCACTGTAGTGCAGGAATAATAAAGGTCTTTTCAGTGAAATGCTGCTGAGTCAACTGGTTATCCATACAAGAGGAAATGAATCTTCACCCCACCTCTTGTACACAAAAACCAATTTCAAGTAGATCATAGATCTAAATACAACTGGTAAAGCAAGATAGCTTCTAGGAGATAGCAAAGAAAAGTAGCTTCATAATCTTGAGGTAGTAAAATATCTGTTAAATAAGACACAAAAATACTAATTATAAATGAAAAACTGGGCTACATTAAAATCAGGAACTTATAATCCATCAAAATACCTCGTTAAGAAAGTAAAAAGACCATCTCAATCTGGGAGACAGCACCTGCACCATATATAATTAATAGTGACCTTATATGCAAAAGTATAAAAAGAATAATTTCACATAGATAAGAAAAAGACAGACAATCCAATAGAAAAATAGGCACTTTGTAAAGCAGGATATCCAAATGGCCCACAAGCATATGAGAAGGTGCTCAACCGTATTGTTTTTAGGGAATCCCTGCTCACCTACCACAATTGCTAAAATTAGAGCTGACGATACCAGTCAGGATGTTGAGGATGCAGAGGGAATGGAACTTTCATATTTTGCTCTGGGTAGAATAAATTGTTACAATTGTTTTGGAAAACTGGTAGGATGGAATGAAACTGAACACATACTTAACCTGTGATCCTGAAATGCCATTTCTTGTTTGATATTCAACAGAACTGTGCACATAAAATATGCATAAAAATGTTTATATATTATCACTGTATTAGTTCTCTTTTTCTATGTAACAAATACCCCCCAAACTTAGCATTTTACAGTAATAAACATTTATTATCTCACAGTTTCTGTGGTTCAGGAATCCAGGTGCAGTTTATCTGGGTGCCTCCAGCTCAAGGTCTCTCGGGAGGAACCAGTTAGGGTGTCAGTCTTTTCTTAAGGATTTTGGATTTCAGTTCTTCTTTGGATGGGAGGGTCTGCTTTCAAGCTCACTCCCAGGATTATTGTCAGGAGTCAGTTCCTTGTGGACGGTTGGCCAGAGGTCACCCTCACGTCCTTGTCCTGTGGACGTAGGACAGGGCAGCTCACAGCATAGCAGCCAACTTTCCTCAGCAAGTGAACCAGCCACAGCAATCAAGAAAAATGCCACGGTCCTTTGGGAGGAAATGGCTCAGGAGAGTGACTATCAGGAGGCAGAGATCATCAGGGCCTATCTCAGAGACTTCCGACCATATCACATAATTCAGAATTGCCCATAAGCCTAAACTATCAATATATTGTGCTACTGTGATGCAGAAGAATATGATACTGCAGTAAAAGTGAGCAAACCATTGCTGTGCTGCATAACAAGGATGACTCTCAGAAATACGACATTCAGCAAAAGAGTCAGAGACCAGTGAATCATACTGCATTATCCTCTATGTAATGGACAAAAACCGGCACAACTCACCTACGGTGTTTATCTTTTGGAAGAGGGGGATGAATTAGTCACTGGGGGAAGGTGTGCCAACAGACATGTCTGGAGGCTAGCTTTGTTCTATTACTTGACCAGTGTGGTGGTTGCATGCATATATTCACTTTGTGATAATTCACTGAGCCACAGAAGCACATAAGTTGTGCATTTCTCTCTCTCTGTATATATTTATATATATGATTTTAATAAAGTGTTTGTTTAAGAACCAATTGTATAATACTACAGAGGAGATTTGTTGTTTGAAGTCTAAGGACCACTGCATTGGACATCTTGATCATTTGGACTAGGTTTCTGTTTCGCAAGGACCACTAGGTAGAATTGGAATTTGCAGATGTATGTCCGCAGTACCCTATCTCCTGGCTCGTTATGCCTTCTCCACCACCATCTCCAGAAAACTCCTAAGTGTCCAAAAACATTGTGATTGAAAACTGCCCTGAGGCTGAAAAATAAAATAAAATAAAAGTGCTACAGGTGCAATTTCTATGCAACTCCTTTTATAAAAGAAATGTGGAAGAACTAGAGACTCCAAGTTTTATATCCCCAGTGAGAACAGTGGACAGGAAGGGAAGTGGGATGACTCCTAAGTGAGGGCAGATTTAAGGCTCCAGCCCTAAGAATATGAGGGTCTGGAGGTACTTAGAGTCTTCATGGAAACTAGAGATTCAGTACGAGTGGAGAGCACTCAGTGAACGGAGAGATAAGGAGGGAACGAGGTGGTTAGCGTGTCAGAAAAATTAAAAATAAAAAAGTAAAACAGAGACCAGAAGAACAAGAGGAGAGCTTAATCTACGGATTGACAAAGTTTGTGTTGTTGGAGAAAACAATCTCAATTCTGGGGAACATTCAAAGGCACTGAAGAAAGGCTGAGGTGGACTTCTTCTCAGACTGAGAAAGATCTCAGCTCTGCAGGAATGAAGGGTCTGGAAACAGAACCTGTGAGCCTTAGGATGTAGAAGAGACACGAGTGGGTAAGAAAGGGCAGCACTGTCCCTCAGAGCGAGGGCCAGAGTAAGAAGAGCTCCATGTGGACCAAAGCTGCAGAGCAGCAGGGCAGTGTCCAGGTGATTGGCTGGCTGATAAGAACATCCTGGTCACCACAGCTTTGGTGTTCTGGGGTGTGTGGGAGGGGGCTGTGCAAAGTCACTCAAGTGAAGGTATGGCCATTACCAGAGAGACTTCTGTTTGGGGGCTCATCCCAAGGCAACATATCTCAGGACTGTTATGGGGTGAGTTAGAAAGGCACATTCCACAAAATTCTCAGACCTGTGCTTTGACAATCACAAGCCTGACATGTGGGTCAGCTTCCTATCAGGAGTTCTGATTTCCACAGAAGCCATTTGATAGAGTCAGTTCTGCTCTACATGCATGCAAATATGTCCCATCTGCGTGACTACTCTATTATCCAAGGAGATTTAGTCAAGTACCAAGGTGCTAATATTCTTAAGTTGGTACAAATACTAAATTAAAAGAATCGATCAAATATTATTTGAGAAACTTGAGTTAGAACATGCAATAGATAAAGCTTTCAAGGTCTCTATGGTATTAAACCTTCATATACATATTTCATAAGGGAGAAACATTACACAAGCTTATAATATATTTGTTTAGAAGGGACCATTTTCTTAAAATACTTTCTCAAAACTACTCGGTGCTCCAAAGTAATAAGCTTAATCATGGGTGGACTAAGAGTAAGCTGACTGTACTGAGACCAGCTATAATAGCCAAGATGTCCCTTGTACCTATGGCACCTCTGACTACAGTCTGATTAGATATTAAATTCCTTTAATTGCTATCATTAAACTTTGTTTTACATGCATGTCTTTAAATAAATTGTTTTGACCAGATAGCCTTGTAGAACCAGGTGTTTGCAACTCCCCGGGTAGGCTACAGTCTTTGCAGTCCTGGCTGGAACAGTGACTCTTGTCTGATTTCTTTTCCTTCTTGGCACAGAAAGAAGTGTGGAAGGTGACGTAATAATGTTCACTCACTCACACACACATACACACTCTTCTCTATCTTCATCACTGTTTGCTTTCCCTCTTTGTTATATACCCAAAACACTCAGAAAGAATCCTCTTTCTGCTTACTAAGAGTTGGTATTTCAGCTTCCTTTCTTCTTACAGATGATCCTGTCTTTTAGCATTTGAGGCTGGATGCAAATGATGGTCCTATCTCTTGAAGATGGAGTTGGGGTCTATAACTCCTTCTACGCAACCAGTTTGAGTTTGGTTCTATCTCATGGAAAGTAAATTTCACTGGTGAGAATCTGAATTCTACTAACAGACAAACATTGGGCACCTCATATCCAATCCACATTGCTAAGCACTGTACAGGCACAGAGGAATGAAAGAAATGGTCCCTGTGTTCAGGAATCTTGAAAGATATGCACGTACATATTCAAGTAAAATACAAGGCAATACATACACTCTCTGTGTTGACAGAGAGTGAAGAAGAGTAAGGGTTTTGTCAGTGAGCAGAAGGGAGAAAGCCCCCCACCTCTGGTGCTGACGGAAGCTTTAAAGGTGGAATTGACACTTGGATGAGACCTTGCAATGCATAGTATTTGGATGGGCAGAGAAGAGAAAGCATGAACTTCAGGTATGCCAGGGGACGCATAACCACTCTACAAAATGATTTCTCATAGAAGGCCTTTTCCAGTACAGGGAGTTTCTTTAAATGCAATGTCCCTTTCAAACTGAATTCTCCAAGAGCATTTAACACATGACTTGACTTACACGTGCTCTTCAGGAGCACACTGATGACATGCAACTAGGAAAACACCCTCATTAACTAGATGTTCTACCACTATACCCATATCTGGCCCCTGTGGTTTTAATTTCTGTAGTGGTCAACTGGATCATCTAGTAAAGGGATTCTAGTAACTTAATCAGGGCTATAGTTTTTCTTTTGCTTACCTTTCAAATTCAGCTTAGATGCAGCCTTCCCTGACCAATGCCTTACCCCAAGGCCAATCTAGAATAGGGTTCTCTCATCCAACCTCTGAAAGTGCTCTGTGATTTTATGAGTCACAGCATTTCTCTTAGGTCCCTTTGAGGGCCAGGATCAGATCTCCTTCATCTTCTCTTCATCATCCAACCTAATACCTGTCCCATGGCACACTGGACCTCATGCTTTACATGCCTCATCACATGTCATCCTCTAGAAGCCCACATATCATGTATTATTTTTATTACTCACCTTTTATGGATGAGGGAACTGAGGCACAGAGAAGTTAAGAAACTTTCTGGAGGTCACACAGTTGCTAAGGGTCAGGGCACAGACTTGACCCAGACATTCTGGCTCTGGAGTCTGTGCTTTTAAAAATGCTATTGCCAAGAGCATGGGATATCTTTCCATCTTCTTGTGTCCTCTTTAATTTCCCTCGACAGTGGTTTGTAGTTCTCTTTGTAGAGATTGTTCACATCCTTGGTTAACTTAATTCCTAAGTATTTTATTTTTTTGGTGGCTATTGTAAATGGGCAAGTTTTCTTGATTTCTTTTTCTGCAAGTTCACTGTTGGAGTATAGAAATGCTACTGATTTTTGTGTGTTGATTTTGTATCCTGCAACTTTGCTGAAATCATTTATCAACTCTACGAGTTTTCTGTAAAGGCTTTAGGCTGTTCGATGTATAGGATCATGCCATCCACAAACAGGGACCGTTTGACTTCATCTTTTCCAATCTGGATGCCCTTTATTTCCTTCTCTTCTCTGATTGCTCTGGCTAGTACTTCCAACACTATGTTGAATAGGAGTGGTGAGAGTAGGCATCCTTGTCTGGTTCAGAAGTCAGACTATCGCATGTCTTAGAGAGGACCATCTGAGAGGCTGCCACCACCACTGGACCTGTAAACTGCTGCTGCTGTTGCTGAGGACTGAGCTCTTGTTGTCTGCCAACGACTCCTGGGATCTCTCCCAATTACCTACCATGGACCTGAGTGTGAGGGGTCTGGTGACCCAGCCTGTACAATG
The DNA here is from genome assembly GCF_027409185.1 of Cynocephalus volans. Taxonomy (NCBI): domain Eukaryota; kingdom Metazoa; phylum Chordata; class Mammalia; order Dermoptera; family Cynocephalidae; genus Cynocephalus; species Cynocephalus volans. Next base: position 162,423,465 of record NC_084461.1, on the reverse strand, counting down.
GGCTCGAGGGGTCTGTGAGCCCTAACCCTGACAATATAAATGGAAACTTAGTATAAGTAAAATAATGAAACATTTTGGCTTTAGTTATGATTTGCCTTACTTGACAACTGGTATAGTCATGTAGCTTTACACCATTCCAGGGCAAGACACGTGGGGAAGCATGAGGGTCAATCAGGATGCAGGCTGAGCAAAGGGAAAATATACACAAGAGTATGTGTTGTGGTTTCCATGGGAAGGAACCAGTGAGGCGGGGAAAGCAGGCTTAGGGTTGCTAGTTTGATTAATTTCAGTGGGTTCTGGGGCACAGGTTTGTCTCTGTGTTCTTGTATCTGACCCTTGGGTGATTAGGGCAAGAATAAAGTGGCAAGGAGTGTGAGAGACTGTTAAGGGAGGTAGTTTGTGGTGTGTACTCTGGATTGCTTGATGTGCATCAGCTGTGGTTTAAAAGTGTCTCCTAAAAGTTCATGTGCTGGTAATACAATCCTCAATGCATCAGTGTTGGGAAGTGGGGCCTAATAAGTAGTGATTCGGTCATGAGGAAGAAGACTTTATGAAAAGATTAATGTCATTATCACGAGAGTGGACTAGTTATCATTAGAATGAGTTTTAATGAAGTGAATTTGGGTCTTGGCACCTGTCTCTGTCTCCTGCACTTACTTATTCCTCCACCAAATTCAGACGCAGGATGAAGGCCCTTCGCAAGATGCTGGCACCATGCTCTTTGACTTCACAGTCTGCAGAAAATGGAGTTAAGTAAATTTCTGCTCATTATAAATTACACCATCTCAGGTATTCTATCATAGCAACATAAATCAGACTAAGACAGCATATATACACACAGTGAAGTTGTTTATTATCTCTGAGAATAAGCTAATTCTGGGAGGGGTAATCCAGGCCCAAAGATGTCAAGAATCAGAAAATACAATTATAGTTAATATACTTGCCTGTGTTTACTTCAAATTTTATTAAAATTGTGGGAGGAGAGTTTATGAATTCCCAAGCACATATTTTATAATCACTAGCCTGGAAATCAGAATTGACATTTTGTTGTAGAATGTCCAGGTGATTTCACATCACAACTTATATGCTATTTCTTTATGATAAAGTTATTAAGTATTTAGAATGTGCATATTTCTGTGAATGTATCTGAAAGTCATATGGCAGCTTGGCCCAGAGAAACATTTGGTCTTTCATACGCAAAGCTACCATCTTCAAGTGCTATCATTTTTCTTTGATTGTCACATGTAGACATAGGTGGGGATGGGACAGACTGAACCAGGATGTCTACCATTTATTGCAGGAACAGGGGACTTCAGTGGTTTGATTGTGGACTTCTCATAGGAAGAGTGGTCCCTGCTGGATACATCCCAGAGGTGTGATGCTGGAGAACATCAGTCCTCTGGTATCTGTGTGTGAGTCGTTCAGTTTAACACTCACGAACTGTATTTAATCAAAAATATGCAATTTCATATTCCACTTGCCTAACTTCCCTGATTCATATACTTTCCTAGCACTGCTTACATCTTTGCATCTACAAGAGGAAATTTAGTTTGTTAATTTATTTATTGATAACGTAGTTTGTCACCTCATATTGGTGTAGACTTCTTGACAGTGACCTGTCTTTTCTGCCTTCAAGTCTGTCTACATTGTTTTACATGTGTTAGAGAGCAGTGAAGTCATTACTGTGATACATGGTGTTTATGAAAATTACACTGCTCTCAGCTTGGTGTGCAAGTTATACTCTTAGAAACTTTTTTTGTACCTGAGTCATTAAACACTATTATGCAGTATGTTTAGAAAAGGGCTCAAGGGAACCAGCTAGGCCCTTATTGCCCTTCTGCCTTCCACCACTTGAGGACACAGCAACAAGGTTCCATCGTGAAAGTTCCGAGAGAGAGCCTTCACTAGACACCAAATCTGCTAGCACCTTGATTTTGGACTTCCCAGCCTTTAGAACTCTGAGAAATAAGTTCCTGTTGTTTATAAATGGCTCAGTCAAAAGTATTTTATTATAGCAGCAAAAACAGGCTGAGACACATAGATAACCGGGTAGTTTATACATCCATTTACACTTATGAGCCACATGAAACATTTAGTTCAATGACTGACTGCATATGTGATAGTGATCTGAGCGTTGGGCTATACTGTATAGCCTAGGTGCGTAGTGGCAATACCATCTAAGTTTTTTTTTTTTTTTTTTTTTTTTTTAATCATCTGAATCCTCAGCTATTTTATATTTTTATTTTTTTATTTTTTTTAATTTTGGTATCCAACTCTTTTTTTTTTTTTTTTTAAATTTTATTTTGTCAATATACATTGTGGCTGATTATTGCTCCCCATCACCAAAACCTCCCTCCCTTCTCCCTTTCCCCCTCCCCCCCAACAATGTCCTTTCTGTTTGCTTGTCGTATCAACTTCAAATAATTGTGGTTGTTATATCTTCTTCCCCCCCCCCCAGGTTTGTGTGTGTGTGTGTGTGTGTGTGTGTGTGTGTGTGAATTTATATATTAATTTTTAGCTCCCACCAATAAGTGAGAACATGTGGTATTTCTCTTTCTGTGCCTGACTTGTTTCACAATATAATTCTCTCAAGGTCCATCCGTGTTGCTGCAAATGGCAGTATTTCATTCGTTTTTATAGCTGAGTAGTATTCCATTGTGTAGATGTACCACATTTTCCGTATCCACTCATCCGATGATGGGCATTTGGGCCGGTTCCAACTCTTGGCTATGGTAAAGAGTGCTGCGATAAACATTGGGAAACAGGTATACCTTCGACTTGATGATTTCCATTCCTCTGGGTATATTCCCAACAGTGGGATAGCTGGGTCGTATGGTAGATCTATCTGCAATTGTTTGAGGAACCTCCATACCATTTTCCATAGAGGCTGCAACATGCAGTCCCACCAACAATGTATGAGAGTTCCTTTTTCTCCGCAGCCTCGCCAGCATTTATCGTTCATAGTCTTTTGGATTTTAGCCATCCTAACTGGGGTTAGATGGTATCTCAATGTGGTTTTGATTTGCATTTCCCGGATGCTGAGTGATGTTGAGCATTTTTTCATATGTCTGTTGGCCATTTGTATATCTTCCTTAGAGAAATGCCTACTTAGCTCTTTTGCCCATTTTCTAATCGGGTTGCTTGTTTTCTTCTTGTACAGTTGTTTGAGTTCCTTATATATTCTGGATATTAATCCTTTGTCAGATATATATTTTGCAAATATTTTCTCCCACTCTGTTGGTTGTCTTTTAACTCTTTTAATTGTTTCTTTTGCTGTGCAGAAGCTTTTTAGTTTGATATAATCCCATTTGTTTATTTTTCCTTTGGTTGCCCGTGCTTTTGGGGTCGTATTCATGAAGTCTGTGCCCAGTCCTATTTCCTGAAGTGTTTCTCCTATGTTTTCTTTAAGAAGTTTTATTGTTTCAGGGTGTATATTTAAATCCTTAATCCATTTTGAGTTGATTTTAGTATACGGCGAGAGGTATGGATCTAGTTTCATTCTCCTGCATATGGATATCCAGTTATCCCAGCACCATTTGCTGAAGAGGCAGTCCCTTTGCCAGTGAATAGGCTTGGTGCCTTTGTCAAAGATCAGCTGGCAGTAAGTGTGTGGGTTGATTTCTGGATTCTCTATTCTATTCCATTGGTCAGTGTGTCTGTTTTTATGCCAGTACCATACTGTTTTGGTTATTATAGCTTTGTAGTATAGCTTAAAGTCAGGTAGTGTTATGCCTCCAGCTTTATTTTTTTTGCTCAGCATTGCTTTGGCTATGCGTGGTCTTTTATTGTTCCATATAAATGTCTGGATAGTTTTTTCCATTTCTGACAAAAATGTCTTTGGAATTTTGATGGGGATTGCATTGAATTTGTATATCACTTTGGGTAGTATGGACATTTTCACTATGTTGATTCTTCCAATCCAAGAGCATGGGATATCTTTCCATCTTCTTGTATCCTCTCTAATTTCTCTCAGCAGTGGTTTGTAGTTCTCATTATAGAGATTTTTCACCTCCTTGGTTAACTCAATTCCTAAGTATTTTATTTTTTTGGTGGCTATTATAAATGGGCAGGCTTTCTTGATTTCTCTTTCTGCATGTTCACTATTGGAGAAAAGAAATGTTACTGATTTTTGTGTGTTGATTTTGTATCCTGCTACTGTTCTGAAGTCATTTATCAATTCCAACAGTTTTTTTGTAGAGGTTTTAGGCTGTTCAATATATAGGATCATGTCATCTGCAAACAGGGACAGTTTGACTTCATCTTTTCCAATCTGAATGCCCTTTATTTCCTTCTCTTCTCTGATTTCTCTGGCTAGTACTTCCAACACTATGTTGAATAGGAGTGGTGAGAGTGGGCATCCTTGTCTAGTTCCTGTTCTTAAAGGAAAAGCTTTCAGCTTTTCCCCATTCAGGATGATATTGGCTGTGGGTTTGGCATATATGGCTTTAATTATGTTGAGATACTTTCCCTCTATACCTAACTTATAGAGGGTCTTTGTCATGAATGAGTGCTGAACTTTATCAAATGCTTTTTCAGCATCTATAGAGATGATCATATGGTCCTTGTGTTTGAGTTTATTAATATGGTGTATCACATTTATTGATTTGCGTATCTTGAACCAACCTTGCATCCCTGGGATGAATCCCACTTGATCGTGATGAATAATTTTACGTATGTGTTGCTGTATTCTGTTTGCTAGTAATTTAGTGAGGATTTTTGCATCTATATTCATCAAGGATATCGGCCTGTAGTTTTCGTTTTTGGTTATATCTTTACCTGGTTTTGGTATCAGGATGATGTTTGCTTCATAGAATGAGTTTGGGAGATTTGCGTCCGTTTCAATCTTTTGGAATAGTTTGTAAAGAATCGGTGTCAATTCCTCTTTGAATGTTTGGTAAAATTCTGCTGTGAATCCATCTGGTCCTGGGCTTTTCTTTGTTGGGAGCCTTCTGATAACAGCTTCAATCTCCTTTATTGTTATTGGTCTGTTCAAATTTTCTACGTCTTCACGGTTCAGTTTTGGGAGCTTGTGTGTGTCCAGAAATTTATCCATTTCCTCCAGATTTTCAAATTTGTTGGCGTATAGTTGTTTATAGTAGTCTCGAATGATTCCTTGTATTTCAGATGAATCAGTTGTAATAACGCCTTTTTCATTTCTAATTTTTGTTATTTGAGTCTTCTCTCTTCTTTTTTTTGTTAGCCATGCTAATGGTTTGTCAATTTTATTTATCTTTTCAAAAAACCAACTTTTTGATTCATTGATCTTTTGAATTGTTTTTTGGTTTTCAATTTCATTCAGTTCTGCTCTGATCTTAATGATTTCTTTCCGTCTGCTAACTTTAGGTTTGGATTGTTCTTGTTTTTCTAGTTCTTTAAGGTGAAGTGTTAGGTTGTTCACTTGCCATCTTTCTATTCTTCTGAAGTGAGTGTTTAATGCAATAAATTTTCCCCTCAATACTGCTTTTGCAGTATCCCACAGGTTTTGGTATGATGTATCATTGTTTTCATTAGTTTCAATAAATTTTTTGATTTCCTGCTTGATTTCTTCTTGGACCCATATGTCATTAAGTAGAATGCTGTTTAATTTCCATGTGTTTGTATAGTTTCCAGAGTTTCGTTTGTTATTAATTTCTAGTTTTAATCCATTGTGGTCTGAGAAGATACATGGGATAATTGCAATTTTTTTGAATTTATTGAGACTTGATTTGTGACCTAATATGCGATCTATCCTGGAGAATGATCCAGGTGCTGCTGAGAAGAATGAATATTCTGAGGTTGTTGGGTGGAATGTTCTGTAGATATCTGCCAATTCCTATTGGTCTAGAGTCCTGTTTAGATCTTGTGTTTCTCTACTGATTCTTTGCCTTGATGATCTGTCTAATATTGACAGTGGGGTGTTCAGGTCCCCTGCTATTATGGTATTAGTGTCTATTTCCTTCTTTAGGTCTAATAGAGTTTGTTTTATAAATCTGGCTGCTCCAAAATTGGGTGCATACATATTTATGATTGTTATGTCTTCTTGATGGATCAGTCCTTTTATCATTAAGTAGTGTCCCTCATTGTCTCTTTTTATGGTTTTTAGTTTAAAGTCTATTTTGTCAGATATAAGAATAGCTACTCCAGCTCGTTTTTCTTTTCTGTTTGCATGGTAAATCTTTTTCCATCCTTTCACTCTTAGTCTGTGTGAATCTTTATGGGTGAGGTGGGTCTCTTGTAGGCAGCATATAGTTGTGTCCTGCTTTTTGATCCAGTCAGCCAGTCTGTGTCTTTTGATTGGGGAATTTAAGCCTTTTACATTAAGAGATGTTATTGAAAGGTGTTGATTTATTCCTAGCATTTTATTGGTTGTTTGGTTGTCTTAGGTGCCTTTTGTTCCTTGCTTTCTGATTTACTGTTTGTTTTCTGTGTTTGTTGGTTCCTTAGGTTGTAGATAGCGTTTTTGTTAGCTTGTTTTCTCTTCATGAATGCCATTTTTATTATACTAGCGGGTTTAGATTTTTCTTGGGTCTTTATGGCAGTGGTAGTTATTTTTCAGGAACCAAACCCAGTACTCCCTTGAGGATTTCTTGTAAGGGTGGTCGTGTGGTAGTGAACTCCCGCAGTTTTTGTTTGTCTGAGAAATATACTATTTGCCCCTCATTTCGGAAGGATAGCCTTGCAGGGTAGAGTATTCTTGGCTGGAAATCTTTGTCTTTTAGTATTTTGAAAATATCATCCCATTCCTTTCTAGCTTTTAGGGTTTGTGATGAAAAGTCTGATGTTAACCTGATTGGGGCTCCCTTATAGGTGATTTGACGCTTCTCTCTTGCAGCTTTTAAGATTCTCTCTTTATCTCTGAGTTTTGCCAATTTGACTATGACATGTCTTGGAGAAGGTCTTTTTGGGTTGAATACATTTGGAGATCGTTGAGCTTCCTGGATCTGAAGATCTGTGATTTTTCCTATACCTGGGAAGTTTTCTGCCACTATTTTGTTGAATATGTTTTCAATGGAATCTCCGTTTTCCTCCCCTTCTGGAATACCCATTACTCGGATATTTGATCGCTTATGGTTGTCTGATATCTCTCTCAGATTTTCTTCAATGTCTTTGATTCTTTTTTCTTTCTTTTTGTCTGCTTGTGTTATTTCAAACAGCCCATCTTCAAGTTCAGAGGTTCTCTCTTCAACTTCGACAAGCCTGCTGGTTAAACTCTCTGTTGTGTTTTTTATTTCGCTGAATAACTTCTTCAGTTCAGCAAGTTCTGCTACATTTTTTTTCAGGACATTGATTTCCTTGAACATTTCCTCTTTCAGATCCTGTATACTTTTCCTCATTTCATCATGATGTCTAGCTGAGTTTTCTTGTATCTCATTCAGTTTCCTTACAATTATCACTCGAAATTCCTTGTCAGTCATTTCAAGGGCTTCTTGTTCTATAGGATCTAGAGTTTGAGATTTATTAACTTTTGGTGGTGTACTTTCTTGATTTTTTGTATTTCTGGTATCTTTTTTTTGGTGTTTATTCATTGTGGCCGGGGGTTTCACAGTTCACCGGTTTGAGACTAATGACTAACTAGGATGTTGCTGTGGTTGCCAATTTCGTATGGCTCCCTCCGTGACTGCTCAGTTGTCCTCTAGTGCCTTGTGTGTGTGGTTGCCTTGGGTCTTGGGCTTCTCCGGGGAGCCACCTTTCTGGTCAGCTTGGACTCTGCTGGGCTGGTGGATCACGTACCACAGGGTGTGTGATCTCTGTTGAGCTTTCACTTCCCGTGCAGGACTTCTCCGTGTGCTCTGGCCCAGGCTGTTAGATCATGCAGTGGCGACCCCACCGGGTGTGTGGTTTCTGTCGAGTCTCCACCTCCCTGGCCGCACGTCTCCCCACTCTGTGCGCACTGTGCTGGGCTGGGGCGTGTCTTCTGCACCCCTCGTCTATCAGCTGGGCCTTCAAGACCCTGCTCGGCACCGCCTCGCCCAGGAAGTCTACCAGGTTTCTGCTGGGCACAGATGACCGGTCTCTCTGGGTGCCTTTGTAGCACTATGTAGATCTTTCTCGGGTCTTGTTCACCTTTGTATCCCCCCAGTATAGACCGAGTCTAGCGCCCACCTGCAGCCTGGTCTCCAGCATGTTCAAGCGGATCTGGGAACTCTCCTACCACACTATTCCCAACCAGAAATTCGTTAGGCTTTTTTCCAAACTGGTGGCCGCAGAGATGGTATCTGCCTCCCAGTAACAGGGAGTTTACCTGGGGCCGGAGTCCAGGGTATGGTGGAGTGACAATCGGCCCGCCCATACTTCCTTGCCCTCCCGACACTGGCTCGGGACACCCCCCGCCACCAGCCCCGCCAGAGAACTGCGGAGGGAGTGGGAGCGTAGGCCAGTCCGCAGGCTCCAGAAAGCCCGGCGCCAGGCCAAGCAAGTGGGAGGGCTCAGTGATGGCCGAGCTGGGCGGAGCTGCCTGCACCTGGGAAAATGGAGGCAGCACCGGGCGGTGAGTGGCCTGGTGGTGCAGGCGGGAGCCGCGTGGGCATCCACCCCCCGAACAGAGCTGTGCCAGGGATCACTCACAGTGCTGTGCCAGGTCGGGTGCTCGCTCTCTGTCTCTGGTTTGCCGCCTTTCCCAGTTCTCGGACGCTGCCGCCTCGGGCTGTTCAGTTGCGGCGCAGCTCGGGCGCTCCCAGGAATCTTCTTTAATGCCGGTCTGAAACCTCGAATCCTGAATAGGGCAGCTGGCCGCCTTCAGCGCGGCCCCGGCCTCCGGGATCCTGGCTGCATCCACAGCAGCCCTGGCGCCGTGTTCCCTGTTTCGAGACTCGCTTTTGCAGCTAAGAAACAGTTCTTTTCCTGCTCCACACTTCAAAGCTGTTGCCTGTAAATGAGGCAGCCTCTCCTGCCGGGGGCAAAGCGGCGGTCACCCCCCACGACCGGTCAGCAGCAGCAGTCCTCCCTTAAGAGATGGCAAGAGGAAGGACCACAAGTTTCCCGGCTGCCTGAGGCCCAGTGGCCACCTTTTCCACCTCAGCTACTCCGCGCCAGCTGCCGCAGCCGCCGCCATCTTGAAAAGCCTATACCATCTAAGTTTAAGTACACTGTATGATGTTCACATGAAAAAGTCACCCGAGGAAGCATTTCTCAAAAAGTATTCCTCTTATTATGCAACACAAAATTGTAATGTACAGTGTTATAATTTGAAGTACAGGTAGCACTCTTAGTAGCAGTTATTGTACCACATGTTACAGCATAGGCCCTACATCCATCCACAGAAATAACACTGTTCTTGGCTTAGTATCCAAGAAACACTCTTAGAAACATCTTTTATACATGTGTGTGTGCAAAACTGTTTCACTTGCATTATAGAGTGTTCAAGACATCTGTTCCCTGAAATAACACTGCTGTCAACATGTCATGCAAGTAGCAGTCTTGGAAACATATTTTGTACATGTGTCTTTAAAAAATGGTGTGTATTTTTGCTTTGGGAGCCCAGATGCCCAATTGTGCCCAGGATGCAGGACTTGGAGTCAAAGAAGATTATTTTGGAGGTTTAAGACATAATGTCCGCCCTGCTGGGTTTTGGACTTGTTTGGGGCCTGTTTTTCCTTTTTTCTGGCCTATTCCTCCCTTTTGGAATGGGAATGTATACCCAATGCCTGTTCCACCATTGTAACTTGGCAGTAGATAAATTTGGTTTTATTTTTCAGGTTCATAGCTGGAAGGACTTTTGCTTTTGGTCTCAGATGAGACTTTGGACTTTGAACTTTTAAGTTGGTGCGGGAGCAAGCTAAGACTTTTGGGACTGTTGGGATAGAATGATGGTATTTTGTATGTGAGAAGAACATGAGTTTTGGGGGCCAGGGGCGGAATGATGGAGTTTGGATGTGTTGTCCCCTCCAAAACTCATGTGGAAATTTGATCTCCAATGTGGCAGTGTTGGAAACTGATTGAATTATGGGGGTGGATCCCTTATGAATGGATTAATGCTCTCCCTGGGGTAGGGGGGATTAATGAGTGAGTTCTCGCTCTATTAGTTCCCACGAGAGCTCATTGCTTAAAAAGACCCTGGCACTTCCCCTCTCTCTCTCTCTCTCCCTCTATCTCTCGCTTCCTGTCGCCATGTGATCTGCTCTTACCGCTGGCTGCCTGCCACTTTCTGCCATGAGTAGAAGCAGCCTGAGGCCCGTGCCAGATGCAGCTGTCCCAGAATCGTAAGCCAAATAAATCTCTTTCCTTTATAAATTACCTAGTCTCAGATATTTCTGTTATGGCAGCACAAAATGGACTAAAACCATTTTGATAATGTGGAGAATACATCTGATGTAATTCTGTTGTCAACATAGCCTTAAGTAGCTCAATTATACCCACGTCTTTAAACCCATCACTAAATGCATTACAGTGTGGTTACCAGAGCCAAATCTAAATAACACTGTTTTTTTGGCTTTTCAAGATGGCGGCGGCTGCGGCGGCTGGCGCGTGGAGTAGCTGAGGTGGAAAAGGTGGCCACTGGGCCTCAGGCAGCCGGGAAACTTGTGGACCTTCCTCTCGCCATCTCTTAAGGGAGGACCGCTGATGCTGGCCGGTCGTGGGGGGCGACCGCCACTTTGCCCCCGGCAGGAGAGGCTGCCTCATTTACAGGCAACAGCTTTGAAGTGTGGAGCAGGAAAAGAACTGATTCTTAGCTGCAAAAGCGAGTCTCGAAACAGGGAACACGGCGCCAGGGCTGCTGTGGATGCAGCCAGGATCCCAGAGGCCGGGGCCGCGCTGAAGGCGGCCAGCTGCCCTATTCAGGATTCGAGGTTTCAGACCGGCATTAAAGAAGATTCCTGGGAGCGCCCGAGCCACGCCGCGACTGAACAGCCCGAGGCGGCAGCGTCCGAGAACTGGGAAAGGCAGCAAACCAGAGACAGAGAGCGAGCACCCAACCTGGCACAGCACTGTGAGTGATCCCTGGCACAGCTCTGTTCGGGGGGTGGATGCCCATGCGGCTCCCGCCTGCACCACCAGGCCACTCACCGCCCGGTGCTGCCTCCATTTTCCCAGGTGCGGGCAGCTCCGCCCTGCTCAGCCATCACTGAGCCCTCCCACTTGCTTGGCCTGGTGCCAGGCTTTCCGGAGCCTGCGGACCGACCTCTGCTCCAACTCCCTTCGCGGTTCTCTGGCGGGGCTGGTGGCGGGGGGTGTCCCGGGCCAGTGGCGGAAGGGCAAGGAAGTACGGGCGGGCCGACTGTCACTCCACCATACCCTGGACTCCGGCCCCAGGTAAACTCCCTGTTACTGGGAGGCAGATACCATCTCTGCGGCCACCAGTTTGGAAAAAAGCCTAACGAATTTCTGGTTGGGAATAGTGTGGTAGGAGAGTTCCCAGATCCGCTTGAACATGCCGGAGACCAGGCTGCAGGTGGGCGCTAGACTCGGTCTATACTGGGGGGATACAAAGGTGAACAAGACCCGAGAAAGATCTACATAGTGCTACAAAGGCACCCAGAGAGACCGGTCGTCTGTGCCCAGCAGAAACCTGGTAGACTTCCTGGGCGAGGCGGTGCCAAGCAGGGTCTTGAAGGCCCAGCTGATAGACGAGGGGTGCAGAAGACACGCCCCAGCCCAGCACAGTGCGCACAGAGTGGGGAGACGTGCGGCCAGGGAGGCAGAGACTCGACAGAAACCACACACCCGGTGGGGTCGCCACTGCACGATCTAACAGCCTGGGCCAGAGCACACGGAGAAGTCCTGCACGGGAAGTGAAAGCTCAACAGAGATCACACACCCTGTGGTACGTGATCCACCAGCCCAGCAGAGTCCAAGCTGACCAGAAAGGTGGCTCCCCGGAGAAGCCCAAGACCCAAGGCAACCACACACACAAGGCACTAGAGGACAACTGAGCAGTCACGGAGGGAGCCATACGAAATTGGCAACCACAGCAACATCCTAGTTAGTCATTAGTCTCAAACCGGTGAACTGTGAAACCCCCGGCCACAATGAATAAACACCAAAAAAAAGATACCAGAAATACAAAAAATCAAGAAAGTACACCACCAAAAGTTAATAAATCTCAAACTCTAGATCCTATAGAACAAGAAGCCCTTGAAATGACTGACAAGGAATTTCGAGTGATAATTGTAAGGAAACTGAATGAGATACAAGAAAACTCAGCTAGACATCATGATGAAATGAGGAAAAGTATACAGGATCTGAAAGAGGAAATGTTCAAGGAAATCAATGTCCTGAAAAAAAATGTAGCAGAACTTGCTGAACTGAAGAAGTTATTCAGCGAAATAAAAAACACAACGGAGAGTTTAACCAGCAGGCTTGTCGAAGTTGAAGAGAGAACCTCTGAACTTGAAGATGGGCTGTTTGAAATAACACAAGCAGACAAAAAGAAAGAAAAAAGAATCAAAGACATTGAAGAAAATCTGAGAGAGATATCAGACAACCATAAGCGATCAAATATCCGAGTAATGGGTATTCCAGAAGGGGAGGAAAACGGAGATTCCATTGAAAACATATTCAACAAAATAGTGGCAGAAAACTTCCCAGGTATAAGAAAAATCACAGATCTTCAGATCCAGGAAGCTCAACGATCTCCAAATGTATTCAACCCAAAAAGACCTTCTCCAAGACATGTCATAGTCAAATTGGCAAAACTCAGAGATAAAGAGAGAATCTTAAAAGCTGCAAGAGAGAAGCGTCAAATCACCTATAAGGTAGCCCCAATCAGGTTAACATCAGACTTTTCATCACAAACCCTAAAAGCTAGAAAGGAATCGGATGATATTTTGAAAATACTAAAAGACAAAGATTGCCAGCCAAGAATACTCTACCCTGCAAGGCTATCCTTCCGAAATGAGGGGCAAATAGTATATTTCTCAAACAAACAAAAACTGCGGGAGTTCACTACCACACGACCACCCTTACAAGAAATCCTCAAGGGAGTACTGGGTTTGGTTCCTGAAAAATAACTACCACTGCCATAAAAACCCAAGAAAAATCTAAACCCGCTAGTATAATAAAAATGGCATTCATGAAGAGAAAACAAGCTAACAAAAACACTATCTACAACCTAAGGAACCAACAAACACAGAAAACAAACAGTAAATCAGAAAGCAAGGAACAAAAGACACCTAAGACAACCAAACAACCAATAAAATGCTAGGAATAAATCAACACCTTTCAATAACAACTCTTAATGTAAAAGGCTTAAATTCCCCAATCAAAAGACACAGACTGGCTGACTGGATCAAAAAGCAGGACACAACTATATGCTGCCTACAAGAGACCCACCTCACCCATAAAGATTCACACAGACTAAGAGTGAAAGGATGGAAAAAGATTTACCATGCAAACAGAAAAGAAAAACGAGCTGGAGTAGCTATTCTTATATCTGACAAAATAGACTTTAAACTAAAAACCATAAAAAGAGACAATGAGGGACACTACTTAATGATAAAAGGACTGATCCATCAAGAAGACATAACAATCATAAATATGTACGCACCCAATGTTGGAGCAGCCAGATTTATAAAACAAACTCTATTAGACCTAAAGAAGGAAATAGACACTAATACCATAATAGCAGGGGACCTGAACACCCCACTGTCAATATTAGACAGATCATCAAGGCAAAGAATCAGTAGAGAAACACAAGATCTAAACAAGACTCTAGACCAATAGGAATTGGCAGATATCTACAGAACATTCCACCCAACAACCTCAGAATATTCATTCTTCTCAGCAGCACCTGGATCATTCTCCAGGATAGATCGCATATTAGGTCACAAATCAAGTCTCAATAAATTCAAAAAAATTGCAATTATCCCATGTATCTTCTCAGACCACAATGGATTAAAACTAGAAATTAATAACAAACGAAACTCTGGAAACTATACAAACACATGGAAATTAAACAGCATTCTACTTAATGACATATGGGTCCAAGAAGAAATCAAGCAGGAAATCAAAAAATTTATTGAAACTAATGAAAACAATGATACATCATACCAAACCTGTGGGATACTGCAAAAGCAGTATTGAGGGGAAAATTTATTGCATTAAACGCTCACTTCAGAAGAATAGAAAGATGGCAAGTGAACAACCTAACACTTCACCTTAAAGAACTAGAAAAACAAGAACAATCCAAACCTAAAGTTAGCAGACGGAAAGAAATCATTAAGATCAGAGCAGAACTGAATGAAATTGAAAACCAAAAAACAATTCAAAAGATCAATGAATCAAAAAGTTGGTTTTTTGAAAAGATAAATAAAATTGACAAACCATTAGCATGGCTAACAAAAAAAAGAAGAGAGAAGACTCAAATAACAAAAAGTAGAAATGAAAAAGGTGATATTACAACTGATTCATCTGAAATACAAGGAATCATTCGAGACTACTATAAACAACTATACGCCAACAAATTTGAAAATCTGGAGGAAATGGATAAATTTCTGGACACACACAAGCTCCCAAAACTGAACCGTGAAGACGTAGAAAATTTGAACAGACCAATAACAATAAAGGAGATTGAAGCTGTTATCAGAAGGCTCCCAACAAAGAAAAGCCCAGGACCAGATGGATTCACAGCAGAATTTTACCAAACATTCAAAGAGGAATTGACACCGATTCTTTACAAACTATTCCAAAAGATTGAAACGGACGCAAATCTCCCAAACTCATTCTATGAAGCAAACATCATCCTGATACCAAAACCAGGTAAAGATATAACCAAAAACGAAAACTACAGGCCGATATCCTTGATGAATATAGATGCAAAAATCCTCACTAAATTACTAGCAAACAGAATACAGCAACACATACGTAAAATTATTCATCACGATCAAGTGGGATTCATCCCAGGGATGCAAGGATGGTTCAACATATGCAAATCAATAAATCTGATACACCATATTAATAAACTCAAACACAAGGACCATATGATCATCTCTATAGATGCTGAAAAAGCATTTGATAAAGTTCAGCACTCATTCATGACAAAGACCCTCTATAAGTTAGGTATAGAGGGAAAGTATCTCAACATAATTAAAGCCATATATGCCAAACCCACTGCCAATATCATCCTGAATGGGGAAAAGCTGAAAGCTTTTCCTTTAAGAACAGGAACTAGACAAGGATGCCCACTCTCACCACTCCTATTCAACATAGTGTTGGAAGTACTAGCCAGAGCAATCAGAGAAGAGAAGGAAATAAAGGGCATCCAGATTGGAAAAGATGAAGTCAAACTGTCCCTGTTTGCGGATGACATGATCCTATATATTGAACAGCCTAAAACCTCTACAAAAAAACTACTGGAATTGATAAATGATTTCAGCACAGTAGCAGGATACAAAATCAACACACAAAAATCAGTAGCATTTCTTTTCTCCAATAGTGAACATGCAGAAAGAGAAGTCAAGAAAGCCTGCCCATTTACAATAGCCACCAAAAAAATAAAATACTTAGGAATTGAGTTAACCAAGGAGGTGAAAAATCTCTATAATGAGAACTACAAACCACTGCTGAGAGAAATTAGAGAGGATACAAGAAGATGGAAAGATATCCCATGCTCTTGGATTGGAAGTATCAACATAGTGAAAATGTCCATACTACCCAAAGTGATATACAAATTCAATGCAATCCCCATCAAAATTCCAAAGACATTTTTCTCAGAAATGGAAAAAACTATCCAGACATTTATATGGAACAATAAAAGACCACGCATAGCCAAAGCAATGCTGAGCAAAAAAAATAAAGCTGGAGGCATAACACTACCTGACTTTAAGCTATACTACAAAGCTATAATAACCAAAACAGTATGGTACTGGCATAAAAACAGACACACTGACCAATGGAATAGAATAGAGAATCCAGAAATCAACCCACACACTTACTGCCAGCTGATCTTTGACAAAGGCACCAAGCCTATTCACTGGCAAAGGGACTGCCTCTTCAGCAAATGGTGCTGGGATAACTGGATATCCATATGCAGGAGAATGAAACTAGATCCATACCTCTCGCCGTATACTAAAATCAACTCAAAATGGATTAAGGATTTAAATATACACCCTGAAACAATAAAACTTCTTAAAGAAAACATAGGAGAAACACTTCAGGAAATAGGACTGGGCACAGACTTCATGAATATGACCCCAAAAGCACGGGCAACCAAAGGAAAAGTAAACAAATGGGATTATATCAAACTAAAAAGCTTCTGCACAGCAAAAGAAACAATTAAAAGAGTTAAAAGACAACCAACAGAGTGGGAGAAAATATTTGCAAAATATATATCTGACAAAGGATTAATATCCAGAATATATAAGGAACTCAAACAACTGTACAAGAAGAAAACAAGCAACCCGATTAAAAAATGGGCAAAAGAGCTAAGTAGGCATTTCTCTAAGGAAGATATACAAATGGCCAACAGACATATGAAAAAATGCTCAACATCACTCAGCATCCGGGAAATGCAAATCAAAACCACATTGAGATACCATCTAACCCCAGTTAGGATGGCTAAAATCCAAAAGACTATGAACGATAAATGCTGGCGAGGCTGCGGAGAAAAAGGAACTCTCATACATTGTTGGTGGGACTGCATGTTGCAGCCTCTATGGAAAATGGTATGGAGGTTCCTCAAACAATTGCAGATAGATCTACCATACGACCCAGCTATCCCACTGTTGGGAATATACCCAGAGGAATGGAAATCATCAAGTCGAAGGTATACCTGTTTCTCAATGTTTATCGCAGCACTCTTTACCATAGCCAAGAGTTGGAACCGGCCCAAATGCCCATCATCGGATGAGTGGATACAGAAAATGTGGTACATCTACACAATGGAATACTACTCAGCTATAAAAACGAATGAAATACTGCCATTTGCAACAACATGGATGGACCTTGAGAGAATTATATTAAGTGAAACAAGTCAGGCACAGAAAGAGAAATACCACATGTTCTCACTTATTGGTGGGAGCTAAAAATTAATATATAAATTCACACACACACACACACACACACACACACACAAACCGAGGGGGGGGGAAGAAGATATAACAACCACAATTATTTGAAGTTGATACGACAAGCAAACAGAAAGGACATTGTTGGGGGGGAGAGGGGGAGGGAGAAGGGAGGGAGGTTTTGGTGATGGGGAGCAATAATCAGCCACAATGTATATCGACAAAATAAAATTTAAAAAAAAAATAAAATAAAATAAAATGCAAATACCCTTTGAAAAAATAAATAAATAAATAAATAAATAAATAAATAAATAACACTGTTTTTAACATGGCGTGCAAGTTGCTCTTAGAAACATCTTCTATAAATGTCTATTGAAAGATGCCACTATAATCATTACAGTGTGATCACCACAATCTTTCACTGAAATAACACTGTTCTCAATGTAGCATGCAAGTAATACTCTTAGTAACATGTTTCATGCATGTATCTTTAAACACTATTCTACTTCATTATAGGTTGGTGAACACATTCATGGTTGCACTAATTTTAATCTCCACCAACAGTGTAGAAAGGTTTCCTTTTCTCTACCAAAAATTATCCTGCCAACAATTATCTCTTTTCCTTTTAAAATAGCCATGCAATAAGTGTGAGGTTCTATCTCTTCTCTGAGATCGGTCATGATGAACACCTTTTCATAAACTAATGGCCATTTTTATGTCTTCTTTGGAGAAACAGCTATTCTACTTTACCCATTTTTAATGTCTATTTGCTTTTCTGCAACTGAGTTGTATACCTATTTTGAGTATCAACCCCTTATCAGATAAACAGTTGGCAAATATTTTCTCTTAATTCACAGGCTGCTTTTTTATTTTATTGATGAACTCCTTTGCTGTGCAATAGAGTTTTAGTTTTATGTAGTCCTGTTTATTTAACTTCGCTCTTATAGCCTGAGTTTTTGGTGTAATATCCAAAAACTTACTGCCAAGGCCAGTATCATGGAGCTTTTCCCCATGTTATATTTAAGAGTTTTATGGTTTCAGGTCTTCCATTTAGGATTTAGACCATTGTATTAGTCCAGGCTCTCCAGAGAGACAGAATCAATAGGATATGTTATAATTATATGAGAGGGATTTATTAAGGGAATTAGCTCACATGACTATGAAGAAAAGTCCCATGCTAGGCTGACTATAAACTGGATGCTGGTAGTGTAGCTCAGTCCAAGTCCAAAGGACTCAAAACCAGAGAAGGTGATGGTGTCCTTGGTGTAAGTTCTGGAACCCAAAAGCTGAAGAGTCTCAAGCTCTGATGTCCATGGACAGGAGACAGGAGTGTATCCCAGCTCTAGCGGATCAAGAGAGAGCCTCACCTCTTCCCTCTGTCTTTTGTTCTCTCTGGACCCCCAGCGGATCGGATGGTTCCCACCCACACTGAGGGTGGGTCTTTCCTACCCAGGCCACTCAGACTCTCATACTGATCTCTGCTAGAAACACCCTCAGGGACACATCTAAAAAGATAGCTTTACCAGGTTTCTCAGCATTCCTTTATCTTACCAAGTTGACATCTAGAACTAACCTTCACAGTCATTGATTCATATTGAGTTAATTTTTGTGTATGGCGTAAGAGAAGGGTCAATTTTTATTTTTGTGTGTGTGGATAGCCAGTTTTCCCAGCACCATTAGTTGAAGTGATGATCCTTTCTCCATTTTCTCTTCTAGGTGCCTTTCTGGGCTCTTTATTTTATTTCATTGGTCTTTGTGTCTGTTTTTATGCCAGTGCCATACTGTTTTGATATAGATTTGTAATATAATTGGAAATAAGGAAGTGTGATGTCTCTTTTTTTCTCTCAGAATTGTTTGAGCTATTTGGTCTTTTTTGTGGTGCCACATGAATTTCAGAACTTTTTTTCTATTTCTGTGAACACTCTATTGGAGCTTTTCCAGATATTTTGTTGAATCTATATACTGCTTTGGGGAATGTGGACATTTTAACAGTATGAACACATCTAATCGCTGCACACTGGGTATCTTTTCATTTATTTATCTTTTCATTCCTTTCATCAGTGTTTTATAGTTTTCATAGTACAGATAGTTTACTTCCTTATGAAATTTATTTCTAACACTTTATTGGTTTTGATGCTTTCATAAATAAAATTGTTTTCTCCATTTCTTTTTATGATAGATTGCTCTTGGTGTCCAGAAATACAACTAAATTTTGTATGTTGATTTAGCATTTTTCAACTCTATTGAATTCATTCATTAGTTCAAACTTGTTTTTTTTGTAGCCTTTGTGGTTGTCTAACTATGGGATTATGTTATCTGTAAATGGGGACTATTTTACTTATTTCTCTCCAAATTAGATGACTTTCATTACGTGGCAAGTGTGGTCATCCTTGCTTCCTAAAGGATTTTAGAGAAAATGTTTTAAGTTTTTCTGCATTGATTATGATGTCAGCCTTTAATGACTTATTATGTAGAGCAAGTTTCCTTCTATACTTACATTGTTGAGAATTTTTGTCGAGCGTGATGTTGAAGTTTTTAAAAAATTTTTACATGAATTGTGATGATCATGTGATTTTTATCTTTCATTCGATTAATGTGATATGTCATATTGATTGTGTATGTTAGATGAGCTTTGCATGCAAGGGATAAATCCCACTTTTTAATGATGGACCCTCTTTGCAGCAGGGGGCGCTGTCACTTCCATAGGGGTCCTGCTTCCTGCCATCTCATCCTCTTGCTTGTCTCAGGGGATCTTCTTACCTGTACCTTGCAATATCGTGCTTCAAGTGAGGTACAGTTTAGCAAATGTTTATTGGCCTCCTTTGCCTTTCTTTTTCTTCATATTCGCTGCTGATTGTTCTATGGGACCTTTCATGTTTCTCTTATGTTGCTCTAAAGAATGTTAAATATATTCCGTAAATTAATTCTTTGATGATTCATTTCTGTTTTAATTATTTGTTTGCTAGTCTAATCCTTGTCCTTTTTTAGAATGACTTTTTATTTTTTAATTTATACATATTTATGGGGTAGAAAAGTGACTATCAGTATTTCCATACAGTATGTTATGATCAAATCAATATGACTAACATGTTCATTATTAGAAATTGTAATTACTTTTTGTGTCCCTTATCCAATTACTCCCTATTCTCCATCTCCCTCTCCCTTTCCCACCACTGGTAACTATAGGTCCATTCTCTCCTTCTAAAAGTTCAACATTTCATGATGGTCTTTCTTTCTTTTCTTCTTTCTTCCCACTTATGAATGAGAACATGTGGCATTTCTCTTTCTGTTTCTGGCTTATTTTAAGTTACATAATTTTTCCCAAGCTCATCCATTTTGCTGCAGATTAGCAGAATTTCATTATTTCTTATGGTGGAGTAGTATTCCATTGTGTATATATACCACACTTTCCTTATCCAGTCAGCCGCTGGCGAACATTTAGGTTGATTCCCTATCTTAGCTATTGTAAATAGAGCTGTGATGAACATAGGAGTGCAGGTATCCCTTTGACATGATGATTTCCATTCCTTTTGGTATATACCCAGCAGTGGGATTGCTGGATCATATGGTAGTTCTATGTAGTTGTTTTAGAAACCTCCATACTATTTTCCATAGTGGCTGTACTAATTTAAAGTACCACCAACAGTGTAGAAGAGTTCCCTTTTGGGGCCGCCCCGTGGCGCACTCGGAAGAGTGCAGCGCCGCGGGTTCGGATCCTGTATAGAAATGGCTGGTGCGCTCACTGGCTGAGCGCGGTTCGGGCCACACCAAGCCAAGGGTTGCGATCCCCTTACCGGTCACAAAAAGACAAAAAAAAAAAGTTCCCTTTTGTCCAAATCCTTGTCAGCATTTGTTATTCTCAGTTTTTTGATAAGCTAGGCTACCTGGGATACAATGATATCTCAGTGTGGTTTTGATTTGCATTGCCCTGATGGCTAGTTTTGTGGAGCATTTTTTTGATGTTCCTGTTGGCCACTTGTATGTCTTCCTTTGAAAAGTATCTATTCAGATCCTCTGCCCATTTTTTAATTGGATTGTTATTACTATTATTATTATTAATTTTTACTGTGAAATTGCTTGCATTCCTTGTATATTCTGTGTATTAATCCCCTGTTGGATGTATGGTTTGCAGATATTTTCTCCCTTTTTGTAGGTGGACTTTTCACTCTGCTGATTGCTTCCTTTGCTCTGCAGAACCTTTTTGGTTCAATATTATCCCATTTGTTTATTTTTTTCTTTTGTTTGTGTTTGATCCTTGCCTTTTAATTTTACATTGTATTTCTTTCTTGCTAATACATAGTATCTCCGTTGATTTTTTTTTATAAGGCTGTGCTCTAACCAACTGAGCTAACCGGCCAGCCCATGATTTTTTATATTGATTTTCATCAGGTAATCTTGCTTAATTCACTGATTAATTGCCATGATGTTCAGATTATGGTGGAATTTCCATGTATATAATACTGCTAGCCACATACAATAACAGACAGCTTTACTGCTTAAATATTGATTCTCATGCCTTTATTGTTTTTCTTGCTTCATTGTCCCAATTACACGGGTACTATAGTGCTAAATAGAAGTAGTGTGATCAGGAATCCTTGTCTAGTTCTGATTCTAGGGAAAAGGTCTCAATAATCCTATTAATTATGTCGCTTATTAAAAGTTAATTTTGCACAAATATAACTAGATTAAGGAAGTTGCCATCTTTTAGGTTTTTTTCTAAGAGGTATATTTTATGACTCTTGAATTTTAATAAATGCTTTTATACACAAATGGTAATTCATATTTTTCTCTCCTTTTATTTTTCTGCTAGTGGGATATTTTATATGATCTTGATCTTATTTTGAAAGTTAACCACTCTTGCGCGTTTTAGTATATTTCACTAGTTATCGATGTATTATGTTTCTATATATGGGTTAATTAATATAATATTTTTCTTAGATATTTGCTTGCTTATGAAAGAGAGGATATCTAATTTTCTTTTTTTTCTAAGGTCTGGGTCAAAATGTGGTTTCACTGTAATGCTGGCTTTGCAAAATAAATTGAAAAACATTCCCTATTTTTCTGTTTTTTGGGATAGTCTGGAAATTTTGGTGTTTTTTCTACCTTAAATGTTTGAAATATTTCATAAGTCTGGACCTGGAGGTTTCTTTGTGGAATATGATTTATTTGATTTTTTTTTATAATTAATTCAAATTGTTCAGTATATACAGTTGTTTATTTTTTATTGTTTCAGAATTAGTAAGTTGTTTTTCAATATGGTATATTTTGATCTCTGTTGTCAAATTTTTAGTCTTATTTCAAAAAATCTTCTGAGCATCTTTTTAAGGTGTACAGGCTCTGTAGAGAAGGCCTCTGTTTTGATTTCTTATATTTAGTCATTTTTGTTTTTTCTCTTTTTTCCTTTATCAATTTTGCTAAGTTTGTTAACTTTATTATTTGTTAAGTGTAGTTTTAGATTTGTTTCTGTTATACATTTCTTTCATTGAATTCTGCTTTATATGAATATTAACTTCATTTTATATTCTTTCCATTTTCTTCTTGGTTTTAAATTGTGGAGGAGGGAGCTGAGTTGATTGGTTTTCACTCTTGCTTTTTTTTTTTTTTTATAAGATATTCACTTAAGACTATAAATTTCTCTCCAAGTATGGGTTTATCTGGCATCTCATGTGTTCCCTCAGGTGTTTCCAAATGCTGTGACTGCAGTTCCTGTCTGCCCCATCCCCAGCATCCCCACCCCTTGTGCTTGCAGCCAGGCCAGACTTCCTATGTCTGAAGCCTGTCTCTGAAGCCTGTATCTTCGCTCCACTATCACATCTCTATAACTGCAGCCCACGTTTGTCCATGCATGTTGTCAACTTGTTCTATCCTCTCTGCCTGCAGTCAGTGTCAACTTTCAAAAGTCCCTATTTTACGTGCCTTCAGCTCCCACCAACTGTGCAAGTCTCTAACCTCTGTGACCATCTTGACTTGAGTGTTGCCATTTCCTTCACCTCCGGCCAATAGCTGCCCTGGAATATCTCTAACCCTTTTGCCTGGATCTCATATTATCCCTTCCATATGTGTGTCCCCTGAGCTTCTATCCATGCCAGCTCATGTTGTCTACATTCCCTGTATCTCTATGTCCACAGTCAGTGACTTCATCCCCTGTTCTTTTAGACCATGTCTGAACTCCTGTGTCTTCTTCCCCTGATCCCACAGCTCATTTCTATCCTCCTGTTTCTGCATCATCCCAGGAGGTCATGATAAAACTCACATTCCTATTGCTTCTACCTGCAGCCAATCTCTGCCTTCTTGTGTCTCCATGCATTGTAACTGCAGCTGATGCCAGTCCTTGAATGTCTCCTCCCCCTGTGCCTGCTTCCCATACCAATTCTCTTGTGTCTCTTGCTCCACTGCATGTCGCCCATGCCTTCCCTTCAGGGTCTGCACCCCTTGTCCATGCAGCCCATGTCAGTGTTTTTGTGTGTCCAATCTTTCACCCTACAGGACATATCTACCCCTGAGTGTCTTTAGCTCCTTTGTTTCATACCAGGTCCCACCACCCTTTGCCTACCTCTCTATCCTGTGCCTGTAGCCATGTCTGTCCCTGGGTATACCTGTCTGCCATGTGCCTGCTGCTAGCGTCTTCCATAGGAGCCCTTATGACTGTAGTCCATGTTCTCTCCCATATGTCCCCATTCCCATCCCTGCTGTCTGAGTGGACCCTTATATGTGTGTGTAGCCCATCTGTGCCAGTCCTAGGGTGTGAACTGTCTCTCTCTAGTGTGCCACGGTGTGGTTATCTTTTCTGCTACTGAAGGACATTTTGGTTCTTTCCAGATTTTGGCCACTGTGATTTAAGGTGCGATATGTATTTTCCTGCTGGATTTTATGTGGACATATGTTTTTACACCATTTGGGTAAATTTTTATGGAAACGTTTGATAGTTCTTTAACTAAAGCTAAGTCACATTAACAGTCGGCTTTGCTTTGTAAGGATCTGCCAAGATGTCTTCTAATGTGGCTATACCATAATGCATTGTCACTAGCAGTGAATGAGTTTTCCTGTTTTGCCCACAATCTGACCAGAAATTAGCATTGTGAGTTTTTGGATTGTAGCCATCCTAATAGATGTTAAGGGATCTCACTGATGTTTTCATTTGCTTTTTTCTATTCTACCATGCATCTTCTTTTTCCAAAAATCTTCAGTGTTGAGCATCTTTTAGTATGCTTATTTCAATTTCTACATCTCTTTGATGAGGTATCTCTTGGTATATATGCCCATATTGTAAATCGGGGAATTTGTTTTCTTATTGTTGAGTTTTACTAATCTTTGTATATTTTTCTTGCAAGATATTCTTCAGATGTGTGTTTTGCCAAATATTGTCTCACAATCTGAGACTTGTGTTTTCATTCTTTGAACAGTGTCTTTTACACAGTGAATATTTTCAATTTAATGAAGCCTGCATTATCAGTTTTTTAAAATGGATTCTTCTCTTGGTTTTGAATAAAAAACTAAGCACCAAGCAGAAATTCACATGCATTCTTCTCCTGCATTTTTTACTATAATGTTTATAGTTTTGCTATTTATATTTAAGTCTCTGAAATATTTGGAATGAATTCATGTAGAAGGGGCAAAGTTTGTATACTTTTTCATTTATTTTGATATGATCTCCCATTTATACCATCACCATTTTTTTAAAAGCCTATTTTTTCTGCATTTACTGTATTGTTTGCTCCTTCAGCCGAGATCAGTTGACTGTATTTGCGTGAGTCTGTGTGTGTACTCTCAGGTCTGCTTCATTTAACTTTAACTACGTGTGGATTCTTCCTCTAATATCATGCTGTTTTGATTAGTGTAGTTTTATAGTACATCTTAAAATCAGGAAGTTTGAATTCTTCAAGTACGTTCGTTAGTACTGTCGTGATTAGTCCAGATTTAAAAATGGTTTTCTGACATGTATGAAATAGATTGTTTAAATTTTTACTGAGAGTGTGCTGAAATATGTACAAGTTGGGAAAAATTGATATCTTCATAATGTTTTGTCTTTTCACTACAGAGAAGGAATACCTCTTCATTGACTTAGATATATACATATTTTCTCAACACTGTTTTCTACTTTTCATTACACAGGTCTCTATGTATTGTGTTGGATTTGTACTTAAGCATTTTTATGTTTGTTTATCATAAATGGTGTTTTTCTTTCAAATAGCAATTGATCATTACTGGTATAAAGGGTGGCAGTAGCTTTTTGTACATTGGCATTCTACTTGGCTTTTTCTTACCTCTTCCATTCTCATCAAGGTAGAGGGTAATGGGATCAATTTCCATTTGAACTTTCAAAACTGTGGCATTGGATATTTGCACACCGAATGTCAGTGATTCAGTGAGAGGGCCTGGATGAGGCACCTCACCAAGGGTAAGCAGCGAACACTTCACATCCTGTGCTGCACCCTGTTGTCTGGCAGGGGGCTCCTGCACTAGCTTTGTTGCTGTGCATAGCACACACGCATGTTCTGTCTGCTGACATCTGCAGCGTGACCACTGTGAGAACAGGAGCTTCCCTTCCCTCAAGACTCACCAAGGAGGTGCCGCTGAGGCTTCATGAAGGCTGGGGCCATGTCCACTTGTAGGAAACAGCTTCTGTTTGTGGCCCTAAACGGTGCTTAGAGGGCTTGGCCAAGGCTGCTCGTGAATGTTTTTCTTTAATAGAGAACATAGAAGTTTTGTTTTCTAGACTGTTCTCAAGTGTTTTATGCTCTACATTCCTGTATAATATGTTAGGAGGAATTATTTCACAAAAGTATCCATCACTAATGAGTTTAGTGGGTCCATATCATGTCATGCAGCACAATTATTTACAGTCTGCATTGTTTCTGGGGAGAAAGCTCAACAAAAATTCAGGGAGGAAAACTTGCAGGATAGTAAAATAAATATACAAAATATCAGCACCTTCAGTCAAATGAATTGGAGACACATTACCCAACTGAGCCATGTGGAAGTCCAAGACAAAAGGAAATAAAGTTTATGACTATATACATGCTTATATTAATGCCTTAATGACTAATATTCCTATGATGTTAAGCAATTTAAAAATGGAAGAATAAGTGAATTAAAACTCACAAGAAATTTTTTTTAATTTTTAAAAATTTTTTCTTGTGTGTTTTTCCTTTATTTATTTATTTATTTATTTAGTATATTCATGAGATACAAAGCTAATTGTCACCCCTCGTGGCCATGACGTGAGGGCCAGATTCATACCGGGGGCATACCCATTACCACAAATTACTTTAGTACCCCATCTCCCCATCCAATTATGCCCCATCCTCCCTCCTCTTCCTCTCTCCCCCCCAACTCTGCTTTGTAGCCCTAGGAATGTTCCCTCCCTCTGTTAGACCACAGCACTACTGTGGTCTTTCTTTCCTTCCTTTCTGTCTCTCTTAGCTCCCACATATGAGAGAACACATGTGGTATTTATCCCTCAAAAATCACGAGAAATGTTAACATCCCTGAAGTCTTTCTTTCATGCATTCTTGTTTGAGTATTTTATACAGTGTAAAATCTTTTGTGTTCCATAAGTGTTGATCTATGTGTAAAATGTATCTGTTTGTTTTATTTTATGGAATAAAACTTACAGCATGAATTATGTGAAATTTTCTAAGAGGCTCCCTGCTTGGGCTAGACTTTTCTGTGATATTTCCTGATTTAAAAACTATTCTACACTGAGATTCATGTTATTTCCAGTGTATTTCTAGTGGTTTCTGGATTGTTATCTAGTACCCCACAGAAAGAACTAAATCAGTAGGCTCCAATGTTTATGCCCAGTTCCTTTGACTTTAATCTTACAAATTCCCCTAATTTCCAAAGATACTAAAATCAGCACCTTCTCAGCTGCCATCTGCAGTATGTTTTTTATACAATTGTAATAGAGTTAGATTCCTTTGTCACATTCTGTGTTTAATTCTGGGATACTCTGACCTCCTCAGTGAATTTTTAAAATTTGTATACAGAAAAATTTGGTTTTGTGCTGTAAAATTCTCTGACTTGTCAGCTCTTGTCTCTCTATCACAGTGTAGTATTCCATTGCATGGATATACCACATCTTAGTTATTTGTTCTTTAATGAGGGCCATCTTGGTTCACTCCTGGCTACTATAAGTAAAGGCGCAGTATACATTTGCCTTCTAGTTTTTATTTTCACATTAATTTTCAAACCACTTATATTAATATCTAGAAGCATGATTGGTTTTTCATATAGTAAAACAATGTGTCTTCCAAAGTGGCTGTAGCACAGTGCAGTCCCAACTGCAATCAAGGAGCATTTCTGTTTTTGTGCAGCCTGCAGCAAATGGTATTGCTGTTTTAATTCGGTTTGTATTTTAGTCTTTCTAATAGGTGTGTAGTGGTGTCTCATTTTTGTTTTAATTTTAGTTTGCTTTTCTCTGAGAAGTGATTTTGAATTTCATTTTGTAGGCTTCTTTGCCATGTGCATACCTTTTATGATAAAGTTTCTGTTAAGATCACTATCCTTATTATTGAAAAATAATTTATACGTGAATATGGGTTATAGAGTAGGGTTATCAACACATGTGTACAGTGTGATGATCAGATCACAATAATTAGCTTATTTGTCATTACAAAATGTAATCATTCTTTGTGTCCAGTACCTAATTTCTCTCTAACCGCCCCCCCCACTATTGTTCATAACCACAGGTTTTTCTCTCCAGAAAGTTCACGCTATTGTTGTGATTGTTTCTCTCTCTCTCTCTGTTTCTTATTTATTTATTTTTCTCCCACTTACGAGTGAGCACTTAAAATATTTCTTTTTGTGCCTGGCTCATTTCGCTTATCGTAATTTTTTCCAAGCTCATCCAGGCTGTTTCAAAATGCAGAATTTCATTATTCTTTATGACTGAGTACTATTCCATTTTGCATATTAGTCACATTTACCTTATCCAGTCATCCGTTGTTGGACATTTATGTTGGTTCCATATGTTGGCTATTGCTAATAGAGCTGCAGTAAACATGGGAGTGCAGGTGTCCCCTTTGACATGATGATTTCCAATCCCAGTATTGTGATTTCTGGGTCATATAGTAGTTCTATCTGTGGTTGCTTGAGAAAACTCCATACCATTTTCCATAATGGCTGTACTAAGTTATGGCCCCATCAACAGTGTAGAAGTGTTCTCCTTTCCCCACATCCTCACCAGCATTTTTTATTCTCTGTCTTTTTGACCACTTTTTATTTGAGGTGTTTGTTTTCTAATTATTTAATTTCACAGACTCTGAGTATATTTTGATACAAGTCTTATTTCAGATATTTGGCTCGTAAATATGTCTTATAGTATGGGACTGGTCTTTCATTCTGTTGACAATGTCTTTCAGAGAGTAGAAAATTTTAATTTTGATAAAGTATACTTATTTTTCTTTCATTGCTTAGTTTTTGAATGTTGTACATAACAGTTCAAAGGAAATCCAAGGTGATGTAGATTTTCCTTCTTGCTTTCTTTTAGAATTTCTATACTTTTGTGTTTTTCATTTGTCTCTATGAAGTATTTTAAGTGAATTTTTGTGCAAGGTGCAAAATTTGAGTCTTTAGTTTTTTTCATGTTTAGTCATCTCATTTTTCTATAAAAATGTGCTTTACACCTTTGACAAAGATGAGTTGTGTATATTTGCATGATTCTATCTGTGAATTCTGTATTCTCTTTCACTTATCTACATGTCTGTTTTTATATCACAGTCGCATTCTTTTAGTTCTCATAGCATTATAATATGTCTTGTATTAAGCAAGTGTGACTTAGGCAAGTTTGTCCTTCATTTCATAGGCTATTACATATTTAGAAACCATTTTTTCGGTATTTACCAAATACCTTGTTAGGATTTTGGTTGGTGTTGCATTGACTTTATAGATCAAGTTGTAAAGAAGTTATATTTTGTTTGATGAAAATAGAACATCTTTCCATTTGTTTAGATTGTCTTAGACTTCTCTTCTTACTGTTTCCTAGCTTGTAAATATAGATTTATACATAGTTTGTTAGGTTTATACAGAAAAATTTATTTTTGATACTATTGCAAATTGTATTTTTTGAAATTTCAATTTCAATGTTCATTGTTTATAGAGAAGAAATCAACTGGATTTTGTGTATTGATCTTACTCACACTTCACTTCTTGTTATATTTATTCACTATCTTCAGGCATGGTATACTGAACTGTGTTACCATTTGATCTTCCAAAATGATGGCATTTTTCAAAGGAAGACATACAAATGGGCAACAGATACATGAAAAAATGCTCAACATCACTACTCATTAAGGAAATGCAAATTAAAACCACATTGAGATACCACCTCACTCCAGTTGGACTGGCTATAATCAAAAAGACAGTGAATAACAAATGCTGGCAAGGGTGTGGGGAGAAGGGAACACTATGCACTGTTGGTGGGAATGTAAATTACTACAACCACTATGGAGAACAATATGGAGGTTTCTCAAACAACTACAGATAGATCTTCCATATGATCCAGCAATCCCTCTTCTGGGTATATATCCAGAGGAGTGGAAATCATCATGTCTAAGGGATACCTGCACCCCCATGTTCATCACAGCTCTTTTTACAATAGCCAAGATATGGAACCAACTTAAATGTCCATCAATGTATGATTGGATAAGGAAACTGCAGTATATCTACGCTATGGAATACTGCTCTGCCATAAAAAAGAATGAAATACTCCCATTTGCAACAACATGGATGAGCCTGGAGAAACTTATGTTGAGTCAAATAAGCAAAGCACAGAGGGATAAATACCACATGTGCTCACTCATATGTGGGAGCCAAGAGAGAAAGGAAGGAAGGAAGGAAAGAAAGACCACAGTAGTGCAGTGGTCTAACAGAGGGAGGGAACATTCTATGGGCTACAAAGCAGAGTAGGAGAGAGAGGGGGTGAGGGAGGGAAGTTGGGAGATAATTGGGTGGGGACAGGGGGTGCAAGGGTAATTTCTGGTGGTGGGTGTGCCCCCAGTATGAATCTGGCCCTCACATCATGGCAGGAGGGGTTACAATTAGCTTTGTATCTCATGAATATTCTTAATAAATAGAAAAATAAAAATAAAAAAATAAAATGATGGGGTTGACCAATCTGAATATTGAAGTTCACTTATTCAGTCAGAGGGTCATAAAGGGACCTAAGGGAAGTGCTGAACAGTGAGTGCCAAGAAGGTACCCCACTTTACTTCCTTGATGAGCTGACACTTCAAACAATGTGTGAAAGGCCTCTGTATTCAGCCCCACAGATTTTGGTGCTGCTTCCCTGGGAAGAACAAAAGCTTTTGCTTTCAGAAAGACCAAGTGCCCTAGGGAGGCAGTGGTGCAGCTTTGAGAACAACTTGATGTCATGTCAACAGTGAGTAAAATCTTTCCTTTTCACAACTTTGACTGCTAAAGATGGAGCTTTGCTAGGGCTTGTCCTGAAGCTTTTATCTTTCTTGTATAATGAGCATGGAAACTCTTATTTTAGAGATGTTTTCCACATGTCATTTACTTTACTTTGTCATGTAATATTTCAGCAAGACATTTGACAGAAGAGTATTCATTCATTGAGTAGTGACGGTTCTAATCCCAGCGTGCTGTTATCAAGGCATGAAATACTGCCCTCAAGAGTGTTTCAAGGGTTAAATTCCAATCTAGATTTAGGAAAAAGGGGAAACACATATACAGTCGTGAAACAATTCACGTCTCCTTCTCACTGATTTATAATCTAATGCCTTGACGTACCACCGCATGGCTGTTCATTATCCTGTTGAGGATCTTCTTGGTTTATTACATTTCTGGCTATTACCAATGACGTTGAAGTACAAGTATGGGTGCTTTAGTTTTGTAGTACATTTTCAAATTGGGATGCATGAGTCATCTACCTTTCTTCCTTTTTTTTTTTTTTTTAAACCATTATTTTGACTACTTGGGATCCCTTGCAATTCTGTATGAATTTGAGAAGTAACTTTTCCATTTCTGTAAAAATGGCTGTTAGAAACTTTAGGGGATCGCATTGAGTTCATACATTGCTTTGGAAAGTATTGCCATCTTAACAATACCAAGTCTTCTAATCTGTGAAAATGGCTGTATTTTTATTTATTTAGGACTTTTAAATTTCTTTCAGCATCGTTCCCTAAATTTTAGTGTGCAATTTTTTCACACCTTTGTTGAGTCTATCTTGGTTATTTTACTCATTTAAGTTCTATTTTAAGTGAAATTATTTTCTTATATGCCTCATTGGGTTGTTCATTGCAGATACATAGAAACACAAATGATTTTTGCATGCAGAACTTGTACACTGCAACTTGCTGAATTTGTTTATTAATTATAGGTGTGTGTGTTTATCTGTGTGTGTGTGTTCTTTGCTAGTTTCTTCATGTAATATCATGTAATCTGTTTGTTGGGATAGAGTTAGTTCTTACTCTTTTATATTGGATGCCTTTTATTTATTTTTCATGTGTAATTGCTCTGGCTAGAGTTTCAAGTGTATTGTTAAGTTACAGTGGTATTAGCAGATAGGCTTGTCTTCTTTGTGGCCTTGGCAAAAATACTTTAATAATAACTATAATGCCAACCTTGGGTTGGTCCTAAAAGCTCTTTATCATGTTGATTATATTTATTTCTATTTCCTGTTTTGCAGGTATGTTTATCATGAAAAGGTGCTGGAGTTTGTCAAGTGCTTGTTCTTCATCAAATGATTATGTGGCAGTATTTGTTTTTTCTGTTAATGTGGTATATTACAATTATTTTCATATACTGAAACACTCTCGCATTCCTGGGATAAATCACATTTGGGTATGGCATATAATTTTTAAATATATAATGGTTTGTTTTGCTAGTAATATTTTAAGTATTTTTCTATATTTGTACAGAAGATTGGTCTATAATTATCTTTTCTCTTGCTGTCTTTATATAACTTTGATATCAGTGTAATTCTGGCCTTATACAATGCATTTGAAGTGTTCTCTCTGATGCCATTTTTGAGAAGAGTTTTAGAAGGATAGGTGTTAAGGCTTTAAATATTTGGTAAAATTTACCAGTGAAACCATCTGCTTCTGGACTTGCCTTTGTTAGGAGGCTTTTGATTATGATTATTAGTACTTCTCTCTACCTGTAATAGGCCTATTTAAATTTTCTTAATCTTTATAGTCATTTTGGGTAATCTATTTGTTTCTACAGATTTGTCCATTTCCATTTGGTGAGGCCAGAAAGAAAATAGCAAATATAGTAGAATGTGTTGAACTGGAAGCTAAGTGAACAGAAAATGTTATTAAAAAAAAAAAAAAAAGAGAGAGGGAAGCACTGTCAGATGCCACAAATAGAGTGAAATTAGTGGGGTCTCTTTGGGAGAATACTCTCTACCAAAAGGAGGTGTTCTGAGGTTGGATAATGGTGCTGGTTTCTCAATTCTGTAAATCTATAGAAAAACATTGAATTATGTATTTAAATTGCTAAATTTTGGGTGTCTGGCAACCATGTGAATAAAGTTGTTTTAGAAAGAAAATTGGTACATACATACCAAGCATTTCTATACCCAAATGTTCACCCAGGGAAAGTAAAACTACATGTTTATAAAAGGGATATATTCGTTAATGTTCATAATATCTTTATTCCTGAATCTCCATATTTTAAATATGTCAAAGATCCATTAATACCAAAAGAATATTTTATGACTATATTCATACAGGTTTAAATTACTTGGCCATAAAAATGGAGTAAACTACTTATCCACACAAAAACATGGATGAATAGATAAAGCATTCTTTGGAGCAAAAGAGATAGGCTTTGAAGGACACATTGTGATTTATTTCATTCTTATGAATTTCAGGAATTTGTAAAACTAATGCGTGTTAATAGAACTCAAATCAGAGTCTACACATGGTTAGATAATTTGGTTTTAATTGATAATTTGCAGGGAGGTATTTTTGTTGTTGTTGGATCTGAGTCATATTGATAGGGTTGTTGGTTACCGTAGAGAATAAAATATCTTGAAAATTTATAAAGCATGTATTTGTGATTGGACATTGTGTTATGTCTTAATTCTTTTATATATATAAACTGTAAAACAGAAAAAAAGGACTGTTGACAGTAATGGAGACAAGTGTATTTTATTAATAAATCTCTTTCACTACCAACCATATAATGGAACAGTCCAGGGTTCTGGCTGCTGGTTGGATTCCAGGTGGAATGTTGGGATGTTCCCCAGTGTTTGTTGTGGTTACTGGATCCACAGTTACTGGGAAGAGCCCTGTGGTGGCTGCAGTGCCATGGAGGGGCTGTGATCCTCTCTGGAGTTTGGCTTTGAACTGATTTGGGGGAAGCTGAGTTAAGTGGTGGTGGAGATGCTGCCCAATGACCTGAGTCCAGTACTCACTTTCCACAACCTGCAGTCAGAGATATTGGTGCACCCACCAGTTATCACCTTATTGGTGGATCTCCTATTTTTATTCATACTTGTTCAGTGAAGTCTTCTATCTTCTTCTACAGAAGCTGACTTTACGTATGATGAAAAATGCAGTTTGCAGAAACCCTGGCTGTGCAGGTTGAGTAGAAATGCCAACTTATTGACAAGCTTAGTGCAGCTGCAAAAGAGTATGGAGAGATTAAGCCATATTCACAGAATCTCCAGCAACAAAAGAATCTAAAAATATACCTGTCCTTACAGACACAGAAAGGAAAGGGGACCAACGTGATTGTGATACAGGGATTAACTTCCCTAGTACAGGGAGTGAAGGCAGAGATCCAAACTTTCCAAGCAAGAACAGATGATTTCAGGGATGTTTAAAAATTGAGATTTTAGAAGAAGTCCTGGGAATCACCAATCATGAGGAGATTTTTCAAACCTGCCAGGAGGCCAAGATCCAAGCCCTGTTGGTCCATTTCCCAGCGATGGGCCTGGGTCTTAAGGCAGAGCTGTCCCCTTCCTTCCACTCAGGCCTCCAGAGCTGCCAGACTGTGTTCACTCCCTTGACTACATCTGAGGATCACTGAGGTCGGTGGTTCCAGGGGAGCCCCTCCTTGAGCTGGATTTCCTCCTCCTCCACATGCTGAACACAGCTGTCAGCTCCTTCATGGTTGATTCCTCCAAATCTAAGGAATATTATTATTCCTAGAAGATGAAAAGAAATGTGGAACTTTCTTCCTTTTCATAGTGTTTGAATTCTCTCTCATTAGCAGTGAAGAAATGCTATACTTTATAGGAGTCTTTTACTCAGGTTGCAACTTCATGGAACTATGTTTTTCAAAACATTGTTTTGTGAATATTATTTACATATTAATCATATAAGTAAAGTATTTATATTTTATTCTCTATAAAAATATAGTATTGTAATTTGAAAATATATGTAGCTTAGCAATAAAGACTTTTAGTGCTCAATAGCACTACTTATTTCTAGACTTTAATTTACAACACTTGTTTGTCATAAGTACAGTATGTATTTGTAATACATAAAAAGAATATAACATAAATTAACAAGCTCGAGGGCACACCAGCTGTACTCCATTGCCTCTGATACACATGGATTCCTTGGAAATACCTCCAGATAATAGTCTCCAGATGAACCCTAGATAGTGATTTATTGAAGAGAATTATATACCAAGAAGCACTGTACTCATCTGTGTTCTACAGGATGAAGATCTGCAGAATCTGATGCTGGAAAGAAGTGGCTCATTTCTTCCAGATTTTCTTCTTTATTGTTCTAAGGAAAGATGGAGCAGGTGCTTTCATTCAGACATAATTGAGAAGGGAACCTGTGAGATGTCTTCATGGCTCCAAGGCATGCTACAGCCACCTAAGCAGAAGGACTTGGGCCTTGAGAAATTCAGAGGTTCAGCAGTAGAACTGGCAGGGGCACCAGAAACAAACAACTTAACAGTGAGCTCTAAGCATCTAATGCTGCACCCCAGGTCCAGCAGGGGGTGTGTGAATATGCTGTGGAGGCCCATGTGGTGGGCAAAAATATTTTATCCATGGTTGGCATCTGCTCCTTACACAATGAGCACACGAGCTTCTTTGTTTTCCTCAGGGCCAGTAAAGGAGGCACCGCTGGGGCCTTGGGATGTATTGGGGCCACGTCCTCCAAGAGGAAGAAGCCCATGATCCCAGCTGTGAAGGCTTAGGATGGGGCTTTATCATGGCTTCTCCTGGACATTTTTATTAAAACAGGTGGGATGAGTCTGGATAGAACTCCCAGTGGTGCAGGAATGTTCTTCTCCAGAACTGACACCGTTTCTGGGACAGGAAGCATCTCCAAATGGATGGCCCTTCTCAGAGTGTCCAGCTGTGTCCATGACTTGACCAGCCCTGTGACCCCCCACATCTCTGTGGTGACAGTGGGGTCAGGACAAGATGGAAATCATCTCCTCCCCCACATTCATGCTTAGTTGCACCAGATTCCACAAAGGACCTGCTGGCAAGAGGGGCTGTGAGAGGTCACGTTGCTCTCCCTGATGTGACTTCTTTTCCCTGAGGCTGTGGGCACATTAAGCTCAAGCCCATGTTCCACAGATGTGAGAGATGAGTAAGCAGCAGCTCAGGGGCTGCTTGGGAGGCAGACGTGTCCTAGGGGAGTCCCTCAGTCCAGGGCAGCAGGCACTGGGTGAGTCTGTGCAGGTGGAGGATGGGATGTACGGGAGGCACTGCTGGAGGATGAGGCCCAAAGGATGGGTGGGGGGATTTATTTTTCCCGTTTTAATTTTGTTTTCTTAAAATATAATTGAACATTCTACAAGTTCCTAAAAAAACAAATGGAATAGTTCTTTTCATCTTTCTCCTAAACCATCTGTTTTTTCCTTTGTAAGTAACTTATGTTTAGAAACTGGATGTAAATTTATAAAGTATTTTCTGAATGTTGCATGTGCACTGAGGAGGACTACAGTAGATGGAGTAAAGTTTTTAAAAGTGGGCATTTTTGGAAATGGGGAGGAATAAAACCATCAAGAGGCTTCTATTCCTCTGTGATCAGATAGGCAAGGGGAAGCTATGAGGCTTCAGAGAGAGTAGGAGGGGAGGGGAAACCTTATCCTGCAGGAAGGGTCAGGCTAGGACTGTTCTTCAGCACGGCTGTCCCAGGAGCCACTGGCTTGTGAATCTAAACCTGTCTGTCCTCAGATCTGGTAATGAACACCAGCTTCGTGTTGACATGAGAGAGGCAGCAACTGCTGAACCCAAGTTCTGTTTAAAGCCTGTTCACTCATGTAGAATGGTGGACATGCATCAAGTTCTCTTTCATTTTCATGAATAATATTTATATAGATTTTATTTGTGGCATTCATCAGGTGTGTTCCCTGGACTTTGGACTCCAAAACTGTAAGCAGTAAATATTGTTTTTTATAAATTACCCAGTTCTATGGTTTTTTGTTATAAGCAACAGAAATGGACCAATACAGAAAAGTGGTACCAGAGAAGTGGGGTTTTGCTTATAACAAATACTTGAAAATGTGGAAGCAGCTTCGGAATTGGGTGTTGGGTGTTAGCTGTGGGCTTTTCCATAATGTCCTGTTTTAAGTTCAACAAGTTTCCTTCTAAACTTATATTGTAGAGAGTTTTTATCAAGATTGATGTTGAAGTTTTCCAAACGTTTTCTGGGTATCAATTGAGATGATTATGCCATC
Organism: Cynocephalus volans; assembly: GCF_027409185.1. Classification (NCBI taxonomy): domain Eukaryota; kingdom Metazoa; phylum Chordata; class Mammalia; order Dermoptera; family Cynocephalidae; genus Cynocephalus; species Cynocephalus volans. The sequence goes on along the minus strand of NC_084461.1, from coordinate 162,386,923 downwards.
TTAATCTTTCCTTTTGTTAATGTGATTTATTATATTGATTGATTTGCATATGAGATTTGCATGCCAGGGATAAATATCCCGCTTTGTCACAAAGTATAAATCTTTGATGTTATTCTCGAATTTGGCTTGGTAGCATGATATTGAGAATTTTTTTTTTTTTTTTTTGACCGGTAAGGGGATCGCAACCCTTGGCACGATGTTGTCTGCACCACGCTCAGCCAGTGAGCGCACCGGCCATCCCTATATAGGATCCAAACCCGCAGCCTTGGTGCTACCAGCGCTGCACTCTCCGAGTGAGCCATGGGGCTGGCCCAATATTGAGAATTTTTGAAAATATTTTGATCAGGGACATTGCACTGTGGTTTTATTTTCTCATGGTGTCGGTTGTTTTTTTTTTTTTTTTTTTTGGTTTTCATATCAAGATGATGCTACCCTCATAAGATGATTTTGGAAGTATTCACTCTAGTTTTATTTTTGTAAAGAGTTTAAGAATGATCGACATTAATTCCAGTTTAAATGTTTGGTGGAATTAAGTTTTGAATCTATCAGGTTCTGGGATTTTCTTTCCTGGGAGGTTTTTAACTGCTATTTCAAGTTTTTGTCTCATATTGGTCTGTTCAGGCTTTTTGTTTCTTTATCATTGAACTGGTAGATTGTATTTTCCTAGTAATTTATCCATTTACTCTAGGTCACTAAATTCGTTGGCATATAAGTGTTCATAATAGACTCTTATAATTCTTTTTATTTCTGAGGCTTTCATCGCAATGTTTCCACTTTAATTTCTGATTTTATTTATAGAAGTCCTTTCTCTTTTTTAAGGTTAGTTGGTTTGTTTATTCAAATAACCAACTCATATGTTTTGTAGATTTTTCTATTGTGTTTCCATTCTCTACTTGATTATTTATGTTCTTATTTTACACCCATTGTGATTTGAGTTTAGTTTGTTCTTTTTCTAATTTGTTCAGAAAAAATGTGAAGCTATTTATTTGAGATACTTTTTTAAATGCTTGTGTTTATTGCTGTTAACTTCTCTTTTGGGGCTGCTTTCACTGTGTCTCATTAATTTTTGTATGTTGTGTTTCCAGGTTCATTAGTGTCAGGCCATCTTATGGTTCTCATTATTTCTTTTTTGAGTCAATGGCTTTTCAGTAGTTTGTTGTTTATTTCTATATGTTTGTGAGTTTTCTAAATTCCTCCTGTTATTATTAGTTTCATGTCATTGTATACAGAAAAGATGCCGGATGTGATTTCAGAGTTCTTATTTGTTAAGATTTCTTTTGTGGCCTAACATATGGTCTATCCTGAGGAACACTGTGTACACTTCAGATTAATGAGTGGGTTTTGCATAAGATGGTCTCTATACGTCTGTAATGTTCATTTGGAACGTCTTTTAGTTGGAGAGCTTAATCCATTTACATTTATGCTTATTATTGATAGTGCCATTTTATTTGTTTTCTGAGTGCTTTATAAATTTTTTTTTCCTTTTTTTCTTGCTTTTCTTGTTATTTGATGACTTTCTGTAGTGTTATTCTTTGATTTGTTTCTCTTTATCATTTGGGTGTCTGCTACAGATTTTTCTTGTGGTTTCCATGAGGCTCATATAAACACCTTATAGTTATAACTGTCTATTTTAAGTAGTTAACTTAATCTTGATTACATACAAAAAACTCCAGGTTCTTATTTTATCCCTTCTCATTTTATGTTTAGTTGATAAATCCCATGGAGATTGATTCCTTTTACAGCAAGATCCTGCCGTGAGCATTTTTTGGCCAAGAAGAAATCCCTCTGAGAAAATTTGGGGAAATTGCATATCACTGCCGCACGTCTTTCTCACACACACGCTACCACTTCTCAGAGGGAAGCTGAGAGAAGTCTCGAGGGGTTCTCACCTACTAAATTGAGCCAGGGTTTTTACAATGAATGTCTTGGACACACAGCAATGACTATCATAAAAATGCCTTGTCTTCGACTTGCTGAGAGGAAAGGCACACCCTGGATCATGAGATTAAGGAGAAGACACAGCATGTCAGAAGATGATGGATTTTATGGAGAAGGAAAAACAGGGGAGGGTTGTGAGAGAGGGGGATGGGGTCAGTTTGGGTAGGAATGGCCAGGGAGGGCCTCTCTAAGGAGGGGACACCTGGGGAGTGAGGACACCTGGAAAAAAGCTTTACTGGATGAGTAGACAGAACTGGTGATATTGCTGAAGTGAGCATGAGCATGGTGGGTGTGAGGACCAGCCAGAGGCCTGAGTGCCCGAATGCAGTGAATGGTGGCTGGGGTGGGGGCGGGGCAAGGAACAGCGGGGGTCAGATGAGGGAGTAAAATGTCACCATGATAAAAAGCTTAATTTTAATCTGAGAGGTCAGGAGTTGACATGTGGGGAAATGGGTAACAGAGAGAGGCTATGTGACAGTGACCCCAGGATGAAGATGGTGATGACTGGACCAGGGGGAGCAGTGGAGGTAGACATAGAGGTGGGGCTGGGTCCAGGACGTGCTCTGCAGGCTGAGTGGTGAGACCCACTGAAGCATGAGGGCTGAGAGAGGAGGGAGTGAGGATGCGGATGAGGAGTCCTCCATGACCGTCTGTCCATCTGCATGAAGGGGGGTGTCCTTCATTGGAACAGGCAGGGATGGCGGATTGGTTTGTTTGGGAAGAGACTTTAGACATGGCTCTTTACACAGGAGTAGAGATAGCAAGTGCTCAGGAGGGTTGAAATGCGTAGGGCTTCGAGCACCACCATCGCTGCAGAGTTGTGAGTCATGTGGGTGTGCAGCGAAGTCACTACCACAGCGATGTCTGTGGCTGAACAAATTCCAAGGGATAAATTCAGTGGGTGTGTGTGTGGCCTGAGACCTCCTTGGGTTTTCTGTTAGCAACAACATTCAGAAACCCTCAACGGTGACCTATCTGAGTTTGTCTCCATTTTGGACATTTGAGGACAATGTGGATGAAGGTTGTTGCTGACTGTGTTAACTCTCATATGACAACAACTGTATTATCATGGCCACTATTTGTGCAAGGTTGTTTTGGTTGAATTTTTAAGTATATTCAAAGCTTATGTAACATTCTTTTAAATGTAAGAAATTTAGTTTAGTAGTTTATTATTGTATGAGTAAATATGAGAGCTTTATTGGTGATACATCATTTCTCCCAAGAAATTCACATGATGAAGAAAATATTCATATTTCCAAACATCTCAAACTCACTGCATAGAAGATAATTCTTTTATTTATTTGTTTATTTATTTTTTAATTTTTTTATTTTTTTAAAAGATGACCGGTAAGGGGATCTTAACCCTTGACTTGATGTTGTTAGCACCACACTCACCCAGTGAGCTAACCAACCATCCCTATATGGGATCCGAACCCGTGGCCTTGGTGTTATCAGCACCACACTCTCCCGAGTGAGCCACGGGCCGGCCCCGAAGATAATTCTTTTAAAAATATAGTTTTCTTTTTCTTCTTGTTAAAACTTCAGCTTTACTTTGAATCAATAATTTGTGTTTATTTTTATTTTATTTTATAGCAGGTTAATAGAAGGTTACCAACAACAATTGTCATTACAGAAAAGATCAGCAATCCTCACATTTGTACTTGGAAAATGCTTAACTTCTCTATAAGTTGGGCAGACTTTAAGTGTTTTGCAATAAAAGGTAAGAAAATCTATGCATTTCAGAATTTCAAAAAAATTGTCTTTATAATTTTGTCTGCTGAATTATTTTCTGATTTAATTCATTAGTCAGCTTTTGAATCAACAGCCAGCTAGTGGCTGGAAGTAGAATTCCAAATTATAGTACAAACATCAATTTGGTCATTTTCTTGATTACATGGTGATTGAATAGTCAGTGTTTTCTTCAGCTGTTATTTTATGGCTGGGTTTTAAATTTCTTGTCTATTTGGTAAGAATTAACTTATTTGAAACTAGACCATATAATCTGTAGGTCCTCAGAGAAGGTCCCACGGGAACCACAGTTCAGTGCAGTGTGAAAGCACGTAAAGGAGTGAGTCCCCTGCCAGCCTCTGCGCATGCTGAGGAAAGAACAATACAGAATATCCTGGATGTGTGAGTCTCTCATAGTGACTGTTGGCACCAGTGGGTTTGATCTATATCTAAATATTTCTAAATCCATAAAAAAAATTTTTATAGAATAGTAGTCTTGACTGTTTCCCATCTTTAATCTGTGCTTTTGAGATTCAACAGGTATTTTCTTTTCAAAGGGTCAGCAATGCTGTGAACCTTATTGACTGACATTCTTGCCTTCGTTTCTCAGGTATATATATATATATATATATATATCCTCAGTTTAATTTGCATAGTAATATTTTGAGCCACATTTTCTTCCATAAAAACTATTCAAGAAAGAATATTGGCTGGTGGTTACAAAATTTTTTTTTTTTTTAAAGACCAACAATGGGTCTTCTCTCCCCACTAGTTCCAGCGTTAAACTCCCCAGCTTCTTTGTTCTGAGGCGTGGCCACAGGAATGAGTTCTGGTGAAGCACATGCGGGTGGAAGTGAACTTTGCTCGGTACAGGCTTGGCCTATCAGAACATCTGCCACAGGGTTCCATTTATTTTTCCTTTACAATTGAGAGAATTAAGCCCAGGCACCACAAACAGATTTGAAGGCCCATGTTGGCAATGGGAAATTTACCAATCGAAGGTACTTGGATCCTTGAGTCTGTTTTTGGAGGAAAATCACCAAGCAGCATTGCTTGGTATTTGAAATCCAGTGCTGAGATTGTATGTGCAGCAATGATAATTTTTTTGTGCTGTTCCAATGGCTGATACTTTCAGGGTTACCTCTGGCAGCAGCTAACTTTATATTAACTTAGAGAAGTCTGTTACATAAGAATATACTGGAGAAAGTTTGTGTGTTAAATTTACTTTCAAATTCTGTATCTGGCAAATATTCCTTGACTATTTCAAAGTATAGAGGGAAATATTAACCGTAAGATCCTTTGTTTAAGAAACATAGATTGTATCCTCCAATCAAAATGGGTTTGGAAATTTAAAATGTATAAAATATTGAAATGAATTTACAAGATTTAGACTTCATATATTTTAATAGAGCAATATGAACACATGTTGCATTATTGATTAGAAAGTGTCATAAGTGTCACTTTCTTATTTCTTTTCTTTTTTAAAAAAAATTTTATTGAATCAAAATTGATTATACATACTTTTGGGGTTCAACATTGAGATATGTTGATCAAATCAATATTACTACCATATATATTGTCACGAATTGTAATTATTCTTTATGCCCCTTGTCCAATCCCTCCCCATCCCCCTTTCCCCCCTTCCCAATCACCCTAGATTTCTTCTCTCCCTCTGAAAGAATAATGGTTACTCTGTTGATTTGCTGCCCAAATGATCTGTCCAATGCTGGGAGGCATGATCAGGTCCCCCAATACAATCATAGAGCAGATGTCTCTTCCCTCACTCTGAAATAGGCTCTGTGGATAGAGACATCCTCCTCCTTTCTTTATCTTTGCTGGTAACTCTTCTTGTGTCAATGCAGTCCAATGGCTGACAGACCATCTGCGTGGTTATTGTGGTGTCTAGCCACCTTCACGGCAGCCATGGATATCGTAGTGGCTGTGGTGGGCCACCCACATAGAGGAGATGATTTTGGCATGCCCCTTGGTGCTGGTGGTGTGCCTGGTTGTGGAGAGTGTCTGATCCCCAGCTCCATACCCCAAGTCCCCGGGCAGGCCCCAAGGTGCTGGTGCGGTGAGCCTGGTTGCAGGAGGGGGGTCTGGTCCCCTTCTCCATGCCCAGGGACCCTGGGCAGGCCCTAAGGTGCTGGCACAGTGAGCCTGGTTGCAGGAGGAGGGGTCTGGTCCCATTCTCCATGTCTTGGGTCCCTGGGCAGGCCCCAAGGTGCTGGCCCAGTGTGCCTGGTTGTGGGAGGGAGGTCCAGTTGCCTTATCCATGACCTGGGTCCCTGGGTGGACCCTGAGGTGCTGGCGAGGTGTGCCTGGTTGTGGGATGGGGGTTCAGTCCCCTTCCCCATGCCTCAGGCCCCTGGGTGGGGCCCTGAGGCACTGTCATGGTGTGCCTGGGTCTGGGAAGTGGGTCCAGTCCCTGGCTGCTGTCTCTGGGTCCCTAGGCAGGCCCTGAGGCATTGGTGGTATGCCTGGATGTGGGAGTGGGGTCTGGTCCCATCTCCAACCCTTGGGTTTTTGGGTTGGGCCCCGTGGTGCTGGTCATGTGAATGGTTGTGGGCAGGGGTCCTGCCCCTGGCTCCATGCCTCATGTCCTGTGGTGGGCCCCAAGGCATTGCTGGTGTGCCTGGGCTGGAACCAGCTTTTTGTCCTATGCTTACTTCTAACATGGAGGAACTTCATGGAGGAACAAGTACTTGAGCTGTGTGGTTGAGCTAAATTGCTGCTTTGCTACTGTTTCCCTAACGAAGGCTTTTCGTGCAGCTCATGGTTTAATAGTTGACCTTATAGGTACTTCCAGTTCTCCAGATACTTGGTGCACCTGGGTTGTGTAGAAACTCTCATCTGGGCCTGAGTTTTTTCATCAAATTGCACCCCATGCAATTCTGCGTTCCCAACCAGTCTCCTCTGAGTGGTCCTGTGCTGATTGGGGGGCAGATCAGCTGTCCTTGCTGTGTCCCAGTGTTCTCCCAGTGGGCCTGTCTCCCCCACCGCCTGCGCTCCAAACACTTCCCATGGGACAGACCCTGTGCCAGTCCCTTGCGTTGACTCACCGGCCTCTGAATGGCTCCCCCTTTTCAGCTGTTCTGGCTCCTTGCTCCTGCGTGGGTCCATGGGAACCCCATCAGTGGTCTTGCCCCTGGGGGCCATCAAAGTCCTTTCTCCCCTGCCGCCTCCAAGTAACTCCATCTAAAGGGCACAGCTGCGGCTTCTGCCGGCTCCTGCTCCATGCGCTCCAGCATTAAAGCGGCCGCAGCCCGAAACGCTGAGAGCAGGTTTTTCTTTCTCTCATCGTGGTTTCTGCCACCTTCATGAGTAGTTGTAAATTTGTTGATTTGTGGGAGAGAGTGATGCTGGGGACTGTCTGTTCTGCCATCTTGACCAGAAGCCCTTCTTCTTTATTTCCTTATTTTTCCTAGGGAATTCTTAAGTGAAAAAAAGTTCGAGTCTACTTCATCTGTGTGAAGCTGTAGGGCACACTGTCTGTGTCCCACTTCTCTGGTAGTTACTGATTCCTTGGAAATACCTGTAGAGAACAGTTTCCCCAAAGGGGCAAGTCAGAATATCTTCCACTTTCATCTTCTGTCCCAGTTGTTTATGATTGTGACCAGTCTCAGGCAGTGACTTGTTGAAGAGGATTATATCCCAAGAAACACTGCTCTGTGGCATGAAGATCTGTAGAAGAAACTGATGCTGCAAAGAAATGGCTTTATTTCTTCTGGATGTTCTAAGGAAAGTTGGTGCAGGAGCTGTCATCCAGGCATAGCTGACAAGGGATCTTTTTGATGTCCCAATGGCTTCAAGGTATGTTCCAGACCCCTGAGCAGAAAGACTTGGGCCTTGAGAATTTCAGTGGTTTATCAGAAGACTGGCAGGGGGCACTGGCAACCTCTCAGCAGTGGGCTTGACTCTTCCCATGCTGCGCAAACGTGGCCAGCAGCGGGTGCTTGAAACCTTCTTGTGGTGCACATGCATGTTTTTGTCTGAAGAGGGCAGCTGCTTTCTCCAACGTAAGGAGAACTGCTTCTTCATTTCCCTTTGGATATAACAGGGAGACCCTGCTGGAGCTTTGGGATAACTTTGGGAGCCATGTACATGGGGAGGAATAAAGCTCTGTGGTCCAGAAGGCTTAGGGAAGGGGGGCTTACCATGGCTTCTCTCAGATTTTTTTTTTTCAAATGGGTTATATAAGTCTGGACAGCACACCCAGGAAGAGTGCAGGAACATGCTCCTTCTCCAGAACCTATGCCCCATTTCCAGGATGGAATGCGTCTCCACATGGGTGGCCCTTCTCAATGTGTCCAGCAGGGGGTCCAAGGCTCTGACCAGCCCTATGGACACCATGTCACTATGATGATTGTGGGGTAGGGATGAGGTGGAAATCATCTCCTTCGCCACATTGATGTTCACTTGTCCCAGACCCCACAAAGGCCATGCCTGTGAGAGGGGCTGTCAGAGATTGCTTTCCCTGACCATGGCTTTGGTGGGGATATGACTCCTTTTCTTGGTGGCTGTAGCCACAGTGAGCATGGGCACATGATGTGCAGGTGCAAGAGATGAGTGAGCAGTGGCTCAGGGGCTGGTCGGGAGGCAGGTGTGTCCCAGGTGAGTCCCTCAGTTCAGGGCAGCAGGTGCTGGGTGAGCCTGTGTATGTGGAGGGTGGGAGGGAGAAGAAGTGATCCTGGAGGATCAGTCCTGAAGGCCAGGAGAGGGGCTTTATATTTCACATTATAATTTTGTTTTCTTAGAATATAATTGAGCATTCTAAAACTGCAAAACATGTTTTAAAAGTATTTCTTTCTATCTTTTTCCTAAACCACCCATGTTTTCCTTTCTAGTTCAGAAACTGGAAATAAACTTTAGAAAATATTTCCTGAGCATTGGCTGTATATGAGAAAGACTGCAGTAGGTAGACTGAACTTTAGAAAACTGTGGACAGTTTTGGAACTGTAGAGACCTGAACCCATCCAGAGGCTTGTATTCCTCTGTGAGCAGAGTGGCAGGGGGCAGCTATAGGAGAGACAATGGCAATGGAATCTTTGAGGCCCCAGATAAAGCAGGAGGGGAAGGAAGACTTCAATCTGCAAGAAGAGCTAAACTAGGAGTGTAGATTTTATTTTTGAAGGTTTTTACATTTTCAGATTTTAGAGGTTTAGCTGTATAGGAAGAACTTTACATATTAGTTTAATTAGTCACTCAATGCTATCCAGAGCTTGTTAAGCCATTTGATACATAAGTATTGTCAGGTTCATATTGTGGAATAATTTACTCATAATCACAGTTGATAAGTGTTATGACATGGATACTGATTTTTTTTTTTTTAGAATATAGGCATTATTATTATTCAAATAGGTTATGCAAGTAATACAGATCAGACCATAAGTGAGTGACAACTCTCAAGTTTCAAATTTAGCGTGGGAATACATAGCAACATGTGACAAGTGAAACATCAACACTTGCAGACAAGCCCAAGCACATGGCAGCAGGAAGTGGTGCCTCCCAGACTTCCACTGCCTTCTAGTGGAGCCAGCTGATAAGCAAAAAGCAGCGTAGTGGCCCATCATTCCAGTCTGAGGCCAACCCATCATGCTCATTGCACCTGTTTTTTTCAAATGCATGTTTTGTCATTATTCAGGTGTGGTGCCACCTACAAATCAGGGGATAACTACCATTGAAAAGGTAGTATTTTATACTCACAGATCCCAAGAGATGCAGGCACACCACTCCAGAGGAGACCACATTAGAAGTGCTCGGGTGAGTCAGGATGCCGAGTAAGCAAAGGGAAAATGTGCATGAGAGCTGGCATTGTGCTTTCCATGGAAAACCATGGGTGAGGCAGCAAAAGTAGGCTTAGGGTTGGCTAGTTTGAGTAATTTCTATGGGCTCTGGGACATAGGGTTAGTCTCTAATGTTCCAGTACCTCACCCTGGGGTGATTAGGACAGGAGGATAGTGGCTGGGAAGGTGAGAACTCAACAAGAGAGGTGGTTGGGGGTGTGTGCTCTGGATTGGATGGTGTGTATTTGCTGTGGTTTGAATGTGTCCTCCAAAATTCCATGTTTGGAAAGTTAATCTCCAATGCAATAGTGTTGGGAGGTAGGGCCAAATAAGAGGAGATTGGATCATGAGGGAGAAGACTTTATGAATAGATTAATGTCATTATAATGGGAGCAGATTAGTTATGAGAGTGAAATTTGTAAAGTGATTTCAGACCCTGGTGCCTCTCTCTGTCTCGTGCACTCATACTTCTGCCATTTTATCACATAGCAATAAGGCCCTTGTCAGATGTCTGCACGATGCTCTTGGACTTCCCAGTTTCCAAACAGTGAGCTAAATGAATTTGTGCTCTTTATTAATTAACCAGTCTCAGATATTCTGTCATTGCAATAGAAATTAGACTAAGAGAGTAGATACATAGTGTAGATTGAAGGTGAGTTTTCTGTTATCTCTGATAATAAGCTAACCCTGGTAAGGGCAGTCTAGAGTCAGGAAGGCCCCAAGATGTCAAAGAATCAGAAAATAAAAGGCATAGTTAATATACTTGCCTGTGGATACTTCACATATAGTTGAAACTATGCTATGGGAGAATACTTCATGAATTCCCATGGATAGATTTTATAATCACCAGTATGGAAATCAGAATCAACATTTTCTCATAGAATGTCCAGGTAATTTCACATCACAACTTATGCTATATTGCTTTATGATAAAATCATTAAGATTTAGAATGTGCATATCTCTGTGAATGTATCTGAAAGCTACATATCAAGGTAGCCCAGAGAAGCATTTGAGTTTTTCATACACACAGCACCTTTTCCAAGTGCTGTCATTTTTGTTTGTTTGTTTGTTTGTTCATTTGTTTGTTTGTTTGTTTGACCATCACCTGTGGACACAGTTGAAGATGGCACAGATTTAACTGATGTCCACTATGTTTTTAGGAATCACTCTCCTATGATGGTTTGGTTTTGGACTTCACTTAGGAAGCTGGTTATAGCTGAGAGATGTGATGCTGGAGAGCATGAGCCCTCTGATATCTGTAGGGGAGTCTTTCAACATTCATGTACTGTATTGAATCAAAAATATGCAGAATAGCTTTTTCATATTCTACTTCCCTCTCTGCCCTAATTCACATACTTTCATAGTGTTACTTACATGTTTACAATTACATGAGTAAATTGTGTTTGTTTATTTATTTATTTACTCACTGATACATAGTTTGTCACCCCATATTGGTGTAGACTTTCTAACAATGATATGTCTTTTTTTAAGTCTGTCAACACTGGTTTACATGTATTAGAGAGTAATAAAATTATCCATTCATGGAAATAACACTTTTCCCACCTTGGTTTGCAAGTAGAATTCTTAGAAATATATTTTGTATGTGAGTCATTAAATACTGTTTTGCAGTGTTTTAAGAAAAGGGCTTAAGAGGACTAGTGCACCCCTTATTGCCCTTCTGCCTTCCACCACTTAGAGACACAATAACAAGTTGCCGTCTTGGGAGAAGAGAGCGAGCCTTCACCAGACACTGAATCTGCTGCTGCCTTAATCTCAGACTTCCCAGCATTTAAATTTGTGAGGAATAAAGTTCTTTTGTTTATAAATGGCCCTGTCAAAAGTATTTTATTACAGCAGCAAAAAAACAGGCTAAGTCACATGGATTACCGTGTAGTTTATACATCCATTTACAATTATGTGCCACATAACAACATTTAGGTCAAATATTGACTGAATATACAAAGGTGATTGCAGCAACAGGCTTACTGTACAGCATACATGTGTAGTGAGCTGCACCGTATATGTTTGTGTGAGTACAATCTACGATGTTCATATGAGAAAATCACCAAAGAATGCAGTTTTCAGAAGGTAATCCTGTCATTAAGCAACACATAATTGTTACTTAAATAACACTGTTGCAACTTGGAGTACTATTAGTACTCTTGAAAATAATCATTATAAATGTGTCTTCTAACACTATTTTACATACATTACAGGGTAGGGACTACATCCATTCCCTGAAATCACTCTGTTCTCAGCTTGGTACTTGAGTAGCACTCTTAGAAACATCTTCTGTACATGTGCTTTAAAGACTTCTTTACCTGCATTGCAGAGTGGTCAAGGGATCCATTTCTGAAATAATGCTGTTCTCAGCATGGCACGAGAGTTGCACTCTTAGAAACATCTTCCATACATTCCACTTTGAAACATTCCACTACGATTATTGCAGTGTGGTCACTACATCTTTTCAATGAAATAACACTGCTTTTATTGTTTTAATAGTAGCACTTTTAGAAACCCCTTTTATACAAGTGTTGTTTTTTTTTTTTAAACATTTTCTTACATGCGTTACAAAGTGGTCACCTCATTCATTCACTGAAATAACATTGTTCTCAATGTGGAGTGCAAGTAAAACTCCTAGTAACATCTTTTATGCGTGTGTCTTTAAACAACATTCTACTTCATTATAGGTTGGTGAACACATCCATGTCTGCACCAATTTAAATTTCCACCAACGGTGTGCAAAGGTTTTTTTTCTCCACACCCTTGCTAACAGTGTCCTCTTGTCATTTATAGAATAGTGATCAGACAGTTGCAATGTTCTACCTGACTGTGTATTTGCATTTCTCTGACATTAGTGCTGATGGGCACCTTTTCATGTACCTATAGGCCATTGTTATGTCTTCCTGGTAGAAACTGGTGTTTTGCTGCTTTGTTCATTTTTAATATATCCATTTGTTTTTCTGCAATTGAGTCATGTAAGAGACATGTATTTGGGGCATTAACCCCTTATCAGACATATTGTTTTGAAATATTTTTTTATTGATTCATAGGCTGCCTTTTTATGGATTGTTTCCTTTGTTGTGCAGAAGGTTTTTAGTTTTAAGCAGTTCTGTTTATTTAACATTGCTCTTGTAATCTGAGATTTTGGTGTGCTATCCCAAAAATTATTGCCAAAGCCAATACCATCGAGATTTCCCTCTATCTTTTCTTCTAAAATTTTTATGACCTTACAACTTTCATTTAGGTTATCAATTCACTTTGGGTTAATTTTTGTGTATGGTGTAAGAGAAAGTTTCAGTTTTATTCTTTTGTATGTGGATAGCCAATTTTTTTTAGCACAGTTAGTTGAAGAGACCATTCTTTCCCTGTGGTGTCTTCTGAGCTCCCTCGTCTATTTCATTGCTCTATGTGTCTAATTCTTATACCAGTTCTTGTGCTGTTCTGATAGAGTTTTGTAATATAATTTGAAGGAAGTGTGATGCCTCCAACTTTGTTTTTCTTTTGCAAAATCATTTGAGCTATTTGATGTATTTTTTGGTTACACATAAATTTTAGAATTTTTGGAGCCCTGCATGCCAGTTGGGGCACAGTCTCCTGCCCTGGAGGGACCTGTCCACAGCCCCAGCAGGTGCCAAGCTGGGTGGAGTCCTGTGTGCCTTTGGGTGCCCAGACTGCAGACCAGGAAAGCCCACCACTGCCACATCTACTGTCACCACAAAGAAGGCTTACCACAACAGTAGCAGCCAGGGCCATGTTACAGGCTACGTGCCACTCACTCAACTAAACTGATAGAAGAAGAGTCACCAGTGGAGCCTGCAAGTAGAAGAAGAAATCTTCATCCTCATAGCCAACCCCAGAGTAATAGAAGAAGGAAGTGCTCTACCAGGTGATCAAACATCAATGAAAACATAATAGAACTACAAACAAACAAGAAGATATGACACCACCGAAGGAGAACAGTAACACTCAAATACCAGACCCCACAGAAGAGGAAATCCTGGAAATGTCTGAAAAGGAATTCCAAACAATGATCCTAAGAAAACTCAAAGAGATAAGAGAAGACCAATTAGAGAACACAATGAAACAAAAAATATACAGAAAATGAAGGAAGAAATTTACAAAGAGATTAGTATCTTAAAAAAGAATGTAGCAGAACTCCGGTAGCTGAAGGATTCATTCATTGAAATAAAAAACATAACTGAGAGCTTAAGAAGCAATTAAAACAAGCAGAAGAAAGAATTTCTGATCTTGGGGATTGTCTTTTTGAAATAACTCAGATAAAAAGAAAAAAGGAAAGTAAAAAGAATTTTAAAAATGAGGAAAAGTTAAGACAGCTAGCAGAAATATCTGGCTCATGGGTTTTACAGAAGGTGAGAACAAAGGAAAAGGCATTGAAAATGTATTCAATAAAATAATAGTGGAATACTTCCCAGGTATAGGGAGAAAAAAAGGACCTTCAGATCCAGGAGGTTCTAAGATCCTCAAACAGATCAATCCAAAAATGTCCTCTTCTTTGAAACACATTATAGTGAAACTGGCAAAGCTCAAAGACAAAGAGAGAATCTTGAAACCTGCAAGAGAAGTATCAAGTCACCTATAATGGAGTTCCCATCAGACTAACAGACTTCTCAACAGAACTCCTACAGGCCAGATGAGAATGTGATGATATATTCAAAATATTAAAGATAAAAACTGGCAGCCCAGAATACTATAACCAACATGGCTATCTTTCACAAGTGAAGGAGAAATAGTGTAAACCATTCTATGAAGGTTTTAATGAGTAATCACACAATACTGCAGTATTTTTATATGGATTCAGTATTTCTCAATTCATTTACAGAGACTTGAAATACATATGTAGTTTAAGGACCTTCTGTGTGAATGATTTGTGAACATACCTCATGCCAGGCATAAAAATAGATACCCCTTCATGCTTTTATTAAACCATATATATATATATATATATATATATATAATTATATATATATATATATAATTATTATTATTATTATGAATATTCATGGGGTACAAAGTTGACAATCACCACCTGTGCCAAAGATGTGATGGCCAAATCAATACTATCAGGATGCCCATTCCCACAAATTTTGATTATTCTTCATGTCCCGCATTCAATCCCTGACCTCCCTCCCCCACCCCAACACACCCTACAATCCTAGATATGCTCATTGCCTCTTGCAAGTCCAATGCACCATTGTGGTCTTTCTTTCCTTCCTTCTTTCTCTCTTAACTCCCATTTATGAGTGAGGATATGCATATTTTTCCCTCTGTGCCTGGCTTATTTCACTCAACATAACTTTCTCCAAGCTTATCCATGTTGCTGCAAATTGCATTCTTTTTTATGGTTGAGTAGTATTCCATGGTGTATATATACCACATTTTCCTTACCCAATCATCTGTCAATGGACATTTAGGCTGGTTCCAAATCTTGGCTATTCTAAATAGAGCTCTGTGATGAACATGGGAGTTCAGGTATCCCTTTGACATGATGATTTCCATTCCTTTGGATATATACCCAGAAGTGGGGTTGTTGGGTCATATGGTAGATCTATCTATAGTTATTTGAGTAACCTCCATAGTGTTTTCCATAGTCATTGTACTAAACTACAGTCCTACCAACAGTGTAGGAGCATTCCCTTCTCTCTACACACTCACCAGCACTTGTTATTCTTTGTCTTTTTGATTATAGCCAATATAACTGGGGTAAGGTGATATCCTAGCGTGGTTTTAATTTGCATTTCCCTGATGATTAGTGATTTGGAGCATTTTTTTAAGTGCCTGAAGGCCATTTGTATGTCTTCCTTGCAAAAATACCAATTCTGTTCCTTTGCCCATTTTTTAGTTGGGTTATTCATTTTTTTTTTTTTTTTTTACTGTATAGTTGCTTGAGTTCCTTGTACATTCTGTATATTAACCCTTGTCAGATATATAGTTTGTAGATATTTTCTCACATTCTGTAGGTTGTTGTTTCACTCTGTTGATTGTTTCCTTTGCTATGCAGAAGCTTTTTAGATTGATATGATCACATTTATTTATTTTTTCTCTTGTTATTTTACTTTTGGGCTCTTGTTCATAAACTTTGTGCCCAGACCTGGTTCCTGAAGTGTTTCCTATATATTTTCACTTAGTAGTTTTAGATTTTCAAGTCTGATATTTAAGTCCTTAATCATATTTGGTAGATTATGGTATATTGTGAGGGGTGCAGGTCTAGTTTCATTCTTCAGCATATGGATATCCTCTCAGCACAACTTACTGAAGAGGCAATATTTTCCCAGTGTTTTTTGTTTGTTTGCTTGTTTTTGCCTCTGTCAAATATCAATTGGAAAATCAAGGTCAAAAACCATATGATTATCTCAGTAGATGCAGAAAAAGCAATTGACAAAATTCAACATTCCTTCATTATAAAGACTGTCACAAATTAGGTATAGAAGAATGTATCTCAACACACAAAAAAAGCCATCTGTGAGAAACCCACCATCAATATCTTTCTGAATGGAGAAAAATCCAAAGGCTTTTTCCTTAAGAACAGAAAGAGGACAAGGAAGCACACTCTATCCACTCCTAGTTAACAAAGTACTGGAGGTACTAGCTAAAGCATTCAGGCAAGAAAAAGAAATAAAGGGCATCCAGATTGTTTAAGATGAAGTCAGACTTGCCCTATTTGTAGATGACATAATACTATATATAGAAAAACATACTCTATCAAAAAAACTCTTAGAGCTAGTTAATAATTTTGGCAATGTTTCAGGATACAAAATCAATGTCCAAAAATTAGTTCCATTTATATTCTCCAATATACTACTGGAGAAATCAAAAAAGCCCATTTGCAATAGTCACCACCACCATCCCCAAAAAAACTAACGAGGTGCAAGATCTCTACAATGAGAACTACAAAGCACTACTGAAAAAAAATTAAAGAAGATACAAAAAGATGGAAAGCTGTTCCATGCTCTTGTATTGGAAGAATTAACATTTTGAAAATGTCCATACCACCCAAAGAAATCTACAGGCTCAATGCAATCCACATCAAAATACCAATGACATTCTTCAGAGAAATAGAAAACAACAATCCTAGCATTCATGAAGAAACAAAAGACCCTGAATAGCCAAACCAATCCTGAACAAAAATAAAATAAAATAAAGCTGGAGTCATAACACTACTTGACTTCAAATTATACTACAGAGCTATAGTATCCAAAACATGCATGGTACTGGCATAAAAACAGACTCTTGGACCAGTTGAACAGAATAGAGAACTAGTAATCAACACAGAAACTTAACAACCGATTGATTTTTGACAAAGGCAAAGGTTTATTACCTTTAAATGGTTAATTTTCCTAGGACACCAATGTCTATCATTAAACATCTAAATGTCTATTATTTTCAAAGAGTTTAACATTTTAGCTTTATAATAAGCCTTGGAACACAGAAAGTGAATTGTTCATATTTTTACCTCTTCAGGATTTCATACGTTATTCTAGGTTTAAATTGTTGTTAACTACAAAATAGCTTGATGGGATCTTGTTTGAAACCGCATTTAATCTGAGGTAAAGCTAAGAAGAATGGAAATCTTAACATTATTGAGTGTTCTTGAAGTTGAACAAGGAATATCCTTCAGTCTGTTTAGACTTACTGTGATTTCCTTTATATTGTTTCATATTTTTCTATTTAAATGTTTATACATTTTTTTTAAAGTTCATACTTTTTTTAAAGTTCATACTTAAGCATTGCTCTTTAGGGGCAGGTGGTAGATGCTATTATAAGTGATGTTATTTCTTTTTGTTTGTTTGTTTTCATTGCTTGTACATTATGAAAGAAATGTATGTTGACCTTGAACTTATTCAGTGTTATTCCCATCAACTCACAGAGCCAATCCAAAGACAGTGTTTCCCTTGGAACTTAAATGATAGTATTGAATCTCTGAACACTGAATTTCCATATTAGATGGAGATAGGAATGTGGGTGGGACTGGGTCACACTGTGGCTAGAGAAGAGTGGTAGGGGCCTTCCTCTTCCTTCAGAGCTAGAGCCTGCTCCAGTGGCTATTCCAAATCCACATCTCTCTTTAGTGCAGAGCCTCTTGTAGAGACTGGGGATGGTGTTGACCTTCTGCTTGAGAAAGAAATGCCAATGCAAACCCATCAGCTCTGGAGTAGGAAGACAGAAAGATCAGGGCCTAAAAGACAGAAGGTTGGGTGCCTGGTCCAGGGTCACCATGCTGTTAGCTGTTAGGACCCCTCAGCTACAAATTTCTGAGAGAAGGGAGGCAACGGCCTGTGCTCACATCTCCAGACTCTGTCATCACCTCCCGAGACCTTGATTTCATGAGAAATCAGAGTTTAATTCCTCTTTAAAGGTTTTCCCATAGCCTGGCTCTCAGTAGTAATTCTCCCCAAGCCCCAGACCCTCTGCAGCCCCTGTCCCATCTGTGCTGTTGCCCAGATAATTGGGGTTCATGGCAGATGTGTGTGAGATTAGCAGAGAGTGAGGTCATGTTTCAGGATCCAGGGAAGCAATCTGGGCTCTCAGGCACAGTGCCTAGGAACCAAGGTGAAGTGTCAGGTGGGGAGTAATACAGTGGAGCCATCCTCATGACACCCTTGGGTAAGTGTGCTTGTGCTGTGATGGTTCCTGGACAGACTATCTGCTGTCTCTGTGGTGGTGTCACTGACTCTAAACATAGACTACTGCCTTGACTTATTGGTCCTCTTGGCTGATTGTTTGCAGATATGTATATGGTTATATTAACCTTAACCAGTGTACTATACACCAAACTACTATAAATATTTCTCTATGGGAACATCACTTCTTATATTTAGTTTAATATGAGTTTAAACCAATGCCTCCAACTCTAGTTTGTTACTTACCAGTATTCTAGCCACCTCACATTATTCATATGTAACCTTCTGCTGCAGCAGTGACATACCTGTCTTCTTCCTTCTGACATATACAAGGGTACTTGAAAAAGCTTGTTGAAAAATGGCATTGAAAAATTATATGAATCTTTCCAGGAACTTTTTGAAATATCTTGTATTTATTTGTTCAGTTTCAGTACATATATACAGTGGTTTCACAGTAGTAAACTAATACACTCTTGGAAAAGAACTTTTATCAGATAAACCCTTCTGCTTCTTTATAGTTCCTTTTGTCTGCAGTCTTACAGATTCTGCACATTTGCAGAGTTTCTGAGGTCAGCACTTTTCCCCCCACCACTTGGAGCGAGTTTGTTTCATATACGTGAATACAGTTAGATTCTTCAGTCACATTTTCATTCCATCCTGGTATCTAGTGACCTAAGTCATTTTCATGAAATATTTGTAAATTACAACTTACTCTTCATGCTGTAAAAATTTACAGGCTTTGTTCAATGCAGAGTGAGAGATATCCACCATAAAAGTATCACACAGAAGTTTTCACATAAGTCTCAAGAATCTCTAGCAACCACTTATCTTATCAATTCTGTATTGTCTTTCCCTAAGGTTATATAAATGGTAACATAAAGTACATAGCCTTGCAGATGTCTTCTTCCTCTTAGCAATGTGGGTTTGGGTTTTATCTATGCTTTCTGTGGCTTACAAACTCTTTCCTCTTTATCGTGGAAGACTATTCCATTGCATGGATATACCACATCTTGGTTATCCATTCACCTGATGAGGCCATCCATCTTGGTACATTCCTGCATCTGGCCTCTATCTGTCAAGGTGCAGTACACATTTGTGTGCTGGTTTATATGTTCTCATTGGTGGTGAAACCACTTGTGTTAACACCTAGGAGCATGATGGGTTGATAACATGGTGAGACTACCTTTAGCTTTATAAGAAGTTGCCAATATGTCTCTCAAAGTCACTGCCAACTGCAATAAAAGAGCATTTCTGTTCTGCATCCGACAATCAATAGATATTATTTTGTTTGTTTGTTTGCATCTTCGCCACATTAATGTAAATGTAGTTGTCTCATTTTTGTTTTGTTTTTTTTTAACTTTTTATTTTTATTTTTATTTTATTATTATTTTTTTTTAATTTTATTTTGTCGATATACATTGTGGTTGATTATTGTTGCCCCTTACCAAAACCTCTCTCCCTCCTCCCTCTCCTCCCTCCCCCCCAACAATGTCCTTTCTGTTTGCTTGTCGTATCAACTTCAGGTAATTGTAGTTGTTATATCTTCTTCCCCCCCCCCGGTTTTTTTGTGTGTGTGTGTGTGTGAATTTATATATTAATTTTTAGCTCCCACCAATAAGTGAGAACATGTGGTATTTCTCTTTCTGTGCCTGACTCGTTTCACTTAATATAATTCTCTCAAGGTCCATCCATGTTGCAAATGGCAGTATTTCATTCGTTTTTACAGCTGAGTAGTATTCCATTGTGTAAATGTACCACATTTTCCGTTTCCACTCATCTGATGATGGACATTTGGGCTGGTTCCAACTCTTGGCTATTGTAAAGAGTGCTGCGATGAACATTGGGGAACAGGTATACCTTCGACTTGATGATTGCCATTCCTCTGGGTATATTCCCAGCAGTGGGATAGCTGGGTCATATGGTAGATCTATCTGCAATTGTTTGGGGAACCTCCATACCATTTTCCATAGAGGCTGCACCATTTTGCAGCCCCACCAACAATGTATGAGAGTTCCTTTTTCTCCGCAACCTCGCCAGCATTTATTGTTCAGACTCTTTTGGATTTTAGCCATCCTAACTGGGGTGAGATGGTATCTCAGTGTAGTTTTGATTTGCATTTCCTAAAAACAGACACACTGATCAATGGAATAGAATAGAGAATACCAAAATCAACCCACACACCTACAGCCATCTGATCTTTGACAAAGGCACCAAGCCTATACACTGGGGAAGAGACTGCCTCTTTAGCAAATGGTGCTGGGACAACTGGATATCAATATGCAGGAGAATGAAACTAGACCCATACCTTCCACCATACACTAAAGTCAACTCAAAATGGATTAAAGAATTAAATATACACCCTGAAACAATAAAACTTCTTAAAGAAAACATAGGAGAAACACTTCAGGAAATAGGACTGGACATAGACTTCATGAATACGACCCCAAAAGCATGGGCAACCAAAGGAAAAATAAACAAATGGGATTATATCAAACTAAAGAGCTTCTGCACAGCAAAAGAAACAATTAACAGAGTTAAAAGACAACCAACAGAGTGGGAGAAAATATTTGCAAAATATACATCCGACAAAGGATTAATATCCAGAATATACAAGGAACTCAAACAACTTTACAAGAAAAAAACAAGCAACCCAATTAAAAAATGGGCAAAAGACCTAAGTAGGCATTTCTCTAAGGAAGATATACAAATGGCCAACAGACATATGAAAAAATGCTCAAGGCTGTGTTTTTCTGAAGTCCCTTCTCTGCACTGCTCCCAGAGACATGAAGTCCCTGGAAGTGCTTGTGCACCCATGTAAAACCACTGCTTTTTCCCCTATGATCTAAAGAGATTAGTGTGTCTTATCCTCTCTGCTCCTTTAGATGATGAATTAAGAGCCAAACGATGGGGATATAGGATTGCAGCTCTATATGAGAGTACTTCAAAAAGTTTGTGGAAAAATGGAATTGAAAGATCATACAAATCTTTCCATAAACTTTTGAAGTACCGTTGTATGGGTATGTGAAGTCCAGACCCTCCTTTCCATAGGGTGGAGTTCAAGTTCGAGTGTGCCTTGGCTTTTTCTCCTCCTTAATATGGATATTTTCTTAGTTGCCTGGAGGGTAGAGGGGGGTCTCTCAACTGGCCTCTGGCTTTCTCTCAGAGGGCATTGATAGATGTTTATTTGGTGCATACGTGGGTGGAGGGAGAGTCAGGAATTTATTCCACTGTGTTCCTGACATCACTTTCTCTGGATATTTCTATATGTAGGATCATGTCATCTGTAAATACTGATAGTTTTTCTCTTCTTTTGCAAGTTGGATGGGTTTTTATTTCTTTTTCTTTTCTGATTAGAACTTTCAGCACAATGCCAAATAGCAGGGATGAAAGCAGGAATCTTTGTCTTGTTTCTGATCTTAATGGGAATGCATTCAGTCTTTCACCATTGAATATGATGTTTAGCTGTGGGGTTTTCATAAATATATTATTATGTTGAAGAACTTGTCCTCTATTCCTAGTTTTCTGAGAGTTTTTATCATGAAAGGCTGTTGCATTTTGTCAAATGCCTTTTTAGTGTCAAATGAGATGATAATGTATTTTCCCCCTATGTTCAATTAATGTGATGCACCACATTGATTGATTTTCTTCTGTTGAACTACCTTTGCATTACAAGGTTAAATCCCACTTGACCATGGTGAATATTCCTTTTAGTACACTTATGGGATCAATTTGATAATATTTGTTAAAGAATTTTGCATCTATATATATAAGTGATACTAGTCTGCAATTTTCTTTTCTTGTGATGTGTTTATCTGGCCTTGATAATAAGCTAATGCTGGCCTCATAGAATGTTAGGAAGTGTTCCTTTCCTCTTTAATATTTTTGGAAGCGTTATTTGAGAAAGATTGGTGTTAACTTTTCTTTGAATATTTGGAAGAATTTACCTGTGCAGCCTTCTGGTCCAGAACTTTTCTTTTGGGGAAAGGTTTTTATTTTTTTATTTTTTTGTAATTATCATTACAATCTCTTTATTTGTTACAAGTCTGTTGAGATTTTCTATTTCTTTTTTAAAAATTTTATAAAGATAATTTATTATACATACATGTGGGGTACAAAGTTGATTTTCAGTAGTTGTGTACAATATGTGATGGTTAGATCAGTATAGTTAGCTTATTTATTATTGCAATATATAATCACTCTTTGTGCCCACTAACCAAATCCTCAATAACCCTACTCATTCCTCCGCTCCCCTCCCCTTTTCCACCTCTAGCAACCACAGTTCTTTTCTCTCTTTCTAAAAGTTCAGCGTATTACTGTGATTGAGATTTTCTATCTCTTGAGTCAGCTTGGGTAATTTGTAAGTTTCCAGAAATTTCTCCATTTCATCTAGGTTCGTTCTTTGTAGTGACATTTTTCATTTACAATTTTTCATGTTCATAGTATTCTCTTATAATCATTTTATCTCTGTAAGGTCAGTCAAAATGTCTCCACTTTCATTTTTTTATTTGTCATTTGCATCTTCCTTCGTTTGTTCTTTGTTTTAACTGGGGGTTTGTCAATTTTGTTGCTCTTTTCAAAGAAACAGCTTTTGGTTTTATTGATTTTCTGTTTCCCTCCCCCGCCCCATTTTTTTAAATCTCT
Organism: Cynocephalus volans; assembly: GCF_027409185.1. NCBI lineage: Eukaryota > Metazoa > Chordata > Mammalia > Dermoptera > Cynocephalidae > Cynocephalus > Cynocephalus volans. The sequence goes on along the minus strand of NC_084461.1, from coordinate 162,364,188 downwards.
GCTCTAATCATTACTGTTGTCTTATTTCTAGTATCTTTGGGCTTAATTTGCTCTTTATTTTCCAGTTTCTTAAGATGTAAAGTTAGGTTTTGATTTGAGATCTTTTTTAATGCAGACATTTACAGCTATAAATTTCCCTCTAGCACTGCTTTTTCTGCATCCCATAAGTTTTGTATGTTGTGTTTTAATTTTCACGTATCTCAAGATAAAAATATCCCTTGTGGTTTCTTCTTCAACCCATTAGTTGTGAAAGAGTTTGTTGTTTAATGTCCACATACTTCCAAATTTTCCAGTGTTTTCTCTGTCATTGATTTCTAACTTTATCCCATTGTGGTCAGAGAAGATATTTCATGTGATACTGATTTTTAAATCTATGAAGTCTTTTTTGTGGCCCCAAGTATGATCTATCTTAAGGAATGTCCCATGTGCACTTCAGAAGAATGTGCATATGTTGTTGGGAGAAGTGTTCTGTTAGGTCTAGTTGGCTTGTTGTGTTGTTCAAGTTCTCTACTTTCTTATGTATCTTCTCTCCGATTTTTTTTAACCACTATTTAAAGTGGAGTGTGAAGTCTCCAACTATTATTGTAGAGTTGTCTACTTTAATTCTATCATTTTTTGCTTCCTATATTTTGAAGTGTGTAAATATTAATAGTTGCTAAATCTTTCCGTATTAAAATTTTTATTAATATATAATGTTTTTCTTGTCTTGTAAACATTTTGTATTTAAAATCTATTTTGTCTGATAGTGCAGGCACCATTGCTCTCTTTTGATTACTATTTGCATGCAATATCTTTGCCATCCTTTCACTTTCAATTTATTTGTGTCTTTTGACCTAAAGTGAGTTTCATGTAGACAACACATAATTGAATCCTATTTTTTTGGTCCATTTTCCATCTTTGACTTTCAATCAGAGAATTTAACCTATTTACATTTAAAGTAATTACTAATAAGGAGTAAAAACTATTGCCATTTTGCTATTTTTATGTATGCCATCTCTTTTTTTGTCCCTTGCTTCCTCCATCACTGCCTCTTTTGTGTTAGGTTCATTCTTTGTAGTGAAACGTTTTGATTCCCTTCCCATTTCCTTTTTTGTACATTCCATAAACATTTTCTTTTGGGTTACTATGGGGATTATTTAACATACTAAAGTTATAACAATCTATTTTTAATTGATACCAGCTTAACTTCAATACTGCACAAATCTCTGCTGTTATGCATTTCCATCTCTTACTTTTTTTTATTAATGTCCCAAATGACATCTTATATATTGTGTGCCCAATAATATAGATTAATAATTTATTTGCATTTGTCCTTTAAATTATGTAGAAAATAAAGGTCGAGTTTGTGAACCAAAATTACATTTACCTTTACCAGAGATCTTTATTTTTTCATATGGCTTTGAGTTAACTTAAATATAGATGTATTTATTTAAGGCATGTGTCCTACCACCGGCACATGTTCAGTTTGGTAATCAGACTCAATAGGCTTTAAGCTAACACAGCATTTACTCGGCTGTACAGAAGATGCAGTACATCCAGCATCTTACAGCTCACTGGAAAGCTCAGCAATTACCTGTGCACAGTTTCTTGCCCCTTCACTCACCCAGACAGTAAGCATGCACAGTGGCTGGTGGTGAGGTGAAGGTGCATTTGGCTTGTGTTGACAGAGGGAAATCCCTGTCTTGGTTTTCCACCAGTCTTTTACAGTTTCCTAGTGATGCAGGTATCAGCCTTGTGTGCCAAGTCACAGCACTCCAGGGTAGGGTAAATCCACAGACCAAGGGCTTCACAATAAGCAAAGCAGAGGACCGGTTCCTAGCATACAGCATTCCACATTGAACTTATATGTTTTGAAGGAAACAGTGCTGTGTGAAGCAGTCCAAGGTCTGTTTAGGGACTAGGCCTGCAATTAATCCTTTACTCACAGCATTCAAAAAAGAATAAAGAATAATACATACACTTAAGTACCCCCTCCAGCTTAAGAAATAAAACAACAACAGTACAGTTGAAGCCTCTGCATCCCTCCACAACTGCCTCCCTTCCTAACCCCTACAGGTAACCACTATCTTAAATTTGAAATTTATTATTCACTGCATTATTTTAAAAAGTAAACAAGCTGCATCACTGACAGTATACTTTAATGTGAGAAGGACCTGTGTGGTGATAAACAGATGACAATTTAACCACCTCTACATGTGTAATAGATACAAAACAACCACAGAAACAAAAAGTCCTCTCTTCTACACTTGCCACATTCATCTGTCAAACCTGCTAGAAAGCCTGCAGATTCCAAAATATACTGTGACAGTTTTTAAAAAATCAATAAATAGTTATCAACACTAGTACTGTGCTTTTAGTTTTTTCATCAGGTGTGTGATATAGGTTACCTGTCACATAAAAAATTGAGCTATTTGAATTGGACACATGGAATAACTGGAGTAGGGTCATCTTCCAATATTTACCCCAACCAATTCTCCCTCTGTTATTCCATTCTCCTAAATTTTATTTTATTTTTTAATTTTTAGACAAATAATTTAATTTTATACTTATTTTTAATCTCTCCTTTGGTCACTGCATTGGAGTGTATTTTTATGTACCCCCAAAATTTATATGTTGAAATCTTAATCCTCAGTGTGGTGGTTGTAGAGGGTTAGAAATCTTGATTCTCATTTGATTTCTAGAATAGGGTTTTTAGGTAATGCATGTATGGGACAAAAGTCCTTGGCCTGGGGGCAAAAGCCCACAGCTAGTGGGCAATAGCCCATCAAATCAACCCTAATCACTGTTTAGGTATGGGGTTGTATACTTTAATGATTTTAGAACTAACAGGTGGTTGACATACTGCTAAGAGATTTTAAAGAATTGCTGTAGGGAAAAATGTGAAAAAATCTTTGCTATGGGCAAGCTATTTGTTGATGGAAATTTTAGAGACAATTATACTTAGATTTAAATGATATTACTAGCTTCCATTGTTTAAGCTATACTTAGCCATAGATAACACATTGCCCATGTCTTTGTGTCCTTTTGAAATGATCAAATCAACTGATTTTTATTGTGAAGCTTCCTTGTCTTTACAATAAAAAACAGAAGCTAACGTTGAATCAGGGCTGTACCCAGTTTTCTCCTTCTAACAGAGGAGTTGCTGAGGTGCAGTCCCTTTGGGCTTCTCATTGCATTCACGTTGCTCTGAGTAATCCTTTTTTGCATCTCCGTTACACAGTGAGAAGTGTAACAGAAGATTTTAGGAGGTGGGTTCTTTGGGCAGTAATTATGTCATGAGGGTGGAGCCCTTGTGAATGAGATTAGTGTCCTTATAAAAGAGACTCCAGAGTGCTCTCTTGCCACTTCCACCGTATGAGGACACAATGAGAAGCTGGCTGTCTGTAAAACAGCAGACAGAAGAGGCCCCTCACCAAAACCCCACCAGGCCAGCACCCTCATCTCCAACTTCCAGCCTCCAGAACTGTGAGAAATAAATGTCTGTAGTTTATGAGCCACCTGGTGTGTGGTACTTTGTTGTAGTGGCCCAAATTGACTATGTCAACTCCCAAATGTAATACCTTATTAATGCCTTTCAATTCCTTCTTCTTATATATGTCTCATTCTCACTTTTATTAACTTAACTTTCATAAGTTGTCTAGCTGTTCCTCTCACACATTCTCTTCTATGTGGTCATGGGGACACAGGAGAAAATGCTGAAGTACCATCATTCTTCTTTCTGAAGTAGCCTCATATGGGAGAAAGATGACAGATGCTCTTTAAATAAACTCTTTTTTCTCTTACATCTTTCAAGGGACGCCTCTTAGAAAGCATGAGTAGATTAGTAAGAGGCTGTATTAGTCCGTTTTGTGTTGCTATAACAGAATTACCTGAGACTGGGTAATTTATAAGGGAAAGAGGTTTATTTGGCTTACGATTCTGGGACAGCTGCATCTGGCATGGGCCTCAGGCTGCTTCTACTCATGGAGGAAAAGTGGCAGGCAGCTGGCGGGTACAAGCAGATCACATGGCAAGAGGAAGCAAGAGAGAGAGAGAAAGTGCCAAGGTCTTTTTAAGCAACGAGCTCTCATGGGAAGTAATAGAGCGAGAACTCACTCATTACTCCCCCCTCTCCCAGGGAGAGCACTAATCCATTCATGAGGGATCCGCCCCCATGACTCAATCAGTTTCCAACACTGCCACATTGGGGATCAAATTTCCACATGAGTTTTGGAGGGGACAACACATCCAAACTCAGTCAGAGGCTTATTCGACCCATCCAAAGAAACAGCTTTTGAAAGCCTTGTGATGGACAATAAGGTGTCTCTGTCTCTGAATGTTTCCTCAAAATGATCTAATGTTTTCCCAGCCATGGATTGAGAGTCCTCACAATTCATCCCACTGCAGTTCCCTCTTTAATTCAGCCAAGACAATGGAGAGTTTTCCTTTCTGATCTAAGTTACCTTTACCATGTCACCAAAAGTACTTTGTGTTTCTTAAATGAGAGATACACAAATAAAATCAGATAAATCGGGTTGTCATGAAAACACAGGTTTGGGTACCATTTGAAACCAGAAGTGTCTGCTACGTTGATGCTTTCAACCCATCTACAAGATGGAGCTCACCTCTCCTACACAAAGGAGCAGTGTAATGGTCAGAGATTGAAAAGAAAATGTTGGAAAGTTACAGCCTTACTGCACCAGCTTTGCTAGACTGGGAGTCTTGGGACAGCATGCTTCTCCATTTCATAGGGTAAGTGGAGATCCTTACATTGTAGAGCTGTCAAATCTGTGCTCTTCCCAACAAGGCAATTGAATGCTCTCCAGCCACTTGTGGATTTTGTCTGTCTCCCCTGAATTTTTCAATCCAGAGATCTGCTTATGTCAACTGTTACCAACCGTTAAGTTTTCAGGAATTTGTCAAGTTAGCTGTTAAACCATTGGTAGCTTGAAATCAGCCATGGTGGGAGCATTTACACCATAGAAATCAGCAGTCAACCAGAGCTTTTAAAAAAAATCTAGAAAGCCATGCTTTATCAGCACACCACTGTATACATATTCCTAAACAAAACATTGTTATTATTGCACATTTTTGTTTTTACTGTATTTGGATGGTATCTGTATCATTATCTATTGCTGATTAACAGCCCACCCCAGAACTATGTAATTTACATCAATCATCTATTTTGCTGATGAATCTTCAGTTTGGGTAAGGCTTGATCAGGACAGGTTATCTGCTACATGCTGTGTCAGTTGGGGAACCTAACTGGGGCTGGAAGACTCACTTTCAATATGGCTCACTCACATGGCTGACAAGTTTGTGCTGGCTCTTGACACATGGGCAAGGTGTGAGACAAGGGCTTTATTTCCTTTCCATTTGATTCTCTCTACACGCTGTTGGGCTTCCTTACAGCATGGTGGCTGAGTTCTAAGGGCAAGCATCCCAAGAGAACAAGATACAAGTGTATGGTGGGTTTATGACCTACCCTTGGAAGTTAGTAACCTCTTGGTCAAGGCAGGCATAAAGATTTGCCCTGTTTCAATGGGGAGAGACACAGACACTGCCTCTTGATGGGGGAGTAGCAAGGTTCTAGGGAGTATGTTAGCTGGGATATATTGTTGCAGACATATTTGGAAGTTAATATCGGTCACAGTATTATATGGTAGGTATTTTCTGGCAACTTGCTCTTTGTGGGGTTATTGTCGTTGATATGTATGAGCTCTAATTCATTTAATTATTCTTTCCATATTATGAACACACCATTATTTATTTACTCAATTTCTAATTTATAGACATGTAGGTTTTTTTCCTTTTTTTTCTTATTTTTTTTTTCCATTACAGACAAAGGTGCTAAAAAGGTTCTTGCTTCAACTTAACCAAATGTTGCCAAATTGCTTTCCAATGTGGTTCTTTCCCCCAGAAGATGAGAGCTCACTTTGCCCCATATTCTGTTCAACACAAGGTGATACAATGTGACAGTTCAAAGCAATGACTCTGGATCCTGTTGCCCGCCCAAATCTCAGCTCTACTGAAAGGGACCTTAGCCAGAACCAAGCAGAAAATTTCAGTTAGCCATTAACTTGGGAGCTGATAATCATCAATTCCTGAGGTTAGTAGAGGAATTGAGAAACTGACTGTAGGGCTGAAACTGCCCAGAGATGAAATCATGCCCCAAAAGGATCCTTCTCAAAAGTTTATTTCTGTTTATCTCCCATTATATCCTTTTATGTTGACTTACTTTATATGTTGTACACCTACAATTAAGAATTGAAACTAAGTTTTCTTGTTTTTCTTATCTCCCTAATCAACTGCAAACGGAGGAAATCCAAGAGAAAGGCAAAGCACCCTATCTGATTATTAACTCACCTTCTTGCTTAAAGGAAAATTGCATCCACATTAGATAGAGTTACAAGTCAGGTATTTTTATGTTCCAGTGATGCCTGACTAAGGTTATTGTCTTTGAGCTCTCCATGGGAGATAAGTACTCCAGCCCCCAAATAACATCAAGGATTTGAAGCTGACGCGTCTACCAACTGCAGATTCCATGACACCAAAGCAACCAGTCCATCATGGAACCCTGACACCTGACTCCAACCTTCTGCTGATCCTGTGACCAGCCCTCCTCTGCCTGCAGAACTAAACCCATACCTCACCTTTCCACCTCTTCCCCTTTAGAAACCCCAGAACAGGCATCAGAAGGTGGGTTGATTTTAGCCTGGTCATCCCCCAGATGCTGGTTGTCTAAAGAAACCTCCAATCCTTGAACCAACTTTTGACTTTTGGGTCATTTTTTTACTGTGAGCCTGTTGCTGGTAACATTACTACTTACCAGCTGTGTGACATGGGCAAGTTATCTAATTTCTTTTTGTCTCAATTTCCTCATCTGTAAGACTGGCAGAATAATAGCACTTAGGGTAGCACCAAGTTTCACAAGGACTGAGCCTTATGCAATTTTAATGTCCTAGAAAACAAATACAAAATTAGCAATACAAATAAATAATAATGAAAAAATAAATCACAACTACACATTTTAAAAAGCTGAAAAATACCACAAAATACAAAAAAATCTGGCAGAATAACAGCATTTGTATAAATTAACTGCCTGATGCACCTCTGTAATACCTTTTTTCCCCTTCATTATATGAATATGTACCTTTGACCAGGTTCTTCATGTGATGATGATTTTACAACTTTTTATTCCATAGAGAGAATACGAAGATGATTCAGTCTTATCTTTATTATGGTTGATCAAGATTTTTTTCTTTGTTTTTAATTGATGGTTTAGAAACCACAAAGCAATGGATTGAAGTGAATGACATTAATGAGGGAGCTGAGTCCTCCAAAGGGGATCTCATCCCCTTTCTCCCTCTTGCTCTCTCCTCATTAAGAACTACCATACTAAAGAAAAAGAAAGAAAAAAAGAAAGAACATACCATTGGGCCTTTCCCATTGTGAAAATATAATGTGGGCCTCAGCACATGGAGCAATAGTTGTTAGAGCCATCATGCAAAATGATTTTATGAAAAAATTAGCAATTATTGGCACAAAGAGATGACAGTGGTTTTTTCCTACGTCACAGCCATCTACTGCGTACTTCAGTGATGAAAGCCTGACAGAGTCCCTTGCAAATAGATGAGTGCATACAGCAGGCATCTCTGCCCCTCTCTGGGTGCACCCCAAGGATACCATGTTACACAAGGGTGAGCACCAGCCTCTCCTGGGAAACAGGGGGGTCTCTCAGGACTCATTGGTCACACATGAGTCCCTCCCTGAGTGCATTCTCTTCTCTCACTAACCCAAAGAGAAAACTTCATAAGCTCTTACACATAATTACATTCTGAATGTGTTATCTACCTCCATCTTCCTCTCCCCACCCCAGCTTTTGTGAAAGAAAAATTGAGAAAAATGGAGTTGGTTTAGTCAGGCCCTCTTGCCTCATATGCCTCATATCCAGCTGGGTATGATCAGTACATCCATTGTAAATGTGTTACATAGGAGGAGAGTTAGTGCACACGTGTGCCCATGTACCGCTTGGCTCATTGTCACTATTGTGTACTTCCTTATGGAAGGCACGGCTCTGAATCGCTGGTCAGCGGAGCTCATGTCTGAAGAATAAAGCATGTCCACTTTGCCAGTGGCTATTCAGTTTTTCTTTAGGTTACCTGACTCAGGACCTGCACAGGATGGGGCGGAGGGGTCTGTGATCCAGTCTGACAGAGAGATGAGAAGTTAACCCAAGAATCGATTTTAACCCAGTATTGTACTCTCAACTTAGATGTGAGAAATTACAACCCAATTTTTAGAGGTAGAGTCTTCTAAATGTAGAAGGAAGTCTACATTCTATGAGGAAAATAGAGTACAACAATCTAACACAAGTTAAAAAGATTCATGTGAACTCCAACCTTAAAAGACTAGGTTTTCAGCTCTGTCTCTGTTAAGAATGTTCTGGCAGCAACAGATTTATTTCTGCCAATCAATAATTTTCATGTTTTCTTCTTGCAACTCACAAACTCAGATATTGCTTTCTGTTAAAAAGACTCCTTGCAGGGGGTGGGGAGGGGTGGTAGCTGATTCCATATTATGGGACAGAGAAAAATCTGAATGGATATGAAACACCTTATTATTACCAGAAAGCAAAGATTATTTAAAAATCTCGGGGACAGTATTGAAAGGAAGAAGGCACCACCTTAAAAGATTAGTGGCAAAGCTGTGGAAATTTGAGAATCAATGAATATAATTTCAATAATTGGTATATATAATTGGAACACCTATTATTAATCTGTGAAGGGACTCTGAGGTCACAATAATATTCAAAAGACAAGGGTTAACATAAATTAGGAAATTCTGCTTTCAGCAAAAACTTTCTGCTACAAAACCCCTAAAAATGTTGGATAATACACAGCATCTTTACAGTTTAGCTCACAAAAATGTAAGGAAAATCTTCTGATGCCAAAAGTGAAGAGCAAATGGGAATTCAAAATGGCAAGTGATCATTGCATCCCCAGCACCTGGAGGGCACCCGATGATGTAGGTATGGGGTTTCAACTGCTCATCTGGAGAAGAGAAGACAAAGTCTCCAGCACACATCAGTTGGGGGTTGGGACTAAGATCCTGTGTAATGCCAAGAAACCCTAAAGGATTTCACCTTCGGGAGAAAAAAAGTCATTCTCAGAAGATAAGATAATGTGCCTCTCTTAGCTTTGGTTCTGAGTGAAAAACAAAGGTCTGCCCTAAGGATTTGTAACACTACCCTGACTTTAACACGTGTCTGAAGTTTAGATTGATATTGTCTACATAGAACAGGAACTTCCAAGCCAGGAAATTAATTTTGAGTGATCTTGTGTAGGTAAAAGAGTAGAGTACCCATGGAGACACAATAATGAACCTGTAATTATGTTATGTTACATGGCAAGGGAGATTAAGGTTGCAGATGGAATTAAGGTTACTAATCAGCTGATTTTAAAATAAAGAAATTATTCTGGATTATCTGGATAGGCCCCATGTCATCATAAAATTCCTTGGAAAGAAAAAAGAGAAATGAAACTTCTCTGAGGTTTGGAGGGTGGGGGGACAAAAATGGAAGAGGAATCAGTGTAGAAGTTAAGTGATGTGAAAAGAACTCACCCTGCCATTGCTGACTTTGAAGTTAGAAGGAGGGGCTCCAAGCCAAGAACACAGCCCTGCTGACACCTCGAGGTTAGTCCAGTGAGACCCATCTCAGATTTTTAACTTCCTAAGTATAAAAGATAATACATTTTTGTTGTTTTAAGCCACTGTGTTTGTGGTAATTTGTTACAGCAGCAATAAGAAAATAGTATAGCACTTGACAGAAGAAAAAGTGAATCTGTGTGTGGAAGCCACTCCAATCCTTAACCTAGGATCCGCAGTGTTCGCACAGGTTGAGAGCAGCTAAACTGAGTTCACAATCCAAAATTACTAGACAAATGAAGACCAAAACACCAAGTGGAAGAGTCAACAAAACAGCTGAATTCGAACCCCAAGTACTTCAGACACTGTAATTATCAACTCTAGAATATAAAATAGCTGATATTTATAATTAAAGAAAAAAATTTAAAAAGCGATTTAATACATGAGTAGAGAAAAAGAGACTATGAAAAACAGATGTATTTGAAAAGATACAAAACAAATAAGAAATATTATTATACATGGAAATAAAATCAATGGATGTCCTAAGCAACAGCTTAGGCTCAGTCTGGGGAAAATCAGTGAACTGGAAGATAGATTTGAAGATATTAAATTGAAATGTGAGAGAGGCGAGAATATGGAACATATAAAAAAGAATTAAAAAGCATAAGTGATAGATGGAAATGATCTGACATACATTTAATCAGATTTCCAGAAAGAGATAATAGAATGGGCAGAAGATAGGGGGGTTATTCAAAGACATAATAACTAAGAATTTTCCACAATTGATGAAAGATTCAGACACACAGATTAAGGAAGCACAATAATCTCAAGGGGGAAAAGTCCATACATGGAAACATCCTGGGAAAACTACAGATGATCAAAAACACAAACAAGATCTCAAAAGCAGCCAGAGAATAAAGACACTGAAGAATTCAATTAGACTGACAGAAGACATCTCAAGATGAAGCCAGAAGACTTAAATAAAATAATACCATTAAAGGATCGAGAGAAAATTACCGTCAGCCTAGATCCATATACCCATTGAACTCTCTTTCAAATATCTCAGAGATATTTTTCTGAAAAATAGAAATGGAATTTCTTATGAATAAAGGAATCTTGGGATGATCCCATAATAAGGTAGTTCTTCCAATGTTTATTGGATGCCCTTATGAAAATACAGATGCTGAGCTTCCTGGGTAATATACAAACAGCATGCCCAGCAACTCGCACAATTAAGAACTGTGGGACACTGAGCAAGTTGCATAACTCTATTGGAAGCCCCATTTTCCTTATTTGTAAAAATGAGGATGATAATGCTTCATGGAGTTATTTTGAACATTAAATAAAACCAGTGACATAGTGCACATAACAGGCTTGTCATAGATGTGCTTTGAACCTGAAAACTGTAACTTGGAAATCCAGAACATCATAACCTCCACTGCAGGCAAGCATCAGGTCTCCACATACCTGACTTTTCTTCCTGTCATCATGTGTTTTGAACACACAGTCCTCCTAAAGAGACCATGCCTAGTGTTTATTACCAAGGTGGGAAGCCCTGAGTAGTTAGGCATTTGCATTGACTATTCATTCCACCTAGAAGAGTCCAGTGATATCAAAAACCAAGCCCTAAGCTAGCATGAGGCCCACTGGATGCTCTCTGTGCCTCAGGGCATCATCAGATGTGCTCTCTGAGGAGGCGTCGCCATCACTGCCTTGTACCTGTGCTTGTGTCTGTGCCTCCGATGGTGCTGAGTTTGTGAGAAAGCAGAACAGTCATTCCACTCTATGATCAAGATGGGTTATGCAAGGCAGAATACCAGGACTAAAGGGTCCTTTCGTCAGGCAACTGTAGTGAAAAGGACACAGGCTTCAGAGCAGGAACCCCAGCTCCACCACTTACTAAATACGTGACCTTAAGTAAGACCTCAAATCTTGGCCTTCATTTTCCCATCCGTAAAATGGGAAAGATAAAACCGACCTCACTGAACTGTCATGAGCATTCCATTACAAAGTTCATTGTTTCCCAAAGGTTATTTGTATCCCTGGTGTTTATCAAATAAGTTATGGCATAGATTACCCCATTGGTGAAATATTTTTAATTTTAGTATTTGTTTATTTTAATGCATTAGAAAAATGCTTGTTTCCCCTTTATAGTAAAAGATGTGATCTGATTTACAGGGAAGTATTAGGAAGCTACTAGTTCAGGTCTCAGGCAGACAGGACAGAAACTCTGAAGGTGCTGCACAGTGACTGCAGTTTGGGAGGCACTAGGGCAGGGCGTGGTGCCTCCCCTGCCCTCAGACCATTAGCCCTCTGAGGGCAGGGACTCAGTCCAGCCCGTTCTCATGTAGTCCTAGTGCTCAGTGCAGGCCTGAGACTTGGCAAGAGCCAAACACAATCTTGTGAGTTCATTGATTAACAGGGCATTCTGTATAGCAGGCACTCTGCGAATGTGAGGTCTCTCCCTTGCCTCTCTGTCCAATCAGATCCCCTAGGAAACCTCAACGGCTTTCCAAGTTTACCCTGAAACCAGATGTTACGGCACATCCCCTCTCAGAGGGTGTATTCCTTGTGGTGGAAAAGGGGAGGTTGGCTCCCCGTCTCAACAGCATCTTGCACACTTAGTTCCATTTCGTGCCTCCTCCCAGCCACAAGCCTTTGGGAAATTTTTTTTAAAAAAAGAAAGAAAGAAAGAAAGAAAAAAAGGGGAGACTCCTTGATTAGCAGGATTGGTTAGGTTAGGTAGCTTATCGTGGTCATACAGCTTGGTAGTAGCCTAGTAACAGGAATGTCATATACCCTGTGCCATGGACTGTACCTGACTAATCTCCACAGCTCACAAGAGGATCCTGAAGGTGTGTGTCGTCACCCCCCTTTTGCAGATGAGAAAAGACAGCCTCAGAAAGGAAGGTTCCTGCCTAGGGTCATTAAATCAGTATGCCCGCTCTTCCTTTAAAGAACTAAATGAGGTGCAGACTGTGAGAGCACTTGGCAAACTGTGGGTCACAGATGCTGCAACTGACGGCTGGTGTGTCTCTTTCCCACCTGGGAACAGTGTAAGGTCAGAGTTCTTATACTTATCAAAGGGAGCCCTGGCTTCCGGGGCCCTCTCTCAGGACCTTCTGCAGTCTCCATACATCTTCTGTAGTCTTCCCACCTCCAGCTCCACACCTCAGCCCTTCCCAGTGCCCTGCCTCTGTGCCGTTCCAGGGCACATTTCTTCAGGCTGTCACACTCATACTATACCTATTTGCCCCATGCTTGAACACCGGTTTCTCCTTTTATTCCTCAAACCAGACCTGGCCCTGCAGCCTGAAGTGCACAGCTGAGAACCAGAAGTCCCTCAGTCCCTCAGTCCCTCAGTCCCTCAGCCCCCAGAGAGGTCCTGAGCTCTGGACCAGACGTTTTTGGTCTCCACTGCATAACTGAGAGCAGGACATCCACGTTCTTCAGCAGGGAGCAGCAGCACTATCCCAGGGTCGCCCTTCCATCTTAAAGCCACGGGATGCACTGAGCGTCCACAGCATCTATAGCTAGGAAGCACATTTGCTTATTCTTCAGGGGCACATTCTGGTTGAAGAGATGCCCAATTCACGTACCTAAAGTTACCACCTCCGCCTGCCTCAACTGCATTTACATTTATGGTGACTTGTGTTTCCTCCAAAAGCAATAGATTGATCTCTAATCCCTCGCCCCTTTTACTCGTTAATCCTAGGGATTCTTCCAAAACAAAATCTGTCGCAAAGGCGATCAGTGTTTCCAAATCCAAAATTCGGTCATTGCCAGCAGCTTCTCTCACTGAAAGCAGAACGCCTCGCGTAGCTCCTCTGGAGGCCGCGCCGACGACCGCGGCTCCGACTTGCCCTGGGTGGGAGGTGAGCCCGGGCCGCGCGGCCGCTCCCTGGTCAATGCAGAGGAAGGCTGTGCTGAGACCAGAGCCAGCGGCGGAGCACCCTTGGCTCAGCGGGCCGCCCTTTCGCGGCTCGTCCTTCGCCACCAGGGGGCAGAGGACCCATCGCCCGCCGCTGCGGGGCGCGGCACAGACGCTCGGTCTGAAGACACCCAGCGCCTCCCCAGCAGCTCCCAAGGTCAGTGGGGCCCGGGACTGAAATTCAGTCCCCGCATAGGGACGCAAGAGCCTAAAAGAACCAAGAACAGTTACTTTTTGTTTGTTGCTTTTTTATTTGCCGGTGAGGTGTCTCTGATTTCCTGTTGTGCCGGCGCAGGCAGTGAAAGCCGGCGCGCGCCGGCCCCCTCGAGGTCCCCGCGGCCCCCGCGACCCCCGCGGCGCTTCCCCACGACCGGCGCTCCCCCGCTTCGGCCTTGCACCTCCACCTCTGCACCTCCACCTTCATCTTGCACCTCCACCTCCATCTCCACCTTGCACCTCCACCTCCACCTCCACCTCCACCTCCACCTTGCACCTCCACCTCTGCACCTCCACCTCCACCTCTGCACCTCCACCTCCACCTTGCATCTCCACCTCCACCTTGCATCTTCACCTCGCACCTCCACCTCCACCTCCACCTCGCACCTCCACCTCCACCTCCACCTCCACCTCGCACCTCCACCTCCACCTCGCACCTCCACCTCCACCTCCACCTCCACCTCCACCTCCACCTCCACCTCGCACCTCCACCTCCACCTCGCACCTCCACCTCCACCTCGCACCTCCACCTCCACCTCCACCTCGCATCTCCACCTCGCACTTCCACCTCCACCTCCACCTCGCACCTCCACCTCCACCTCCACCTCGCACCTCCACCTCCACCTCCACCTCGCACGTCCACCTCCACCTTGCACCTCCACCTCCACCTCCACCTCTACCGCCCTGCGCAACTGCTCCTCCTCCCATCCCGCCGCTCGCTGTCCCGAGCCCTCTGCTGGCCTCCCAGGGCCTCTTTCGAATGCCAGCTTCCGGCATTGGCATTCAGGGTCCCTGTCCCCTTCGTCTGCCCTCCCTACACCCTCAGGGTTCTTGTCCTGTCCATCCTGCCTCTGGCTGCACACGCCTACTTACTTCGTGGTGGAACCCCAGGTGGTCTGCCCGTGTCTCTGAGCTTCTTCCCAAATCATCTTCCTCTGTGTGGCCACACGACGGTAGTCCAGGGACACTGGCCTGAATCAGCTTGCCTCTTCCACCCACTGGACTGAACTGCTGCTGCCTAACCTCATCTCAAGGCACACCCCACAAACTTTTTACTTAACCTCAGTTTCCACATGTAAAATGGGGAAGACACTCAATAGGGGTGTTGTGCGGGTCAAATATTTAACATAGTGTTAAGCATGTAATACATTTCAGTTATTAATGAACTTCAGCTGCTGTGTACAGCCCTGGAATCCTTCGTTCTTCTCCAGCATTCATCCCCTTCTTCTCTGTGAATTTCTATAATTACTTTGCCACATTTAGAGCAATGACTTTTTGCCATGTCTTTATGAATAGGATGTGAGCTTGTTCATCCACGCATTTATCTGACATATTTCTAGAGCCAAGCTGGGCTGTTCCACTGGTCACAGTCTGATGGGGGAGGGCCCCTTCAGGGCTCTGTCTGGACCCAAGCAAAAAGAGAGCAGTCCTATTGGGGACTGAGGTTTCAGAAAAGGCTTCTTATACAGGACAGTGCTTGAGCTGAATCTTGTAGGGGTCTTGACTCAGGAGATAGGAGAGAAAAAATAAGAAAAGTGCTTAGCCTTCCTGCAGAGGGTCAAGAGTTAGAGGAACCCAGCCTGCAGCTATGGAGGGCAGAACTCATCATTTTATCATGTGTGCCTGAAGTGACTAATCCAATAAAGTTAAAAATGGGAGAATAAGAAAATGGGTCAAAGAAAATGAATGAAAATATTAGCCAGGAAGTGAAGTTGGTTCCCAAAATACCTATCGTTGCCCTGTACATTTGTTGGAGTCCGCAAACTGGGCTTTGTGCTTTCTAGCAGCTGGCTTATAGGTTAGACCTCAGTTTTGTAACTCACAGTGTCCACAAGTAAAACTCAAAGCAGCTCTCAGAGAAAGCACCATTCCTGCCACTGGGAACAGGGACTTTCCCCTGAGAGTCCTCAGGAAGAACTAGAGACTGAACTGATTACGGCCCTGAACTCAGTCCCTACTAAAAACACCACAGCTTTTCACAGAGCCCAGGGAGAGCAAAAGAACTTCAACAAATGCCAGCCCACGGGGAGAGAGTTCATCTTCTCCCTAAATGAAAGGTGGTGACACAATGCCAAAGAGGGACTGGGCACAAATCACACTCAAGGACAATGGTCTCTCCCCTGTCCAGGCCCTACCAAGACCAAGCACTGGCACTCTTTCCTCCACCCCACCACCATTTTCTGGCATCGACACCCTCACCCTGTGGAGTGGAGGTGGGGCCCACAGGCATCCTGGGTTGCCCTTGGACCACGAAAGGCCTCCGGGCTCAGGTGAGAGGACCTCCTCTTTCTGGGTGAGGAGGAGGGAGTCTTCTGGGAAGATACTCAAATGAGGGGTGGGGAGACAGCTAAATTACGCCTGTGTATATTGCCAGCCTCCCCCACTGGAATGTACTCCCATGAGATCAGGGGCTTTGGTTCATTTTGTTGACTGTTGAATCTCCGGTGCCTGGGACAGGGCCTGGCATGCGCTTGTCACTCCGTAAGCAATTATGAGTGACCAGTGAGTGAGGGGGTGCTCTCTGGGCTGCCTGGCTGCCCTGCACTGGCCACCAAGGTGTCAGCAGCCTGTCCTCGCTGCTTACTTCCTCCCCACTAGACGAATGTTGCCCCTCACCTCCCCCGGCAGCCCCCTTCTGTACCTGTACAGCCCCGCTGCTGCGGTAACCTTGGCTCTCCTGGAGGCAGGCTGGCTGCCCTGGAGCTTCCAGGAGGAGTGAAGCAGGTGCTGGGGAGAGGAATAGGCCCTGAGAGTGCGAGGATCTCGCCGCAGGTGCATTTCAGCTCACCGCAAGACTCAGGTTAGCTCAGTGACGGGACCGTACACACCCCTGGGGCATGGCTTTTAAAAAAGCACAGAGGGCCCACTCCAGACTCCAACAATGTCCTCGGGGCTATGCTCCCCTTCCTGTCCCCCTCCCATGTTGAGAATAACTGTGGCCAATAAGAAGAGGATTGATGTGAATGTGTTGCCCTTGGGAAAAGCAAGGAGATGGGAGAGGGCTTTAGAATTGCTGGAGGACTGGTGGACCAGTGCCCTCTACTCCAGTTCTGAGCAAGCACTGAGCTGGCAGCAGTTCCATATCTGGCCTGCAGCCAGCTGGTCTTGGCATAGACTAACCTCTCTATGAAAGGGGAAGTGTCCAGCAAGCAGGACCAAGATTTCCTTTAAGGTCTTTGGGGTATACTCAAGAACACAGACACATAAGCCCTCGGGGCCACAGGTTCTGCTTCTCACACCATGGCTGTAAAAGGGACCCTAGCCAGAAAAACAGCCATCTTTGGGGAAACTAAGACCAAGCAGAAAGTTTCCATCAGCCTTTAAGTTGGGAACTGGTAACCATCAATTCCTTGAGGTTAGCAGAGCTGAGAGACTGACCGTATGGCTGAGACTGCCTGGAGATGAAATCACTGCTCTTATGTTGATTTACTTCAGAAGTTATGTGCCTACCATTAAGGACTGAAACTAAGTTTCTTGTTTTTCTTACCTCTCTAATCAGCTGCAAACAAGAGGAGATACAAGAGCGAGGCAAGACAACCTTGCTGATTATAAACTCCCCCTCTTACTTAAAGGAAAACTGCATCCATGTTAATTAGGGATCTGAGTCAGGTACTTTTGTGTTCTAATGATGTTCGACTGAGGTTATTATCCTTGAGCTCTCCCTAGGAGATAAGGACTCCATCACTGACATAACATCAAGGGTTTGAGGCTGACCACAAACTCTGTGATGCTGAAATGCCCAATCCATCATAGGACCTTGACATCTGACTCAGACCATCTGCTGATCTCTGCTGATCCCTTTTTTTCCACAGGACAAAGACCCTTACCTCATCTTCCCACCTCTCTCCCTTTATAAACCCCAAAACAAGCATCAGAAGGCAAGTTGATTTTAGCCTGGCCATCCCCCAGATGCTGGTTATCTGAAAAAACCTTCCAACCCTTATGCCAACATTTGGACTTTCGAGTCATTTGTTTAGTGCAAGAGGGCAAGCAGAGCCTGGTCTGCCAGTAATAGCTGCAACCTTCTCGGCTGAACCAGCTTCCAAATGAGGTTTAATCTGGATGGCTGCTTAGTCTGCCACCCTCCTCTCTACCCTACTTCTCTCTCTCTTTCTTTCTCTCTCTCTCTCAGACACACACACACACACACACACACACACACACACACACACACACACACACACACACACACACACACACACACAGTCCTCACTGAAGCCACTGTGGAACCTTTGACTTTGAGTGATAGAATTTCCTTGTGTTTCCTCTAAAATGTGTTGCCGAGATCACTAAATGAGCTACCTGGCTACACAGGATCCTTGAGGTCAGGTGGGTTATGTGGTAGAGACGAGCCCGTAGAGAAGAGTTGCATTTGGCACATACTGGCCAGCGGCCTTCTCTGGCAGGAATTGAGGCAAGGTTGGCTGCTTGTTGAGAAGACTCCTAGTCACGAGGATAGCCCATGTCCTCTGCATCCATGGAACTGTGATGGTCTCTACACCCGGAGGACACCACCAGGCATCCAACACATATTGCTGAGGGGAATATATTTTCTACATAAAATAAGGTACATATTGAAAAGTTCAAAATAAAGAAGTGGATTCATATTTATGCAGAAAACAACCACCACCTCCTTATGTTTTCATCCTGGTTCTGCCTCTAGCTGTGTTGCCTTAGCTATTAATCCTGTTTTTTTTTATCTCCGGGCTTTAAGTGGACTAGAAAAGGGTGCTCTCTGAGCAAATTCCAGCAATCTCATTCCATGATTTGCTCCAACACCTGCCTCCTGAGGTAGCCCTACTCTCATTAACATCCAGCGTGTTTCTGCACAGTCTTCTGTTTTTGTGAGTCTGCTGCTTTGGAAACAAACCACATGTTTCATGTTCCATAAGCCCTGCCAGTGTGGAATTTCTGGTAAAGCAGCACTTAGCTGCTGAACAAACATGTTTGGCTTTGCTGCTTTGGGAGAGAATATGAAGGGGAAAAATTGGATACAAAAAAAGAAAGTTCATGTTTCCATGGCAAGGTTTTAAGATCCTCTTAAATACCAACTGGTGTCCACTCAAAAGTCTTCGTGAAGAAGCTTGTAGTAATAAAATCAATTAATACTTCAGCCATCTATTTTGGCATTTCAATTGCCCCATTTTGTTTTGGAGCAGCTGACATTTTGATCACGGTGGCAAATTATGTGCAATCTCAGTGCAGCCGCACTGCTAGCCCTTGTGAGCTGGTGTGTATGATCTGATGGGTACAAACAGGCCTCAGAGTAGAAGAGGAGAGGCATTCCCGTGCTGTTCTGGAATGGCCACCTTTCTCAGGGGCTGAGCTAGTGGAATTAAGAGAGGGGGGCTTTTGGTACAGCACCCTGCTTCAGGGTCCTGGCCTGAGAAACTACCTGATCTTCTGTGGACAAGAGCAAAATCAGGTAACCTTGGCAAGATCCTCACGTCTTTGGGGTTATTTACACATCTGAAAACTAAGGAGATAGGATTTCATGATGGATTATATCCCATCAGAACTGTAAACAGGGGTGACATTATTTAGTGTCTGGATTCCTGGCTTGAGAATGAACATTTAGGATGCCAAATTCTTACAGACCTTCACTTTAGTAGGGGAATTGCATTATTTGATTACCTAGTTATAGTTATTCTCAGCTCCCCATAGTGCACTAGAATTACTTTTGGGGCTTTTGAAAGACTCTCTTAGCTCAAGAGAGATTTGGTTTCAATTTGTCTGGGGTGTAGCCCATGCATTGATTTTTTTCTTTTCTTTTCTTTCTTTTTTTTTTTTTTTTGGACATTTACTTGTACATTTTTGTGAGGTACAGTGTGTCATTTCAATACATGTATATACTGCACTGCTTTGTTATTTTTTTAAAGCTTCTCAGGTGACTCTAAGATGTAGCCAGGATTGAGAACCACCATTAGGTTGCAAGTGCTTCTGTAGTGACGATCATGGTGACAACACATTGCTGGAGAGTTTTGGGGGTTTTTTAAGAAATAAAGATCAGAATATCAAACTCAGGCTTGGAAGGGAGTAGGGATGAGGTTCGGTGTTTCATATAGGTGTCCTCGTGACTCGTACTATTGCCAAAAGCTTCTGAAGTCAATAGAAATGTCCAGTGAAATTTATGTCAACCACAAATAGCTACTGACTTTAGCTGGGACAATGCTGACTGGTGAGTGATCACAGTGAAGGGCTAGAATTTGGTCAGGAACCATTAGTCCTCAGGCATAAAAGCAGCTTCTAGCAGCTCATCTCCTCCTCTTGCTGCCACTTGAAGCTTGACATCATCAAATTTTGATCTACACAAATGTGAAGTGAGAGAAATAAATCAACTTTTGCTTAAAGAATAATCACTCCTGTAGTGAGGCCTTGCAATTCATGATGCCCCAGTGCAAATCTGCCTGGGTCAGTGCTTCTGGAATACTCTTTTCTGGGTAGCAGACCCCTGGAAGAATTGGATGTAACTATGGAGTCTCCCCACCCCTTCCAATTTTTTAACAGCTTTATTGAGATATACTCCTCATACCACACAATTCACCCATTAAGGTGTGTTATTCAGTGTGTTTTAGTCCACAGTGTCTTGCAGCCATTACCACAGTCAGTGTTAGAACAGTTTTATCACCTCAAAAAGAAACTTTGTACACTTTAGCTATCACCCTCCTATACCTTGATCCCCACCCTTCCACCTCCCACCCCCAGCCCTAAGCAACCACTAATCTACTCTAAAGATTTGCCTATTCTGAACTTTCACATAAATAAAATTGTATAATATGAAGGGTCTTCAAAAAGTTCATGGAAAGTGCATATTATAAGAAAAATGCATGGATTTCAAAAATTTTTTTGCACCAAAATAAACTCATACTAACCTATCATACGTGTCTGAAAAGGATCTAGCTTGAATCACTTAAGGATAAGACATCAGTTTGAAAAAGGACCTACCAGAGCCACATGAATTCTGCTAAAATTGAAGCAAGAAAAAATATTAAATCTATTGTGAAGTTTAGGTGGAAGAATGGTAAAATCGTTGACGCTTTATGAAAAGTTTATGGGGACAATGACCAAAAGAAATCAGCAGTTTACAAATAAATAACTCATTGTAAGAAGGGCCAAGACAATGTTGAAGATGAAGCCCACAGCAGCAGACCATCCACACCAACTTGCAAGGAGAAATAATTAATCTTGCTTATGTCCTAACTGAAGAGGACATTAACAGCAAAGACAGTTGCCAACACCATAGACATCTCAATTGGTTCAGCTTACACAATTCTGACTAAAAAATTACACTTGAGCAAACTTTCCATTCAGTGGGTTCCACAACTGTTGTGCTCAGATTTGCTGCAGAGTTTTCCGTGGAAATTTTTAAAAAGTGGAATCAAGATCCGGAAGCATTTCTTCAAAGAATTGTAGCAGGAGATGAAACGTGGCTTTACCAGTACAGTCCTGAAGACCAAGCACAATCAAAGCCATGGCTGCTAGAGGTGGAAGTGGTCGAGTTGACGCAGAAGTGGACAGGCCTAGAGCAAACATCATGACAACAGTTTTGGGGGTATGCTCTAGGCGTTTTGCTTGTTGACTTTCCGGAGGGCCAAAGAACAATAACATCTTATTATTATGAGAGTGTTGGGAGAAAGTCAGCCAAAGCTTTAGCAGAGAAAAGCCAAGGAGAATTTTACCAGACAGTCCTTCTTCACCGTTGCAATGCTCCTGCTCCATTCACTCATCAGACAAGGGTGATTTTGAGAGACATTGATGGGAAATCATTAGGCATCCACCTTACAGTCCTGATTTGGCTCCTTCTCGTTTTTTTTTTTTTTTTTTTTTTGTCCTAATATTTAAAAATGTTTAAAGGGAACCTGTTTTTCTTTGTTTAATAATTTAAAAGGACAGCATTGACATGGTTAAATTCCTAGGACACTCAGTTCTTTAGGAATGGACTCATATATGACAGATAACAGCCATGACCATTTATGGCTTACAAAAGTATTTTCAATTTGATGGACCTTATGTTGACAAATAAAATTTATATTTTTTTATTTTTATCTTTTAATTCCATTTTTCCTGATCATTTTGAAGTTTCCTCATATATAGTCTTTTGTGATTGGCTTCTTTCACCAAGCATAATGTTTCAAGGATCATACATGTTGTAGCATGTATCAGTACTTTATACCTTTTTATGGGTGAATAATATTCCATTATATGAATACATCACATTTTCTTTATTCACTCTTCAGTTGATTTGGGCTGTTTCCATCTATTGGCTATTATGAAAAATTCTGCTATATAAACACTTGTGTATAAGTTTTTGTGTGGTCATATGTTTTCATTTCTTTGGGGTACATACCTAAGAGTAAAATTGCTGGATCAGATGGTAACTCTATGTTTAATTATTTGGGGAACTACCAGACTGTTTTCCAAAGTAGCAACACCATTTTCACATTTCCACCAGCAGGGTTGGAGGGTTGGAATATTTATACATCCTTGCCAACACACATTATTTTCTACTTTTTATAATTATAACCATTCTAGTTGGTGTGAAGTAGTATAACATTTTGATTTTGATTTGCATTTCCCTGGTGACTAATGATTTTGAGCACCTTTTCATGTACTTGTTGGCCATCCTTGGAAAAATGTATAGTCAAATCCTTTGTTCGTTTTTAATCAGATTATATGTCTTTTTATGATTGAGTTATAATAGTTCTTTACATATTCTCATTGAAAAGCTTTTAATCAGAGTCTAAGACCCCAGGGGGAAAGGAAGCACCCACAGCCCAGCAGCCACCAAGGTGAGCTGTGACCTGCATGGCACCAGGGGCTCAGTCTATGGCCACAGAGAGCTGGAACAGGAGCCAAGGTGGTGTAATACAGATACTGCCACACCTTCTGTCACCACAAGGACAGTTCACCACCACAGTAGCAGCCACGCCCACTCTATAGGCAACCGGCCACTAACTCAACTACATTGATATAAGAAGAGTCACCAATACAGCCTGAAAATAGAGGAGGAAATCTTTATCCTCATAGCTGACTCCACAGTAATAGAAGCACATCCTCTACCAGATGACCAAACGTCAATGAAAAAATACTAGAACTACAAACAAACAAGAACATATGACACCACTGAAGCGATACAGTAATGCTCAAATACCCGACCCCATAGAACAGGGAATGCTTGAAATGTCTGAAAAGGAATTCTGAGTAATGATCTTAAGAAAACTCAAAGAAATAAAAGAAGATTCAATTATAGAACACAAGGAAACAAGAAAAAATATCCAGAATATGAAGGAGGAAATTGACAAAGGAATTAATACCTTAAAAAAGGGGTCACCTCTCCCAGGGTGATGGAGATACAAAGTATTTTTCAAAGCCCATTTCTCCAGAGCAATGAGAGGCCTGAAGGGGTTAAACCCGGGAGAAATTCCTTCAAGGGAGAAGGATCCCAGGAGTAACCCTGAGTCAGGTTTTCTCTGTTATTATTGTGCAGGCAAGAAACTTACAGGGGAAAAAAGGTGGTAATCAGTCATAGCGAAAACATAAACAAACTGGCTACGTGACAATTTTCATTAAAGCAGGTGTAACTTAAAAATAGTTCAAGCAATTTACCATCAAAAGGTATCATAAAACTAAGCGTTGTGACATACAAAAGAAAAAATGAGATAATTGTCATGGCAACACTTAGTTCCCTAAGAAACTTAAAGAAACAGCTGAAGGTAAAATGTGGAACCAACCACTAAATAGCAGAGTATCCTTGAAACTTTTAGTTCACATACTTTCCCATCATTTAGGTCTGGCTGCACCAAGGGCAAGTTCCCCCATAGCAATCACTTTTGCTGTGTTTCAGATTTTTTAATCTACATCAAAGACTTTGGGTCTGTGAAAATTTTCTGGTTTTTCCCAATCTTAGCATTTCTATGTGTATTTCTAAAAAGTTGAGCTATTCCTTAAACTACAGGGCTTTGGCCCTGCTAAAAACTATGGACTGTGATCCTACTATGCTACAATCTATGTTAAGGATTTTGTTCCTACTAAAAACTAAGGACTTTGTTCCTACTAAGCTAAAGCCCTGTGAAATACGTATGCTTTATTTGTATCTATTAGTGTCAATATCTCCACAAAAAAGAGTGTAGCAGAATTCCTAGAAATGAAAGTTTTCCTCAGTGAAATAAAAAACACAAAAGAGAGCTTGAGCCTCAGGCTAGAGCAAACAGAAAAAGAATTCAGATCTCAAAGATGTTCTTTTTGAAATAACCCAGGCAGACAGAAAAAAGAACTAAAAATAATGAGAAAAATCTAAGAGAGATGGCAGACAACCTAAAGTGCTCTAACATTGGAACTGTGGGTATTCCAGCATGGGAAGAGAAAGGAAAAGGTATTGAAAACCTACTCAAGAAAATAATAACAGAAAACTTCCCAGGTGTAGGGAGAGATTCAGACCTGCAGATCCAGGAAGTTCAAAGTTCCGCAAACAGATTCAATCCAAGACACATTATAGTCAAATTTGCAAAGCTCAAAGACAAAGAGAGAATTCTAAAAGCAGCAAGAGAAAAGCACCAAGTCACCTATAAGGGAACACCCAACAGACTAACAGCAGACTTCTCAACTGAAACCCTACAGGCCAGAAGGAAGTGGAATAAGATATTCAAAATACTAAAAGAAAAACTTTGCCATCCAAGAATTCTTTACCCAGCAAGGCTCTCCTTCAGAAATGAGGGAGAAATAGTGTATTTCCTAGACAAACAAAGATTGTGGGATTTCACCACCACACAACAAGCCCTGCAAGAAATTCTCAAGGGATTCCTGCATCTCAAATCTGAATAATGATGATCACTATCATGGATACATAAGAAAGGGCAAAACCTGCCATTAAAACAAAAATGCCAGTGAGAAAGAGTAAGAATCTAAATCATGCCACCTCAAATTTCCAACTGACATTGAAGAAGAGAAATAAAGGGGGAAGTAATGATCAAAAGATATTTAAAACATCTAAACAAAAATCAATTAAAAGACAGGAATTAAACAATATCTGTCAATAACTACCCTAAATGTGAATGGATTAAACTCCCTATTTAAAGACACAGATTCACTGATTGGATTAAAAAGCTAGACCCAAGTATATGCTGTCTTCAGGAGACCCATCTCACCTATAAAGACACACACAAACTAAAAGTGAAGGGATGGAAATAGATATACCATGCAAAAGGAAACCAAAAATGAGCAGGAATAGCTATTCTTATAGCAGATAAAACAGACTTTAAAACAAAAAACATAAAAAGAGACAAAGAAAGCCCCTATATAATGATAAATGGATCTATCCAGCTGGAAAACATAACAATCACAAATATGTATGCATGCAATACGCAGCACCCAGATACATAAAGCAAACACTCTTAGACCTAAAGAAAGAAATAGGCCCTAACACATTAATAGCAGGTGACCTAAACACCCCTCTCTCAATATGGGACAAATCGTCCAGGCAACAAATCAACCAAGAGACACAGGGTTTAAACTACACCTTACACCAACTGGACCTGGCAGATAAATACAGAACATTTCACCCCACAATGAAAGAATATACTTTCTTCCTAGCAGTACATGGAACATTCTCCAGGATAGACCACATATTAGGTCACAAATCTAGTTTCAGCAAATTTTAAAAAACTGAAATCATTCCAAGTATATTTGCAGACCACAATGGACTAAAACTGGAAATCAATAATAAGCAAAACTTTGGAAGCTATACAAATACATGGAAACTAAACAATAGGTTCCTGAATGACCTATGGGTCCAAGAAGAAATAAAACAGGAGATCAAAAAATTTCTTGAAACTAATGAAAATGAAGATATATCATACCAAAACATGTGGGATTCTGCAAAAGCAGTACTAAGAGGAAATTTTATTGCAATAAATGCTTACATCAAAAGAATGGAAAGACTTCAAATAAATGACCTGACACCACACCTCAAAGAACTTGCAAAACAGCAACAATCCAATCCTAAAAGAAGTACATGGAAAGAAATAATTAAGATCAGAGCAGAACTAAATGAAATAGAGACCCAAAAAATGACAGAAAGATCAATGAAAGAAAAAGTCGGTTTTTCAAGAAGATAAATAAAACAGACAAACCATTAGCTAGGTTAACAAAAAAGAGAGAGAGAGAGAGAGAGAGAGAAGACCCAAATGACAAAAATAAGAAATGAAAAGGGAGACATTACAACTGATACCACAGAAATATGAAGAATCATTGGATACTATTATAAACAACTGTTTGAGAACAAACATGAAAATCTGGAAGATATGGATAAGTTCCTGGACACATACAAACTACCCAGACAGAACCAAGAAGAGATAGAAAACCTGAACAGACCAATAACAAGCAATGAGATTGAAGCAGTAATCAGCAATCTTCCAGCAAAGAAAAGCCCTGGTCCGGATGGCTTTACAGCTGAATTCTACCAAACTTTTGAAGAGGAATTAATGCCAATTCTCCTCAAACTATTCCAAAAAATTGAAACAGAAGCCATTCTCCCAAACTCATTCTATGAGGCCAACATAACTCTGATAACAAAACCAGGTAAAGACAACTAAAAAAGAAAATTACAGGCCATTATCCTTGATGAACCTAAATGCAAAAATCCTCAACAAAATATTAGCAATCAGAATATAGCAACACATCAAAAAATTATACACCATGATCAAGTGGGATTCATCCCAGGGGTGCAAGGATAGTTCAACATACGAAAGTCAATAAACATGATATATCACATCAATAAACTCAAGGACAAACGCCATATGATTATCTCAGTAAATGCAGGAAAGGCATTTGAAAAAATTCATCATCCCTTCATGATAAACACGCTCAACAAATTAGGTATAGAGGGAAAGTATCTCAACACAGGAAAAGCCATCTATGACAAGCCCACTGCTGGCATCATTCTGAATGGGAAAAAACTGAAGTCTTTTCCCTTAAGAACAGGAGCAAGAGAAGGATGCCCACCCTCACCACTTCTATTTAACATAGTACTGGAGGTACTAGCCAGAGCAGTCAGGCAAGAGAAAGAAATAAAGGGCATCCAGATTGGAAAAGATGAAGTCAAACTGTCTCTATTTGCAGATGATATGATACTATATATAGAAAAACCTAAATACTCTGTCATAAAAACTCCTAGAGCTAGTTAATAATTTCAGTAACATTGCAGAATACAAAAGAAATGCCCCCAAATCAGTTGCAGTTATATTCTCCAATAATGAGCTAACAGAAAGAGAAACCAAGAAATTAAGCCCATTTGTACCAGTCACAAAAAAATTAAAATACATAGGAATCAATTTAATCAAGGAGGTGAAAGATCTCTACAACGAGAACTACAAACCACTACTGAAAGAAATTAAAGAAGACACAAAAAGATAGAATGACATTCCATGCCCTTGGATAGGAAGAAATACCATTATGAAAATATCTATACTACTCAAAGCAATATACAGATTCAATGCAATCCCCATCAACATACCAATGACATTCTTCACAGAAATAAAAAATAATAATCTCAACATTTATATGGAACATCAAAAGACCCCAAATAACCAAAGCAATCCTGAGCAGAAAAAATAAAGCCGAGGGCATAACACTACCTGACTTGAAATTACACTACAAAGCTATAGTAACCAAAACAGCATGGTACTGGCATAAAAATAGACACTCAGACCAGTAGAGCAGAATAGAGAACACAGAAATCACCCCTCAGGCTTACAGCCATCTGATATTTGACAAAGGCAATTTGGCCAGCATGCATTGGGGGAAAGCCTGCCTGTCCAATAAGTGGTGCTGGGGAAATTGGAAATCCATCAGGAGAAGAATGAAACTAGACATGCACCTCCCACCATATACTAAAATCAACTCGAAATAGATTAAAGACTTAAATATAAGACTGGAAAGTATAAAATTACTAAAGGAAAATATAGGTGAAGTACTTCAGGAACTAGGTCTGGGCACAGAGTTTATGAACATGAGCCTGAAAGCACAAGCAACAACAACAAAAATAAATGAATGGGACTATATCAAACTAAAAAAATTCCACACAGCAAAGGAAACAATCAATGAGTGAAACCACAACCTACAGAGTGCGAGAAAATTCTTGTTATGTATCCAACAAAGGATTAATGTCCACAATATATAAGAAACTCAAGCAATTACACAGTAAAAAAAACAAATAACCCAATTTAAAAATGGGCAAAGGAACTGAACAGACATTTTTCAAAGGAAGACATACAAATGGCCAACAGGTACATGAAAAAATGTTCCACGTCACTAGTCATCAGGGAAATGCAAATTAAAACCACATTGAGATATCATCTCACCCCACTTAGACTGTCTATAATAAAAAAGACAGAGAATGACAAATGCCAGCGAGGATGTGGAGAGAAGGGAACACTCCTACACTGTTGGTAGGAATATAAATTAGTAAAACCACTATGGGAAACAATATGGAAGTCTCTCAGACAACTAAAGATTGATCGGGATTGATAGGATCCAGCAATCCCACTTCTGGGTATATACCGAAAGTAATGGAAATCATATCGAAGGGATACCTGCAACCCCACGTTCATCACGGCTTTCTTTACAATAGCCAAGATATGGAACCAACCCAAATGTCCATCAATGGATGATTGGATAAGAAAATGATGTATATATACACTATGGATTATTAGTCTGCCATAAAAAAGAATGAAATTCTCCCATTTGCAACAACATTGGTGAGCTTGGAGAAACTTATGTTGAGTGAAGTAAGCAAAGCATAGATGGATAAATACCACATGTGCTCACTCATAAGTGGGAGCTAAGAGAGAAAGAAGGAAAGAAAGACCACAGTGGTGTGTTGGACTTGAAGAGGGAGAGACCATACCTAAGGATACAAAGTGGAGTGTGGAAACGGAGATAGGGAGGGAATTTGGGTATAATTGGTTGGGGGACACGGGGTATAACCGCAATTTGTGGTAATGGGCACACTACCAGTATGGATCTGGCCATCACATCTTAGGCACGAGTCGTGACAATTTGCTTTGTACCCTGTGAATATTAATTAATTAATTAATTAATTAATTTTTAAAAGAATAAATAAAAGGCAGAAAGATTGAAAAGGAAGACACTAAACTGTCCTACTTAAAAATGACATGATTGTCTATATATAAAATCCCAAGGAATCTACAGAAAAAAAAATCTTGGAACTAGTAAGTGAGTTCAGCAAGGTTATACAATACAAGATAAACACAATTAATGACATTTCTAGATACTAACGATGAACTAAAATTAAAAACAATATCATTTACAAGCTCTTCAATGACATTCAATGAAAATGAAATGATTATATGTCTAACAAAACAATTACATGATCTGTATCCTGAAAATTACAAAATCTTGATGAAAGAAATAAAAAATGACCTAAAGAAATGAAAATTACAGGTAGATGGGAAGAATAAGTCCTATTGGTGTACAGTGGAGCTAGGCATCTATAATTAACAATAATTTATTGTATGGGGTCAAAAGGTTAAATATGTATTGAAATATAATTCTGTACCCTATAAATATGTACAATCAACATGTTTAAATTAAAAAATAGTAATAATAATCAAACAAACAAATAAAACAGCCACCATGACAAAAACTGTTGCTGGTGACCTCTGGAGAATACTAGAGAATAAAGAATTAAGCATTTAGCCTGCCTTTACGTGTAAACTGCTCATCTCAGAGTAACTAGTAGATGAAAGGAAGAACCTCTGTTTTTAGGAGAATTTCAGCTAATAAATGAATGAGTGATAGAATTAGAATATCCTCATTTTGCAGCCTGCAGTGAAGTAATGAATCTAGGCCATGATCATCAATGGATGCAAACTTCTCAGAAAGAGCTGTCCAGACTTTACCTTCTTCCTAAGAGAGGTGCACGTGACCTCTTACGAAGAGTTTGTGCTAGAAAAATCAAATGTCATCAAGCTTCTAGAATCGAACACCTTTTCCAGGTAGAACAGGAAACCAAGGAACATGTTCCGTGACCCTCACGGAGCAATCGGCAAGTCCAGAGTGGAGCTCAGCAGACAAGAGGCTTCACTCCCCGTACACATCCACAGAACGAGAGAGCCTACAGATTAAGAAACTCATATAGACTAATCACAGTGCATAAATCATATTTGGAGACTGATTTGATCAAATATCTGTAAAAAAATAAAATTCAAAGAAATTTGAAAAAAATGGAATTAAAAGATAATATGAATCTTTCTATAAACTTTGTGAAAATTCCTCATAAATAAATGTATTTATATAAATTATATGTAATTATACATATTAATGTTTAATGTATGTGCCCATTTGACCCAACAATTCCACTGTTGGGAATTTCTCCTCTGGAAATATTCAAACGAGTGCACAGACCTGGATGTTTACTGCAGCCCTGTTAACCATAGCAGCAAATGGAAACCAACCTGTGTCCCTCAGGAGGGGTTACAACACACTGTTGTTCATCCATCCCGGGAATGTCATGTGGTCATTGGAAATGTCTGTGTTGAATGTCAACAGAAAAAAGTTTATATCATTAAATTTTTGAAAAACAATTTACAAAACAGTATGTGGAACATGACTCTGTCGCTAGGTTAAAAAAAAAAGTCCGTGTATATGAGCAGAGAAAAGCCTGAATAAACAAACAGACAAATTTTACCAATAGTACCTGAGTGGTGGGGTGACGTGATTTTTTTTCTTTTTTATGTATTTTCTGAAATGTTTGCAATGAACATGGATTATCTCTATTAAAATAAAGCCATAGAAACAAAGGAATAAACGATACCATAATAAGTATTTGATTAAGGATATTTTCTTTAAAAGATGTGAGAAACTGCATGTTATTTCCTAGAACTTCACAGCTAATTTAAATAAATTATATATAATAATGATCAGTACCAAGACTTGGGGCATAGTAGTTACTTTGATTAAATTTAGTGTGACTGATTGAATTTCAGAGGTTATTACAGGCACAAATGGGACATGTACCTGTATTCACTGAAATGCCTGATCAATTCAAAGTGATCTACTGAGGACAGATTCAATAGTACTTCTAACTGTAGTTTATATCTTAAAGCCCTTCCCTGCCACAATAAATAAATCTCCACATTGCTCCTTCCGAGGGCAGGAGGAGGAATGCTGTCCTGACATGGGGCGTGTTTGGTTTGAGAGGAAGGATGGCCAGGCCTGCTGGGGGATCTACTGTCCTGTCCCCTTCTCTGTCACTGACTTACCCAGGGTCCACAGGCAAAACCCCTGAGCCTGAAGTTCATTTTTTTTATTCACAAAATAGTGTTAATAATCTTTCCCATTCCTTTCCTCACGAAGTTTTTGAAGGAATTCATTCTAAGAATAAATGAAGGTGTTATTTCAATATACTGAACACAGTGCTTTGTCACTACAAGGACATCAGGGTTAGTCCCAGCAGTGAGCTCTGGCTGTCCCCTCGTGAGGAGTGGACTTTCTCATCTCATGTCACCATTTTTGTCCCTGAAGCTAATCAGCTCTCTCCTTGAAACCTCAGTGTCAGAGGAGGTTTACAGTGAACAGTTAGAATCTTTGCATTTCTTCTTGCTTCTTACAGATTGTCCTGATACTTACTTGATCTCTGCCTTGGCAATAGAAGGTTTAAGCTTGAAAAACCACTTTGAACTTCTTGAAGGGAAATAATTTTTAGTTAGAATTATGCTCAGAACACCCCTTGTGAAAGTGCATGTTTCTCAGCAGTGAGCGTACTGCAAGGGCAGATTAACGAGGAGAGGGGAGACACAGCAGCTGAGAGCAGGAGAGGGGGGTGTGAGGGGACAGACAAAAGAACAGAGGCAGAAGTTAGGGAAAAGGAGAGCTGTGTCTCAAAACTGAGCTTGCTCCTTTAAGCAAGAGCATGTTAGGCTCTGTGCTCACCTCCTGTGCAAGGATGCTCCCTGTACTCCGCACAGTGCTTTCATATCTTTCTCCTCAGGTGCCTAAAGTAAAATTTAAAATAATACTTTGAAAGAGTAAGCCCACTGTATGTCCTGCAGGACAAATGGGGGAGTCGTTCTATATCCAGGCTGAGGAGCAATTCTCTCCTCCTTTCCCAGGCTTTACCACTCACCAGAGACGAGACAAGTATCCCAGAACAGAATTGCCCTTAATTTCTCTGGAGTCTGTATCTGCCTCAAGCCTTCATCTGTTTCTGTGTTCTGGGATCTTGGTACTGTGCTCCCTCTTGAGATTTTCTGAGTGAAACTAATTACTCAATTTCCTAACTAGAACAATACAAGTCAAGGAGGAATTTCCGAGACGAAACACTGTCAGAATATTTGCTCTCCAGCCTCAGTCCATGACTGCTCTATTCCACTATATCCCACCCATTTTCCTCTGGAAAAAGTGAGTATCAAAGGCAGAACAATGTCTCTGCCTGTCCTGAGAGCCAGTAGCTATAGTGATAGCCCTCATTAGTTCCCCAGCAGTATGGGTCATGTTTCTGGCTGGTAGGACCTGGGCAGGGCAGAACACTGATTTCCAGTATCTGGGGCAACCTCTTGCCAATGACCTGTCTGCACAGGGAAACCCCAGACCCAAGCCTAATACAGCCCCTGTCACTAGCAGGAACACAGCGCCTCCTCCACCCCCAGCCCTTCAGCCTCCGCAAGGCCTTTCCTGGTGTAAGATGCCAGCAGTATGACAGGATGTGCTTGAACAGGCAAAAATTCCCGTGCATCCAAAGACAAACGTTGGCTCATGCTAAAGCTAGGGTGGAGGCTGAAGGGTCAGACCCACGGGAGCCCAGATAAGCAGCCCCTTCTCCTGACTAGGGATGGGTGCAGGAGTCCTGGAGGAGGGATGCCTAAGCTGAGTCCTGAAGGCTAGAAGAGAGGAGCTGACCAGGGGAGGGAGGGGAAGATCTTCCCAGACAGGGGCAGGGAGGTAAGGAAGTGTGGGTGCAAATTCAGATGCTTGTAACTAATCCAGGTCGGTCGGCATGTGCTGCGTTATAGGAAGGAGAGGAAGCAAGGCCGGGCCTAGAAGATTTCACATACCGCGTCAGGGACCCAGACTGCTGGCAACAGGGAGCCATCGAAGAGTTTTTAACGCAGGGAGGATCTGATTGTTTCTTTTCAGGTTTCCTGTCCACTAATTATTTATGCATATGGGAAGAGGACCCTTTTCTGTTAACAGCCATCAAACCACAGGAGCAAAAACAAAAAACGAAACAAAAAGAGCAGTTCAATATATATTATTTTATTTTTTTAAATGAGGATTACTAAATGTTTTACTTTTAAAATTAGCATTTCTATTTTTAAATGATAGCAAATGATAAAACTTTAATAGCCAACTCAAATTTGGCTTTCTCTGTTAAGCTTTCCCCACCCGTTGTAGCCACCTTATTCTAAGGCCTCTCAAAATTAGGGACGTCCTCTTCTCTGGACTAGACTACTCTGACTGCCGTGACACCAGAATCTCAGGACACCTGGAGCCAGGTGGATCTGCAGGTCCTTTAGCAGCCCCGCGAGTCCTCTGCCTGCAGCAGGGAGTTGAACCATCTCTGAGACTGCGACCCTGAGCAGGTGCCACCTACTTGGCAATTGGGATTCATGGCAATAAAACAGGGATTTTGCCCTAAGTCTACAGCCCAAACCAAGAGGTGTTCCCAATCTCCTTATAACATCACCCTCGCTACCAATTATTATTCGGTTACAACTTCCCTTCACCTCATTTGATTTTTTGTTCCTAATCTATCTATTAGGATATACATATCAAGAACAAACAAACTACATTTTTAAAAACAGCCCTCAGCCTATCTTCCTGGGAAGGGTACACGCACTTTGGCACACCTGTCTATCACTCAGGCTGGGCTCCTCTGCAAGCAGCAAAGAACCTCGCTTGAAATACAGAACGCCTCATGTGAAACGGCTTTCACGAGAAAGCGGGTCTGCTCACCTACCGGGAAGCCCCAGCACAGGGCAGCTCGCAGCACAGCGTGACCCGGCCTTCCTCTCCGCTTCTCCACGAGCCCCTCAGCTCTGCCCTTCTTCTCAGGCTGGCCTTGTCCCCAGGCTGCCTTCCTTCGTGGCCACAGTCACCGGCAGGGACCTCATGCCCTACAGAGGGGACCGCGCCCCCAGCTGCGGAGGAACAGGCCCTCCGGCAGTCCTCTGGGCCACCTGCGATCGCGTGCCCGTGCTTCACCAATGACACTGGCCAGAGGGAGGCCATGCCCCGACTGGCTCAAGCCTGGACGCCTGCACCAATCACAGGCAGGGAGAAGACAGGTTTCTCCAGACTGAGCAGGACCCGCTCCTGGGGCTCTTATGGGCCGCTTCCTCGAATCGCTTGACCTGCAAAATCCAAGTTCTCATTGGAAAGAGGAAGGACACACAAGACCCTTGGCAGACAGCTAACAGTGTCCACAACTCCTTGCTAAAGAGCAATAATCAACCCCCTTAGTTCTCAATTTCTGGGGGTGCCCCATTTGGGGATTTTCCTGAGACCTTGCTAGAGCACCCCATTGATGTCCTCAGTATCTCCCAAGAACTTCTAGTCTGCACGGAATCTCGTATTTTACTATTTCACTTGTTCTACTCTTGTCTCTCAACTAAAATGTAGGATGTCTGGAGACAGGGCTTGAGACGTATAAAAACAAATCCCATGGCAAAGAGGATGCTTTCCAAATAATGACTTATAAGTCAAAATCTTCATTCATGGGGTAGAAGAATATGAGGCATAGGGATGCATTTTAGAACCAAAATCCCATCCTTAAGTTACCTTTAGGAGTGAGGAATTTCAATTCCCTAGCTGTATTGATGTCAGATTAACCATCTGACGTCCAGCTCCGACCACGCCACCTTCCTGCTCAAAATCTTTCCGCTGCTTGGGCACTCCTGAGCCCTCCCTGAATGACATTGTCCTCATTCCCCACGTGAATCCAGTGCAGGCCAAGCTGCACCTGCTCCCTGTCTCCTGCCTGCATGCCTCCTTGCACCTGCCCAGTTTGGAACATCTTCCTTTTCTGTCACTGCATCTTGAAATCCTCAAGACTCAGCTCGAGTGCCACATCTTCTCTTCAGAACAGGACTTAGGCACAAGAGCACACCTTGAAAATCATGTTCTGTAAATACTTACCCTACATTTATTTTGCAGAGACAGGGAGGAAATAATTTTATGTAAATAAATATAAAAATGTCTCTCGATGTGTAATGTAAGGGATTTAGCAACATGAGTTTACTATAAGATTGTATTGTAACTTAGAGTGGTTTTCACTTTATAGTTTTCTTTACTCATAACTGGATACTCACAAAGGATAACTGAGAAGTGTATCTGACATGGATAATAACAAGTATTTTTTAATGAGTTTGTCTTTAAATCCACAAGCTAAGTTTGTAGATGGGACTTCTCATGATTCTGTAACATACCAAGCTAAAGAAACAGATTTACTGAAATCTCAGGGTAAAGTAATCTCATCATCTTATTGTACATTTGCTTTGTGATATATTCTGACCATGACTCATCAAATTAAGTCAGCAGGCCACCCATTCAAATCACTGGAGTCAATGTCCACTCGCCCCAATGTGATTCAACCATAGACCAGACTTCAGGGTTTCACTTGTACAAAATAGATCCCTTTATAATTGACTTTCAGTAAATGAATTTTGAGAGTAGGTTTCCACTAGAGCAGGAACAAAAAACTCATACTTATATTCTGTTTCAAATTCAGAGAGTTAAATCAGTGTCTTCGCACAAAAAAACTTTCTCAAAAACAGATAAACTTATTAATTTCAACTCGACTGGCTAAAGCAGAG
This sequence comes from Cynocephalus volans, assembly GCF_027409185.1. NCBI lineage: Eukaryota > Metazoa > Chordata > Mammalia > Dermoptera > Cynocephalidae > Cynocephalus > Cynocephalus volans. The sequence goes on along the minus strand of NC_084461.1, from coordinate 162,328,584 downwards.
TCAGCATTCTGGGCAAAAGAAACCACCAGAGATTCCCATGTCCTTGCAATCCCTCTGTCTTTAGTTTTCCTTACCTAACTAGACACATTAAAGATATATTCATTCCTGCTCCTAGTGAGGGGCGGTGCCCCACGCGCAGCTCAGCCTGAAGCCCTGGGCGGCCGAGCTCAGCCGGCAGCGGCCCTCAGTGCCGTCTCATGCTTGTGGTTACACTGAATGTTCACCGTACAAAGAATACACAACCAGAAAGGGTTTATATGGCCAAGAAATCTTATTTCTATTTTGATGAGAGCAAAGGTGATACATTTTTAGTTACGAAAGGAGTTACGTGAGAAAACTTGGGTGAACCAGCGAGACATCTCCTATTGAGCGCAGCCTTTCTAGCGTGCCGAGTACAAGGCACCCTTCAGCAGGCTTGTCTCAGAGAAGTTTCCAAGTCTCTGGACTGCAGGCGAGCGTCCCTCTCCTCTGCTCTCCCACAGCACGTTAGACCCCTCAAGGAATTGTTTCCCGGAGTGCAGCTATTGTGCATTCCTGACTTAAACATGTAAGCCTTGACTCGGGAACCCAGTGCTGTCCTCTTGCAAGGACTTCGTCTGTCTCCATCTTTCCGCACTCGTAGCTCAAACCAAAAGTCCAGGAGTCAGCACTGGCTCCTCTCTTTTCTCACCAGTGTAATCTCCCAGCAAGTCCTGTCTACCCCACTCCCAAACTATTCCCCAATTGTCCCTTCTCTCCATCTCTATCACTGTCCCCCAACCCTCCATATTCCCCTCCTGGATTCCTCCAAACCACCCCTCAATGTCTGTGCTCACCCTCCACGGTCTCTACTCACACGCCACAGGGAGGCTTAAAAAGCAAAATAAAACAAATCAAGTTTATTCAGGTACAATTCATAGAAGAAAATGTACATGCTTACGTGGGTGTGGCTTTGCCTGTGAATCACCCCCTGCTCACGAGTCGGGTCACACCAACCCCCTTCTGTCCCTGGAGTACACCACACTCAGTCTCATTGCAAGGCCTTTGCTGTTTCATCTGCTGGAATGCTCTTCCCTGGCTCCTTCTTGTCATCTCGGCTTCAGAGAGCCCCTCTCCAGCTGAAGTCACTGCCTAGTCCCTCCCAGCACGTCACTCTGTTTTATTGTACTGCACTGCTCACTATTCTTTAATATCCTCTGTCTGGTGTTGATTTCTGTCCCCCTTCTAATGCAAGCCTTCAGAAAGCAGAGAGCTTATTTGTATACCTTCCATCCCATCCCTATCTCACTGTGTTCAACTCCTGAATCTTCTGCTTGTGTCCTCTGGAATTCAGAATACCTGCAGGAGCCTGCGCATTCAGCACCTCCCTGCCCTGTGGAAGTCACCACGTCCCCTGCAGCCCACTGGGGCTGGGGACAGGGGGTGCTCACTTTTCTTCCTCTTACAGAGGACACAAAGGCCTCATCATCTCCTCACAGACCACTTAATGCTGGTGCCCGGGGCATCCCAGGTCCACTTCTCTTTCTCTCTGGACAATCACCTTTGCTCTTGTGGCCCTAAATACTACCTACCTGCTGGCCACTCTCAAGTTACCTCCAGCTGGTTCTCCCTCCACACTACAAACTTGTGTGTCCAGCAGCTCATCTCTCATCCCCACTTGGAGAGCTAATAGACAACTCCAAGGCAACATTCCCAAAACCTGCTCCCCCCACAGCCTTCTCCACCTTAGTCGATGCCAATGGCATTCTTCCTTTGCTCAGGACAAAACCTGGAGTCATCTTGGACTACTCCTTTTCCTTACACCCCTCACATCTCATTGGGCACATTCATGATATATCTAGAATATATTTCTCACCTCCTGCACAGCCGCCACCCTGGTCACAGCACCACCGTCTCCTTCCAGGATGATGAAGCCTGCATCTGCCTCCTGGACTTCGTCTTTGCCCCTTAGTCATTCTCAACACAGCAACCAGAGTGGTCCTTCACAATCAACTCAGATCTTGTTCCTCCTCTGCTCAAAATCACCCAGGAGTCCCTCATCTGTCTCTGGGCAGAAGCCAAAGATCTAATCTTTTAAGGGGATCTAGGACTTATTTCAATCAGGGATGCTGAGACACAGACATGGAAATGACTGTTGTGAAGGAGGAAGTCACACTCACAGGTCCCTACAAGCGGGAGGCACAGCCTGCTACTCCGAGCCTCCTGCGGAAGCATGGGGGTGGGTCAGCAGGCAGAGGGAGGAAGAGGAAAAGGTGGGTAGGAGCCCTTAATATGGTTTCTGCAGGAAGGATGGAAGAGGCAGGGTGAGCAGGCTCAGGACTGGTCTGGTTGAATAACATCAGCAGGCTCTGAGGCATGGGGCTGTGCCCTGGGGTGAGGGGGGCAGGTGGACAGTGGCCCAGAGTGTAAAAGCTCCATGAAGGAGGTGGTTGGAGGTGTGGGCTCTGGACTAGTTGGTTTGCATATCTGCTGTAGCTAGGAATGAGCTGCCCTTGGGAGGGGCCCTCCCTCTAGGGTCAGCAAGGCCCCAAGATATCAAAGTACTGAAAACATGTAAAAAAGACATGGTTAACACACCTAACCATGCCTCACAGAGCTTCTTCCCTTCTTCTTGCTCGTGTCGGTCTCTCTCCTGCTATCCCCTGGCTGACTCTGTTAGGGCAGCCCCAGTGTGCTGGCCTCAGGCCACCTCTGCCTGGAGAGCTCATCCCCAGCTGCTGCAGGGCTCACTCCAGGGCCACCTTCTCAGCTGAGTGCTCTGCCCAAACTCTTTCAAACTTGAAGTCTTTCCTACCCCACCCTGCGCTCCCAACCCCCTTCCCTGCCTTTTCTTTTTTACTCAGCACTTTTTATTTCCTTTCAGTAGGCCACATAATTTTCTTTCTTTTTTGATATTTACTATTTTTCTGTCTTCTTTGACTGATGTGTGAGCTCCCTGATGTGAAGATCTGACGTATCCCCACTGCTAGAACGGTGTCTGGCACATGGTTGGCTCTCAGAAAATATATGCCGGATAAGTGACAGTTAAAGGATGCTGAATGAGACACATCTGGAGTCACTGCCCTGCAGTTTCAGGGGTGAATTCATTCAGGCAGCTGCTCAGCTGCTTCCCAGAAACCCAGAATCCTGGCTTAGGGAAAGCACAAACGGCAAAGAGCCAATCACTGCAGGGACAGGGAGACAATCACGTGCCTGTTTCAGGGTTTTCTCTCACGTGGCCTGCAGCCTGTAGCTGAGCCAAAAACAAACAAAAAGCCCAGGGACTTTCCTAGCGAGGAGAGGCGAGCAGCCTGTTGGCCTCAGCATTGTTTCTCTCAGTTCCACTGTCACATTTACTTTTTCTGAGATATAATTCACCTACCATAAAATTCACCCTTGGAAGTATACATTCAGTGGTTTAGAGTCCATTCTGTGGTGGTGAATCCACCACCACCACACTCACATTTTACTATTGCAAGAAGACGCTCAGGCCCCTGTGCTGTCTCCCCCTCCCCACAGCTCCCACGGAGGCAACCACCACCTACGCTCTGTTTCTATGGACTTGCCTGCTCTGGACAGTTCACTTAAAGGGAACGATACAACATGTGGCCTTTTGTGTCTGGCTTCTTTCTGCTGACACGCTGGATCTGCACCTGATCCAGAACACAAAAACCCAAATGTGCAAGAGGTGGATTTGGGCATGATGGGCAGAAATTGAAAACTGATCACAAACTTCCCAAGATGCTTAAAGGAGGTATAAATAGGGCTGTGTATATCCAGGAGCCTCACAGAGGTTCTGGTTGCTTGTCTGTCCCCATCTCCACCCTTACCCCCCACTGGGGTATGGGGGAAGGAGGAGAAGGATCAGAGCCTGAGACCAAGGAAATCACCTGCGGTGGCACAGGTCCCATTTCTGGAGGGCTGACAGAGCTTGCACATGCTCTCTGGACTCTGTTCTAGATCTAGACTTGTCCCTGAGGCTATATCCTCAGCCAAGTGCCAGGTCATTGTGGCATCCCTGCCTGGGTTCAGCTCAGGGCAGAGCCCTGAAATCAGGCCCATATAAGCTCAGTGACCAGCCCCACCAGACCCCAGGTCCGTCCGGAACAGCTCAGCTGAGCTTTACACCTGACAGCACTGGCTGGTCTCTGGGCCATGCCTCTGCATGGCTTTCCATGGTGGTTTCATGCTATGCTGAAACCACCACTGTTATGCAGTACCCACTAAAAACCTGTCATTCAAGGGAAATTTCTTTCCCAATAATCCACAGCTGACTGTGGCTGGTTCTGTTACTTGAACATCAGTGCATTTTTCTTTAAACATGTTTAGCACTCCCCTTATTCCTACCTCCAAGTTTGGCAGTGCTGGGAGAGACCCAAGCTCCTGGCTCTGTGAATTGTATGAAGCCTGCCTGGCAACAGGACAGAGCTGATTACTCTGGTGTTTATGGTTAAACATTGTAAAACCTGCAGAACTGGCTATGCCCTGGCCTTCCAGGCAGCTGATATGAGAAGAACACAGCCAGGACTGGGTGGAGAGGAGATCATCACAGGAAAAGGTTCAGAACGCCCTGGTTACTGACATGCAAGAAGGAAGTGGCAGGGTGAACGGAGAAGCAAAATCAGGGAGGGGTGGGTTTGGCAAAGTTCTGCTCTACCTCACCAGGTGTCTGTCACATGATGCATGGATTTATTGATGGTGAGCAGTAGAAAGACATGAAGGTCAGCCTGGCATAGTCCCCCATTCACTGTGCCACCCAGAGCAAGTTACTTGTCTCAAGGGACACTGAGTTTCCTCTGCACCTGGGTGGCCTCCTTTGTCACACATGACAGGAACATGCTAAGCACTTAATTAATAGTAGTTCCATCAATGTTAGCTTTCTATTTCTCTCATTAAACTAATAACTCCTGGAGAAACTGAACCAGAGAGACTTTATCTTTGTACCCCTAGGCACTTAGCCCTAGTATGTACCTGATCTGTATCAGGAAATTCCATAAATGCTGGTTAAATTGAATGTAATTTTAGAGGAGGGAAAGAGAGTGCAGATATTAATTTTTGGAGCTCAGTTATCACTTCTTCTTGGGAAAACACTTTATTGTTGTTCAGAGACACTTGGCAATGTAATAGCTCTTACAAAAGAGCAGCGTGTATGAATTAAGTGTATTCAAGCCAACACATTAGGTTGAAATTTCCCTACAAGTGCTTGGCTGTGCTTTTAGAGATAGGGCAGGGATGGGGAGGTGGGGAAGAGGAGAGCACTTGGCAGAAGGAATTTTAAAGTTGACTGAACCAGAATGTAGGAGGGGGAAAAAGTGATCTTGCCGAGTCCAAGGCATGACTGCATTTTGTCATTGCTAATGAGAAGCAGGTATTGAAAATATGCTACAGCTAGCTGAAAAGCGCTCCAGGAATCGCCTCCTGCTGACCTTTCTGCTGTCCGTGCCTGCTGACCCCAGATGCTAGCACTGAAAAACAAAGGTGCTCAGCTTAAATTCAAGTTCTGCTCTGTCGTTTTGTCCTAAGTGGATTTAGAAAGAGATGTCAGAGCTTAGGCTGTGGAGGTTCATCTCGGAGGTCTGCATGATGTCCCCCAGCCATCTGCGTCTACTCTGCAAGCTTGCCCTCCCTCTGCTGCCAAAGTCATCTGTTCTGGCTCTTTCTAAAAGCCTATGTCTAGCTCACAAGACTGTTCCTAACTGCCTGCCAGACTCAGAGAGAGAGATAACAGATTCCTACGAAATGTCAGCCAGGAAAGGAAGCTATGGACACAGCACTGAGGAAATGATTTTACATTAATTCTGAAGGGGAAGCAAAGACTGCACTAGATCTGTTTTCAACAGCCAGGGACCAAACGGCCACACTCCTGAGAGAAGCACAGGCAGGAGCCTGCTGGGGCCTATGAGAGAAATGAGTGTTCATTCCAAAGGGTCTTCCCAGAGTGCCACACCATCAGAGGTCACGGCGTCCTGCGAAGAATAAGGCACAAAGTCCACACAGCAGCTGGTCCCACGAGCAGGCTGCAAAGGCAGGGGTAGCCAGGCGTCGTCTGACCCACAGGGCACCTGGGCCTCAGGAAGGGACTTCCTGCTGTTACCATGAGAAATACGCAACTCTACAACTCTCCCCAGGACTGAAAACCAGACACGACACGACACTACACCCGACAGGATGGAGTCACAGCCACACATTCAGAGTGTTTCCCAGAGGGGCCCAGCCATCCCACCAGCTCTGTGGCTTGATTTCCTTCTGCCCGCCACCCTACCTCCCAGACTTCTGTTTTCATCACTTTTTTCCTATTCTCTGGGTCACTGGTATGATTCCTAAAATCCCCTGACCTAAGGAACTTTGGAAGAGTGGTGTGACAGGCTAACGACAAAACCGTACACAAAGTCTGTGGTGCAGGCGTTGGCTTGCTCCTCCCGGGCTAGGGGGGCTACAGATTCTGAAGCTGCTCTATATGTGCACTAGGGCAGAACAAACAAGCGTAGGTGACGGGAGCAGGCTTCTCACGGTTGGAGAAAGGAGTTGCAAATGGGGCTAGAATGAACTCACGGTGAGGGTCAGCCGTAGAGCCAGTCTATGAACTCTTGCTGCCTTGAAAATACATGCACAGATAGCAAGTCACAGAAGCACACAGATGTGGGTGCACAGAAACTTCCTAGTTCTGTGACCCTCAGCAGCGTGAGCACACCAGCTCTCAGATCTTGTCTCTAGAAACCGTTCTCCATGGAAAGGACCCAGAGATCCTTGGAGAGGGGTTGATTCTGGGGAAGAGGCAGGGAAAGTACAAAATGGGCCTAAACATATTATAGTGCCAAAAAGTAAGGAAGGGCCCCAAAACAGATGGGGGTTGGTCAAAAGAACACAGGGGCCAAGTTGCAGGTGTTCCTGATGGCCAAAGCTGGGACAATGTGAGAAACAAAACATATTATGATAGTGCTGGATTATAACCCTCCAAATAAAATAAGTACTCGAGTACTAAGTAACTTAATTGAATGCATGGAGCCCAATGCCTGGTAAGGCACGCGGACCAATATATGTGAGTACATGAAAGCCACACAAATAAAATGCTTCTGAGCAAAAAAGAAAAAACAAAAAACAAATGTTCCCTATGTAAGAAAGGAGATTTCACTTAAAGGACAGATATGTTTTACAAAACCGTTTCTTTACCTACATAGGCATGTTTAAAATGTAAGCTCTTTCCTGTTCAAACCAGCAAGTTTAGGATTAGAAATGTAAACAACCTTATGTACGTTTATCACAGCTAAAGTACATTTAAATGAAGTCCTGAAACTAACTGGCTTAAATACAATTTAAGCTCGATGCTCCGGTTTCACATAAAAATGACCAGTCTCCCTGCACCCTCCAGTGATTACTGCCTCAGGGCCTGGACTTGCTTCAGCATAAACCTGGGGGGCCTCTCAAACCCTTCTCCCAGGCTCCCCACAACACCACCCATGGTCCCCAAGACACTGATACCCAATCACTACATGACTGAGAAAAAATGGCAGAACCTTGTAAAAAAATAAATAAGAAGGTGTTGAGGTGTGAAGGCCAGAGGCTGGGAGACAAGGAAATTATAAAATTCACAAAGTTAACCACAAACTCTTCTAAAAGATAACCTTTCTGTAAAATTTTCTGGCATTTTTAAATCCTCAATTTTCCCCTCATGGTTTCTGGTTTTTGTGTTTGTTTGGTTTTTTCCCCCAAAAGTTCTCTCTTCTTTTGGGGGAGGATTAGGGGGAAGCAGTGTTTATTATAGAAAATTGTTTAAAGCAGCGGGGTTTAAGGCAAAAATACAAACGAAATAAAAGATACAAGTCTGTTGCACAGAAACCTGAAAACACGGCTACATTTTTCTACAACCCGATAAAATATGTACGGTCAGAAATGCCCACCTGGTTCAAATTTTAGATTTCACTCATTCAATAATTATTTTCTAGCACTGTCTGTGTGCAAGACACTGCACTGTTTTAGGTGCTGGGGATGCAGTAACAAATAAAATAAAGTCCCTGCTCTCATGGAGCCTCTGTTCTGTGGTGCAGACCAGACATCAAACAGAACAGATATGTAACAGGTCGCATGGTCTCTGAGTCACGTGGGGAATGGTGGAAGTTCCCTACACCTCCAAATGCCTTGAGAGCAATTTGAGGCCACTATGTATGTCACAACCTCTTTTGGGGGGAAGGTACAAACTCTAAATCATATATACATATATATATATATATATATATATATATTTTTTTTTTTTTTTTTTTAAAGATGACTGTTAAGGGGATCTTAACCCTTGACTTGGTGTTGTCAGCACCACGCTCTCCCAAGTGAGCCACAAGCCGGCCCAAAACTCTAAATTATATTTTTTAAGTAACTTTTTTATAGGTTGCAAATTTCTGGTCAGATTCTTAAAGTTCATAGTTCTCAGTAGGATTACTAATTTTCGAATTAGAATCTATACTAATAAATACTTTATGGCAATGTTAATGGAATATGGCCCACATCACCTATGTGTGCCTGTGTAGTTATATATATGTATATATATGTGTTTATAGGACTATGTCACTATTTACATATACACATTATATATGTTAATATGTATTATATATTAATACAACATTATCTGTCTCTAATGATACAAGTCTTTCACATAAATTCTTAGATTATACCCAGACTCTGAGAACTATGAATATTATCCTTTGAGGCAGTTTATTGGTGTTCCCATTGCATGGTACTCGTAAGCATACTATTGTTCAGAAAAAATACTTATCACCTTACAACAGCACATCCTGATTAAGCAACATGATTAAGGATGGAATGGAACTGCCTCTTTATTTCTAGAAGACAAAGCAAAAGTAAAATGGGGTTTTTTGTTTTGTTTTGTTTTGTGTTTGGTGCTGCGGCCACTCACTGCTTGTTCACGGAAAACCAGACAGCCTCAAAACTTGAATATGTGTGTTCCTACCTCTTAGGGATCTAACAATTTGATTAGTGTCTTTTAATGTTAATGTCTGAGTTTTCCCTTCTCCACATCCTGCAGAAGTGTTGTTTCCTTTCAGGCTATCCAGTCTGAGGCAGCTTTCTCCCAGTGGCAAACACAGGGCCAGAAGTGCTGGACAGGATCATTGCATTGGCACATTCTCAGTCAGTGGTGGCAGGGTGTCATGACATGTTCCTAATCTCCTTAAAGAGGCAAACTTCTAAAGTGACAGGGCCTTTACAAACATGAGGCCAACACAGAAGATGTGCTTTATACCAACCACTTCTGGTTAGAAAGACAAAAAGGAGAGTGTGTTGGGGTCACTGTAGGGACTCTCCAGCAGATGGCTGTCTCAGAGAGGACTCCTGGGCTCCTCAGTGGCCCATCATGCTCTGCTAGAATGGCTCAGGAAGCTGGGGCGGCAGGGCCAGGAACTCACGTGGTGTGGTCTGCTGACTTGTGTATGTGCCCAGGGCATGCTGATTGTCACAGCCCTCCCCACAGCAACTGCTTTCAACCTTTTCTTCCACTGTAATGATCCTGGTACCTCAGCAGAGGTGACTACAAAAGTAAGACTTGCCTTAGTGACACACACTCCCCAACATGCCCTCTGTAACTTCACCTCCTTTCTCCTTCACAGGTCGCTGCTGCAACAACTGGAGTGAGAATTCTGCCCTAGAGGCCACCCAAATTCCTAGACTTCCTGCCTACAAAGGATATTCATGGATAATCCCAAATATCAAGTAATTTTAAAAATAGACTACAGGTGCCTTTGGAAAGCATTATATAATTTTTAAAATTAGGTTTTTCTTCCTACTTACATTTTTTCTCTCACCCTGATATTAAATAATTTGTACTTTCTCGAGTACACACAGACTGAGCAGAAGGGGCACCGGCTAGACAGTGTAGAGCAGCTGGCTTAGTACTAAAAGTGATACAGATGAGCCATTAAAACAAATGTAGTGGGTTAATAATTGATTATATAAACTATTCTTATTTTCTCACCAAAGTCACCTACTTCTTTCCTTATAAATTATTCTACTTCTTACTCTGTCTCTTCCATCAGTCACTTCCTGTCCCAAGACTTCTTGCATTCACTGTGACTAACCTGTGCACACTCTCAAATCTTAAATTATGATGACTTCTCTAATTAGATGGTTACCCACTTCTCTATGACTTCAGTGACTGCAAATTCTAATGAGAAGCTATTGTTTTAATAAGTTATGAATCAGGAAGTCTTAACGTATAGTCAAAGATTACCTGGTTTTAATCCTAAACCACGTAAGGGAAAGGTAACTGTAATGCAGAAGCCAATGTTCTTGGGATAAATGGACAAAATTCCCCTGAACATTTTTAAGAATCATCTTTCGGCATCTATTACTCTTTTCTAGGGTAAGCTGCTTTTCGGAAAACCAAGAGATAACGGTATTCAGGTTTTTCTAAGGCCTACCTCAGTGTGAAAAGGAAAGACGAAATGTTCTAAGTTTCTCCTGGAAAATAATGATCTGTAATACTAATAGGTGACATACGTAGCGACCACCAAACAGATGAGTAATAGATGACATACATAGTGACCATCAGCATCCATGACAGTATCACCTGATAGAAACACAAATATAAGTTCATGGAAAGATTCATGTTGTCTTTTAACTCTATTTTTCCATGAACCTTTTGAAATGCCTTTGAACTATCCTTACCACAAAGCACAGCACGGCAGTACTCATTAGAAAGATGTGTGGCCATCTTCCTGATTTAACTCATCTCATGAAAGACCAGTCCCATGACACATTTTACACATGGAAAAGAATATAGAAAACTTTTCTCCAAACTCCTATAACTTCATTTTTAAACAGTTAAGTGTTGTCTGTATTTTTAGGACCAATGATCTGAAGATTTTTTTTTTCCCTCCAACAAGCAAGGATCCTCTTTATAATTTCCGAGAGGAGCAAGCAGCTCAGGTTCCCAGCATAACTCCCACAAAACAACCTAATATTACACAGAGTTTATCTCTGGCCATAGGATTTCCCGTTGTAGCAGTTCTTCATTTTACTTCCTTTATTTTTATCTTCATTAGAATTGTTTCCTGAATCTTGACTAGTCTGGGAGTTGTATTTCTTATCTTCATCAACTTGATTCGTTTCTTCTACTGCTGCAATTGTGTTGTGTATTCAATTATAAAACATCTTTCTGTTTGTTCCTCAGAAGTCAAAAGTAGAAGATTCCTTAATGGCTGTCAGAGAAATACTTAGGTATGCTGGAATAAGGTTTCACTGTGGGAAGAACACATAACTAACACTTATCCAGCGGCCTTTCACGATGCAGATGACAACCAGAATAGAAAACAACGCAGCACAAATTCCAGCTATAAGCCCGACTTTGGAAGCATTCCCTGATTTTGTTTCCTCGCACACAATCTGACTAACGACACTGCTTTTGTTCCACTTTCCATCCATAAAATACGGTCTGGCTTTGACATAATATACAGTCACCAGCTGCAAGTTAGAAATAGTAAATCAGCTTTTTCCCCTAGCATTTTTCTCTCAGCATTTGAAGTGTTTTTCCAAAAAATAATTTCATAAGTTAGTGGGGAATGCTGGTTCACAGGTTGGTTTTCAGACTCTTTTTAGTCACCGACATAGATACACATTTAATCACTACTGGATTTTATGTCAGTGACTGGAGGAAGCAGGATAGTTTGTATTTCAGTATCAAGTATTTTCAGACTAGAGAGATGTGTTATTTCCATCAGATGCTCAACAGGCAGAAAGTAAATTCCTTCTGAGAATTTTTTTTTGAGGAATGACACTGGGTAGTTTCAACATCTTCACAGTTAGGTACTGACCCCCACTTATATGGATGGTTTTTAGGATTCCTTTTAAAATCTGCAAGGAACCTCTGATCTTGAAAGGTCATGTTTATACATGCGTAATCCCCTTTAAAAACATAGCTGTGGTTTTTAGCACTGATTTCTATATTTTCTGGTGGCAGTTTATTTTCAACAATGGTACTGATAGAATACACTGCACTATAGACACCAACTTTCCTGTGCAAGCGTAGTCCTGCTTTAAATTTTAAACAATATGTAGTCTCTGGTGAGAGTTTATAAATTTTATCTCTGGCATAAACAGTTTCAGTCCTTTCTTCTACACTTGAAGAGTTTTTCCAGATAACTAAACTCTATATAAAGCTCTCCTGAGCCCACATGATATAATCTTTTGTTCCAGGAGGAGAGATGTTTATCATTATTGCCTTATCTTCAGTTTCTAAGGGTACTTCTGGAGGACCAATCTGAGAATTGAGAATCTGCTGAAAAAGTCACATTCCTGGCAGACTCATTGCTCCTGTTGCACTTCAGGATAAAGCTGTCATCCATAACGCAGACTCTACATTCTGAGGAGTCTTAGTTTTCCTACACCTGCGGCTGCGGCACACCCTCGCGGTCCTGGCGTCAGGAGGGCAAGCCCCGTTCTCAAGCCACGTGCCTCGCTGGGCCTCCCACCACACAGTCTCCCTCTGCCTGAGTGCCTCGCTCTCCCCACGCTCTAGAAACCGTCCAACCATCCTCCCGTCGCCCTCGCAATCCCTGTCACTTCCTTGCTCTCTGAGCCATTGCCTCCTCTCTGTTTTGTGACCCTTCCTGCAAACTGACAGCGTTTTAAAACTAAGCCAGAGCCACAGCAACCCCACTGCCCCCGCATGGACAAGCTCTTGTGGACCTCGCTGACACACACTGCTACGGACCTCATGAGCCATCCTGCCCAGCAGGGGAGACCCACAAAAGGTCGCCCATGGGAGTGAGGGCTACTCCCTGTTGCGTGTCCCCAGGACCAAGAGGAGTATTACGCATAGGATGAGTGTCCAGTAAATATTTTTTGCCTCAAGGTCAGAAAACATGCCAGGTTTCTGAGGGTGTGGGCAACATGACATCTCATATATTGCTCTGTGGGTGTGCAAATTGATATGAGCTCCACAGGTGTAATATGGCAACCTTTGGAACATACACAACCTTAGACCCAGGAATTCTATTCTTCAGTGATTATCCTACAGACATACTGGTGTTGAGTGCAAAATTATGTATTTATAAGTATATTCATTGAAGCTTTGTTTGTCCCATATGTTCATCAGTGGTGGCCTGCTTAAATAGGTCATGCATGCATCTGCACTACGGAAGAGCATGTAGCTATCAAAAAAAGAAAAAGGCAGGACTACATGTACTGATACAGAAAATGCTGCAAGATATCATGCAAGTGACAAAAGCAACATGCAGAATAGTGAGTATAGCCTGTTTGCTATGGTTTGAATATGTCTCCCGAAGAGCTGGTGATGCAAACTTAATCCTTAATGCAACAGTGTTGGGAGGTGGGGCCTAGCTGGAGGTGTCTGGGTCACAAGGGCTTCATTCTCATGAATAGATTAATGCCAATTATAAAAGGGCTGAAGCTGCAAGTTCAATCTCTCATGCGCTTCCTCCCCGTGAGATGCCACCATGTTAAGACGCAGCAAGAGGTCCCCATCAGGTTGGCCCCTCAGTCTTGGACTTCACAGCGTCCAGAACCATGAGCCAAATAAAATTTTATTGTTTATAAATTATGCAATCTGTGGTATTCTGTTACAGCAACACAAAATAAAGACACCATTAATGTGAAAAAAGGTACATTCACAAATGTTTATAAACATACAGAATATTTCTCATGGAATGCCCAAGAAACCAAGGAGTAATTGCATTGGGAGTGATTAGGCAGAATGAAAGGCAGAGAAGTTCATGTATAGATTTTCCTACTCTTAAAAATAAAATATTAAAAATATGATAGATTTCTGTCTCTAATAACATTTGGGGGAAGCTAAAACTGCAGTTGAATTTTAAATCACTGTGGGACTGGCACTGGGCTTATTCCTTGAAGACACAAAAGAAGAACATTAAATAGTCTTTACTTAGAGAAAAATTCATCAATGGAATAACCATTGGCAGACAACACCAGGAAGGATGCTGTGAACTGGCAAAATGGGACCCCCAAGCAACAACGCCAGCGCAGTCAGGGCAGGCTGCAGAAAGGGAGAGAGGGATCCCCAGCCTGGAGCAGGAGGCTCCTGGAGTACAGTGGGTTTTGCCCCAGGAGATGTGCATTTATTGCTCCGTAGACCAGCATGGCTGTGAGTGCAGTCACTGACCCAAGGGTTGGAGGCCAGCAGCCTAGCAGAACACAAGAAGTGACTTGCTCTGCGTTCTGGAATCGGTATTTACTCTGCGTCTAGTCACAGTCTGCCAGCTGTCAGCTCATGGCCCATGACACAGTTGCTGTGGTAAGGTGCAGGGAGGGAGTGGCCAGAGCAGCTTATAAATTATACACACCTGCCCGCGTGACGCAGGATGTGTGAGTCAGTGAATGTTCCTGCTGCTCCCTGGTTTTCTGGACTTTCAAGGTCTTCCACATCCTGGCCATGCTCCCCTGCCCACCTTGTCCCAACCCCCTGCCCCCACCCTTCAGGCTTTTTCCCACTGTCCTCCCCACAGTTTCTGTTCTCTGGGTTGACTTGCCCCAGCTCCTGCTCGCCACGTCTGCCCCTCCTACCTGGCCAAACCTCACGCGCCCAGCTGGACTCCTAACTTCTCCAGGAAGCCTTCTCCTCCCACAGCTCTTCAGCCCCTACTTAGTGCTTTTTATTACTAGCATTATGTAGTTTAACCTTTAATTACTTTCCAATCCCATCCCACACCTTTAGTTTTCTTTCCCTAACAAGCGATAAACTCTCTGAGGGTGGGGCTGGGGATTATTCTACTTTGGTGTCTCCTCCCTTACTCAGTACTTTTTGAATGATTGAATGATTGAATGATAACATCTCCACTTCCTAATCCTGGCCATCCAAAAGACAGGGTCAGCCGTCCTCACTGAGGTCACAGGGGTTTTTAGGAATGTGAGCCTTCCTAAACCTTAAAGTGATATTTACAAAGAAAGAGGAGGGAAAATAAAGAAGAGGGTAATTTGTCCCTAGTCACAGTCAACAGAGAAAAGTCAGCCAGTTCCTGGATGAGGTGTGGCACCCAGGGCCTCACAGAGCAGCAAACTGGCTAGCATCACCACCAGCTGTAATAGCTCTGTCCAGCCAATGGTGTGAGCTCCCTTCGCACCACGCATGCACAGGGATTCTCCCCCAAGAGCTGCATTTCTATGACCTTGGTTTTTCCTGTCCCTGTGGTCCCTTTGTGCATGCCTCTCCCCCTCTGTCTCTGCAGCCCCCACACACCAATACCAGCCTTTGAGAGTCTGAGAGTCGGGGAGCAGAGGCAGGCTCGCCCTGGCATGGGGAGCCTTCAGAGTACACAGTGCACACAGTTGCCAGTGCAGCCTTGCTGGGGACCAGGGCTGGCACAGGTTCACACCACTGCCAGGCCTTTAATCCCCTGGGTCTTTCTTCCTGGGAAACCTATGCTGCCACCCATTGCAAATCAAAGTGTAAATCCTTCCACCTCCCCACCAAACACACATACACACAAGCTCTTCTGACTGATGAGTGAGTACATCAGTCTGTTTCTGTTGCTTATAACAAAATACCTGAAACTGGGTGATTGATAAACAAAATGAAATTTATTGCTTATAGTTACAGAGGCTGGGAAGTCCAAAATCCAGGGAACACATCTGGTGAGGGTCTTCTTTGGTGGTGACTTTACAGCAATGCAGGGAAATGGAAGAGCACAGAGAGAGAGAGAGTTCCTCATTCACTCCCCTTTTAAAGCCCTCTGAACCACGCACCTGACCACCATCATTAACCCATTCACTATAGCACAGTCCTACAAGGCACCGCTTTTCAATTATGGTAATAGGATTCCCATCCTCAACAGTTACAGTGGGAATTAAGTTTCCAATATATGAACTCTGGGGAACACAATTCAATCAATCCACAGCAGGGAGTGAGGTCATTTTTATCTAGATCCTAGGTCCACCCCGGTCCTTTCAGTACTCGCAGCCTCCTGTGAGCTGCCCGCACACCTGCATGAGCTGGCCTTGCCCTGCCCTGACAGACACTTCTGCTCCACACCCTTACTCTGCTTTTGACAGGGAGGGGCTCTGAAGCAGCTCTGTATTCCCTCTCATACCCTAACACTGGAGCAGTGGTCCTCAAGCCCATGCCAACCTTAAAAACACCCAGTGCCTTTCTAAAAGGAAAACAAACTGCTTTTCTCTACACTCATACAATTCTGACAGCAAATGTGTGATTTCTCCCTCACATTAAGCGATTCTGACACTGACTACCTGGAGTTAGCACAGACCCCACAGGTTAAGGACTCAATCTCACAAGACTGTCCCCACTTCAGACACCTGTCACAAGTCCCCGCCCCCATAATTCTGACCAACTGACGATTAAAAGAAAAGCCCTCCTTGCATTTGATGATTTGCTAGGATGGCTCACAGAATGCAAACAAACACTTCACTTCCTACTGGTGTTTTCTCATAAGGAAGATGACGTGGGAGCAGGGCGAGGTGTGGGGCATGGAGCTTCCATGCCCTCCACAGGCACTGTCCTCCGCACACCTCTGTGTGCTCCCCAGCTGGAAGCTCTCAGAACCCCTCCACTTACCATCTTCTATGGTGGCTTGATTATGGAGACTTCATTGATTTGATCATTGGCCATTCATGACTAACTCAGTCTCCAGCCCCCCACCTCCTTGGAGGTCCAGGGGTGAGGCTGAAAGTTCCAACCCTCTAGTCACCTGGTCACATCTTCTGGCCATCAGCCCCATCCTCCAAGAGTCACCTCATTAGCATAAACTCAAGTATGGCTTGTTAAGAATAATAAAAAAATTTCTCACTCCTATCACTTAGGAAACTTTAAGGGTTTTAGGAGCTGAATGCCAGGAACTGGGGCTAAAGACCAAATATATATCTCTTGTCAGATAACTATATCACACTTTCCTTTACCTTACACAAATTAAATCAGGATCTCTGGATGTGGAACCCAGAAAACAGAGCTTGTTTTGTATGTGTGTGTGTTTGTGTGTGTATGTATGTATTTGTGTGTGTTTTTAGGTTACCCAAGTGGGTCACATGTGTAGCCAAAGTTGAGAGCCACGGACTGGAAGTAACAGTCGTGTTGGTTTAGGATGCTTTCAGGTATGAGGAACAAAAGATCCCAGGTCAACAGTTTATGCAAGAGTTTTCTTACCTCCCATAACAAAAAGTCCAAAGATGGGGCAGTTGCAGGGGCTGGTCAGCCCCGTGCTGTGACAGTGTCATCAGGGACCTGGGTTGCCCCGTGTCTGCGCTGAGACATCTTCCCCTGCCAGGTGCCGCCTCAGGAGGGACGCCCCGCATCCCCTGCGAACAACAGCAGAAGGGAGCCCTTTTTCTGCACCTGTCGCTTGCCTTGTCTCTTTCCAGAGAGTACCATTAGCTTACCTGAAACTCATTTGTGTTTTGATCCCTCTGGCCTCAGGGTGTTTGATCTGGGTATTCTAAGATTAAGAGCAAGACTCACTGAGTCCCTCAAAGACTGAACTCCAAACTGGGAGGACATGAAATGACAGAATTACAGAGGCCGCAGCAAACCGCTTACAGTCCCTCGATTTCAACGACGTACTGACCACTGCCCAGGGCTGCTGCCAGCAGGTGTGTGGTGTGAAGCGTGGGAGCCTGTCCATCTCTGTGTCCCTCTCCTGCTTCCTGGCTACCCCTTTAACGGCCATTCCTCAGCCTCAGCTGCCCATCAGAATCACGTGAGGCCAAAACAATAATTTGTGTCCAAGCCCCACCTCCAGAGATTCTGACTCAATTGGCCTAAATGGGGCTTGGGTATCGTTATGAGCTGGATGGTGTCCCCCCAAAATTCATATGTTGAAGTTCCAACCCCAGTGTCTCAGAGTGTGACTGTATTTGGAGATAAGGACTTTAAAGTAAAAAAAATAGAAAAGTGATGGGGTGGGCCCTAATCCTATAAGACTGGTGTCTCTGTGAGAAGAGGAGATTGGACGCAAACACACAGAACAACAACCATGTGAGGACACAGCAAGAAGATGCCACCTACAAGCCAGGGACAGAGGTCTCAGGAGAACCAGCCCTGCCCACACCTTGATCTCAGCCTCTAGAACTATAAGAGAATAAATGTCTGTTGTTTCAGCTGCTCAGTCTGTGGTATTTTGTTAAGGCAGCAACTAACACAACATTAATATGTTTTTACCTCCCCAGGTGATTCTAACATGCAGCCAATTGAGAACCCCTGCTCCACACTCTTGTGTAAAAGTCAAGTTTCCAGAAAGATGTGTGCCTGGGCCCCACTCCCAAGGGCTCTGATTTATTTGATCAGGTGTGGCAACAGGTCAATGGCATTTTTGACGCTCCACAGGTAATGTCACAGTACAGCCAGGATGAGGAGAAGCCCTTTAGACCTTGCTCAGCTTCCAGGCACAAATACAGCAACACCCATACCCCAGCAAGGGGCAAGGTGGCCTCACATTCCTGAAATTCTTCCCATCTGTGTGATCCAGCACAGATCTGGGTGAAGAAAAAAGCCGTCTTCAAATGAAAACCCCTGGCAGATTGGGATTGGAGGAGAGTGGAAGAGGGGGTGTGATTTGCAGTTTACAGTTTAGCTTGGATTCCTTGGATTCCTTTCATTAAAATTGCTTTCCTCTCACTACTCAACTGAAACAATGATCCCCAAAATTACGAACTTTGGTGAGGGAGAAACAGAATTGTGAAGCATAAAATAAGAAGTAAAAGCCGTGCCTCTCTTCCACCCCATTGCTCTCCCCAAGGGTAACAACTATTCATAATTTCTCATGTGCCCTTCCTGAAAAAAAGTGCTGTGTGTATACCAGCATATGAACAGTCTTTAAGTTTTACACAAATGAGAATACATATATATTTCTGGATATTGTTTTAACTTAGTAGCACATTGAAGTTGAACTCCTCCTGCTGGCTTTTACATATTCAAGTCTCTCCTCTTTTTTTTTTTTTTTTTTTTTTGTCTTTTTCGTGACTGGCACTCAGCCAGTGAGTGCACCGGCCATTCCTATATAGGATCCGAACCCGCGGCGGGAACATCACTGCGCTCCCAGCACCACACTCTCCCGAGTGCGCCATGGGCTCAGCCCAAAGTCTCTTCTCTTTAAAAAAGTGACTCTTGTTCTCCAGTCAGCCAATTCCATCCACAGCTTTATTTCTCTCCTTGTTTTCACAGGCACATTTTTGAAGCAATCTCTACAGCTGTGATGGATTTTCCCACCTCCCACCTTCTGCTCAGCCCTCTCCAATCTGGCTCTGCTCCTACTGGCCCAGCCATGCCAACTTGCCTGGTGGCTTCAGGCACTAAATTGAAGGGCGTTGCTCAGTCCTGGCTAGCTGGATGTGAGCAACACCTGATCCTGAAGGCCACGCCTCCCTCCAAAACTCTCTTCTTCCCTCTCCCCCTCGCTTACCTGAGGCCATCCTTGTCTACCTGTCTGCACTGGAGACTCCTCGGGCTCTGATCAAAGCCCTCTTCTCTGCTCTGCTCCCTAGCATGGTGCCGAGCACACAATAATTACAGCAACTGTGTGTTGCATGAGTCATTCCACAATAGACAAGAAATGAAGAAATGTATCTTGGGGAATCTTTCCATGTCAGTATATACTGACCTACCTCATTCTTCCTAACAGCTGTGTGCAATTCAGTTTTACAAAGAAACTGCAATCTATTTACCCATTTCCCTTTGATGGACATTTAGGTTTATGGTTTCTGTTGCACCCAGTGCTCCTATAAATATCCTTCTACAAGTATTTTGGGTTGTGCTGCATGGTGAATTCCTACAGGGGAATGGTTTGGTCAAAGGGGTGTATATTTTTAATTTTTTGTAGATATTACCAAATGGCCCTCCCACACCTCCAACACCACTGCAGGTGCCACCCTGGAGGATGCTTGTCAATCTGAGAACCAAAAAACTACCTCAGTTTTGATTTTCATTTTCCTTTATTATGATCCTGGTAAAAACAAGAACAAGCAGCCATAAATTGCTGCTACCTTGAGTGGGAACAGAGTGAGGGCGGGTAAAGAATAAACTGTCTTCTTTTTTTTTTTTTAATTGAAAGATAATTGATTATATACATTTGTAGGGGACAGAATTGAATATCAATACATGTGGTGATCAAATCAGGATAATTAGTATATCCATGTTTACCAAACAAAAGCAATCTTTGTGAGCCTTAACTAATTTCTCACTAACCCCTTCCCTCTCCCTCTTTCCCACTTCTAATAACCACAGTTGTTCCCTTTTTTTGTTTGTTTGAAAGATCAGTGTATTGCTGGGATTCTTTCTTTCTTTCTTCTTTCTTCTTTCTTTCTTTCATTCATTGATTTCTTAGCTCCCACTTATGAGTGAGGACGTGCAGTATTTCTCTTTCTGTGCCTGGCTTATTTCACTTAATGTGCTTTTCTCTAAGTTCATCAATTTTGCTGCTAATGGCTGAATTTCGTTCTTTTTTATGGCAGAGTAGTATTCCATTGAGTATATATAACACATTTTCCTTATACAGTCATCTGTTGATGGACATTTAGGTTGATTCCAACTCTTGGCTACTGCAAATGGAGCTGCAATAAACATGAGAGTGCAGGTATCTTTTAGACATGATGATTTCCATTCCTTTGGGTATATACCCAGCAGAGGGATTGTTGGATTGTACAGCAGTTCTATCTGTAGTTGTCTGAGGAAACTCCATACTGTTTTCCATAGTGGCTCTACCAGTTTACAGTCCCACCAACAGTGTGGGATGGTTCCCCTTTCTCCACATCCTCGTCAGCATTTATTATCCTCTTTTTGGTAATAGCCAGTATAACTGGAATGAGATGATATCTTAGAGTGGTTTTGATTTGCATTTCAAATGCTTAGTGATGTTGAGAATTTTTTCATGTGTCTGCTGGCCATTTGTATATTTTCATATGAGAAATGCCTATTCAGCTCCTTTGCCGATTTTTAAATTGGGTTACTTATTTTTTTTACCACTGAGTTGTTTGAGTTCTTTGTATATTCTGGATATTAATCCCTTGTCGGATGCATAGTTTGCAAATATTTTCTCCCATTCTGTAGGTCGTCTTTTTGTTCTGTTAATTGTTTCTTTCACTGTGCAGAAGCTTTTGGGAAAAGACTACCTCTTCAATAAATGGTGCTGAGGAAACTCAAATCCATGTGTAGAAGAATGAACTAGACCCATACCTCTCATCATATACCAAAATCAACTCAAAGTGGATCAAAGACTTAAACATAAGACCTGAAACTATAAAACTCCTAAAAGAAAACATAGGGAAAATACATCAGGATATAGGACTGGGCAAAGACCTTTATGAATAAGATCCCAAAAGTATAGGCAACAAAAGAAAACATAAAAAAATGGGATTATATCAAATTAAACTATCTTCTAAAAAGGCAGAGGGGTCAGCCAGAACTCTCCTCGTTGCCTTTTGATGGAGCTGTAGGAAGACTGTTGGCATGAGGAAGACCTGTTTAGAGTGGAATGCCTGTCTCAGGTTACTAGTAAAGGTCAGAAATTTACTCAGGGATGGGCTCAGTTCTCCCAGACAGGCCCCATTTCTCCATTACTCTTCCTGCCTCTATCCTGAACCAACACCCGCTTTGGGTCTTCAGCAAATTCCAGCAGAACCACTGGGCCCAGACTTCCCCTCAGAGGATTTGCCTGGGAGTGGCTGTCTCGTGGTGGGACTATGCACATTGGGACAGCCGTGGGAGCTGCAGGTGCGAGGTAGCGGGACTAGTCAAGGTGGCTACGGCCTTGAGAAAGATCCTGTGGGATTCTTCATCTTCAATGGGGGAGAGAAATTAAAGGCATATTTGACTCTCTGATGGAAGTTCTAGAAACAACCCCCATTCCAACACCCCTTCCCCAGCTATGAGCTCTACAAGGTGAGGGCTAGGACTGTTTTGTTCACCAGCACATCCCAAAAGTCCTGGGCCAGTGCCCAGCACACAGCAGGCACACAGTGAATGTTTGTTGGGTACAATAACGAACTGGGGTAGGAGTGGGAAGATTCGGGAACCATCCACAGACCACCATCTCCAGTGGGTCCCAGGTTAAGAACGTGGCATTGGAGAAACCCTTTCCTCTTCCCCATGGTGGTGGCCCAGGCCAGGCTGGTGGCCTGCCCAAGGGCACTGGAGCAAACTGCTGGGAGGGGTCCTGTTCTTCCCGTTCTGTGCTGCCAGGGCTTTGGGCAAGTCAGTCTACCTCCACCTGCCTCTGGTTCTTTAACAGGGGAGTAAGGATAGTGTCTACATCATAGGTTAGTGTGCAGGGTAAATGTGTCACTGTGTCAATATGAAGTACGTAAAAAAGTTTCTGGCTCTGTTAATAAATAGTCAGTAGATGTTTCTATCATCATCCCAGCCTCCTGGCCATCCACCTCTGACCCTGCCCAACCTGCCCACTGCCGTTTACAGTAGCCCAAGCAAATGCCCTCAGCCTCCTTATCTGGCAAATAAAAACACAGAGCACTCAGCTAAATCTGTAATTCAGATAAACAACTACAGTGTATTTAGCATAAGTGAATCTTGTGCAGTATATGCATTTACTTATACTAAAGCGTTATTCACTGTTTATCTGAAATTCACATTTAACTGCATGTCTTCTGTTTCTATCTAGCAACTTTATCCCCAGACTCATCGTCGGGATCTCCCTTCCCCTTTTCCCAAAGGAAATTATAAAATTTTTACACTATTTTGGATTATTTTCAAAACATTATCTCACTATTGACAGTAATGTGTTTATTCTTGTCACAAGAATATCCCCTTGCACTGGAGCACTGTTTCCTAAATTTGTCTGATTGGAAGAAGAGCCTGGGTCCAGGACCCCAGACCGACCAGATCAGAATCACCAGGAAATGGGCTTGGGAACCCATGTTTTTAGCAAGTGATTCTGGTGATACTGAAAGACAGGCAAGGCTGGGAAATTCTGGAAAAGAAGCTACATTCCGTGCTACAGAGAACAGAATTGATCCTGCTGGAATGATCATTCTCCACTGATCTTGAGGTACACAGGAAAGTGTGGAAGAGTCACTTTGCATGTGGTTAAGTGCTCCATGAACCTCCACTGGCGCACTTGCTGGAAAGCTCACCACAGGGGCGACAAGCACATACTGAGGCCACAAGCACATACTGAGGCCACAAGCACATACCGAGACCACGCTCTGGGAACAGGGTGTGGCTGCCCTTTTGGAGGGGCTCCCAGGTCACTCACTGCCAATGACCTCAGAGGTCTCACCCCTGTCTCCTGAAGCCACCCAGGGCCCCAACTCCTGGTTATGTTTCTCTAGTCTCAGTGCTCTGGGAATTGTTGCCTCTTTGAATTCTTGGGTTTTTGTGCTTACTCTTTCGAAATCATTGCAGGTCAAGAGTTCTTTTAAGTCCCTCTGACACTTGCTGTCTCTTTCTGTTTGTTTAATTCTGCTCCTTTGTTCTCCGTCCTTGACATCTATCCCTGCCTCCAACCAAAGACTTCTTTGTAACCCTGTCTTTCTTTTTAAATGTAAACTTACTGGAGTATCATATAAATTCAGTAAAGTGCACAAGTAAATATGCACATACAAAGAGTTTTCACAAGGTGCAGTCACCTGTATAAGCTTCACAGGACCAAACATAACCAGAGACTCAGAAAGCTTCACGTCCCTCCTTTCCAGTCTTTAGCACCCCTTCCAAGGGATCCTCTGTTGACTTCTAACTTCATTTGTTAGTTTCGTCTGTTCTTGAACTTTATGTAAATAGAATCATGCAGTATGTATTCCTTACTGTCTGGCTTCCTTCTCCTAACGCTGTGTCTGTGGGACTCATCTGCACTAAGGGTGGGTGCAGTCGGTCCATTCTAGTTGCAGTATGGCATCCCGCTGTATGAATATTCCAATTTATTTACCCATTCTACCATTGATGGATTGATTCTACTATTGACGGACATTTAGTTTGCTTCTGGTTTTTGATTAATACAAATAATATTCTTGTACATGTCTTTTGGTGAACATACGTGTGAATTTAGGAGTAGAATTGCTGGGTCACAGCATGTGTGAGTGTTCAACGTTAACAGATAATGTCATAAGAGTTTTCAAAGAGATTGTACCAATCTACACCTCCAGCAGCAAGGTTCGAAAATTCCACTTACTTCACATCCTTGCCAACGTAGGCACTGTCTGTCTTTTTCATTGTAGCCATCCTCATGGATATGTAGTCCTACTTTTCCTGTTAGATACATTTTTTTTTTTAAAGTAGCAGTTTAAAAGAGAACATCTAGACTGGCACAGGAATAGTCTGAAAGACAAGACTCATGGGGCTGAGAAAGGGCGATCCTGGCTCAGGGCTGAAGTCCAGGCAACGACAGGTCTCCACACTATAACAAGTGGTGGTGACTGTTCCCACATGCCAAGCATGGTCCACCCTGCTTTATGTGCAGGGTAATTCTTACATGTAATTCTTCTGACAGCCTTCGGAGATAACAGCTATTATTACCCCCACTTCGGAGATAACAGCTATTACAACAGCTATTATGAAGTACAGAGAAGTGCAGTAGCTTCCAAGTCTCCTGGCTTAGAGTGGGGCTGCCCTCTGGCCTTCCACAGTCATGCAGCGTTTTCTCTTGACTTAGATTTTATCTGCTCACAAAAAGGGTGGGGGTGGTCTGCACTGGCAATTTGCCTGTTGCCCTGAGATCAGATAAAACATTTTAGGGGCTGATTTCTCGAACTGGCTGAAAATCTCTTCACAGTGATTCTAAAGCTAGAATTCTGAGCTTTGTAGACTGTGTAAAATACACATTCACATTCCTCACCCCAGATTCTGTTTTGGTAGGTCTGGAATGAGATTAGGAAGGACCCACGAACACACATTTGTAACATGGTCCCCTGGAAATTGTTATACAAACAAGGTTAGTGTGATTGAGGGGGTGTGGGGTGATGGAGTTTGGATGTGTTGTCCCCTCCAAAGCTCATATGGAAATTTGATCCCCAATGTGGCAGTGTTGGAAACTGAGTCATGGGGACAGATCCCTCATGAATGGATTAATGCTCTCCCTAGTCAGGAGGAGTAATAAGTGAGTTCTTGCTCTATTAGTTCCCACAAGAGCTGGTTGTTTATAGGACCCTGGCACCTCCTCTCTGGCTCTCTTGTTTCCTCTTGCCAGGTGATCTGCTTGTGCCAGCTGCCTGCCACTTTCCGCCATGAGTAGAAGCAGCCCGAGGTCTGTGCCGGATGCAGCTGTCCCTGAATTGTAAGCCAAATAAACCTCTGTTCTTTATAAATTACCCAGTTTCAGGTATTTCTGTTGTTATAGCAACACAAAATCGACTAATACAAGGGGTTTGGAAATTTCTAATCTAAGGAGTCTTGAAACCAACTGAGCAGAAGATTGCTGTAGCTAGCTAAAGGAGGTAGCATTGACCATGGGTGCTTTCAGTCATGCCTTCTCACCTATCCTGTAATGTATGTGGGTATAAATGTGCTCAAGTTTTGCTTTTTAAATACTACATAGGCACAGAAATGTATATGTGTGTATATGCACGTACATATGCTCAACTTTCACAGACAATACCACATACATATGTGTGTGTGTATATATTTATAAACTACTCATTGATTCTTTATTTGCAAAGTCACCTACTCTCTAAAACTTATTTGCGACCTCAAAATCAAACCATGGTACTTTTGTGGTCATTTGCAGGCACGCATGGAGCAGCAAACAGTGAGAGTCACCTGACGCCTGTGTTCCCCACTGGGGTGAAACGGTTGCACGCTCTGCCTTCTTGCTCCAGCTTGCCTGCTGCAAGCAAGGGTCTTTTCTCGGTCTATTTAGTGCCACATTTTTCTGCTTTTTGGTGGTGATTTTTCTGTTTAACACAGCCCCCATGCTCAGCGCTGAAGTGCTGTGCAGCGTCCCTATGTGCAAGAAGCCTGTGAAACGACTCACAGAGAAAATGCATGCATTCGGGAAGCTCTGTTCAGGCATGAGTTATGGAGCTGTTGGCAAGAGTTCAAAGTTAATGCATCAGCAATGTGTATTAAATAAGATTTCTTTAAACAAAAATACACCTAAAGGTAAGTACCAATCAGTTGATGAAAACACTGTGATCAGAGGTCCTTAGTAGGTAGCTTTGTGTCCCCCAGGAGCATTCAGTACTTGATTCAGTGTTTGAGGTGACTTTACAGAACACAACTACTTCGAAGGGTTTCGAGGAGGGAGGCAGCTCCCTGCCTGGTTCCAGGCCAGACCAAATGCTCTGAGTGTGGGGAGCACCCCCTTTCGCATTAGCAGTTTCAGCCTCTCCCTGTGCAGCTCTGCACAGACAGGCCCTGATGGCTTTTTGCAGGTCCCTGAACGAATGAAGGGCTCTCATGTGGCTGAGCCCCACCTGGTGAGCTGCACTCTAGCGAGCTCCGAGCTTCTGAGGGCTCCACAGTTGCAAGTTGGAGGGGCCTCCCCATGCCACGAAGACCATCAGGAGCCCCCTTGGTCATGCTCACAGCCTGGGCCCCATTAGGTATCCTCCCCTTTGTGGAAGCTGCTAGGGAAGGGAAGGGGAGGAGAAACAGTCACAGAGAGCATACTGTGCGTTTTCTGGCACAAACTGAGGGAAATCTGGCCCATTATTTCTGATTCTTTGACTCATGTGCAGCTTTTTCAACGCAAATGTTTCAAGAACTTCATACAAAGGTTTTCTAGGTGACAGCTGTACGATAAGCCCAAATGTTCTTCCTGGGGTAACCTAGTTAGAGAAACATCAACCACATACAGAAAGCATTTCTGTCCCTGATGACCAGCTGGACTTTGTGATCCCTGGCCATGCCAAATGAGTGCTCTCTTTCTCTCTCTCTCTCTCTAAGTCTGCAGGGGCTGTGCGGGGACAGCACCCTAGGCCCTTCAGCATCACCGGCCACAGCTACTAAATTTGTCTCATCAGGGGACAGAAGGCAGGCTGTGGGCTCTTGGAAATCCTCCCAGTGTCCCTTGGACTCACGGTTAACCTTCTCCTAAAGTAGATACTTGAGTGTTACTATTTGGAATCCTCAATATTTTTTTGCCCTAGTGGTCCCTTTAAAAATTACATATTGTGGGCTGAGACAAAAGGAAAAATCTTACCTATTTTTAGCAAAAACAGGTCAAAAGCTTGCTGTGAGAATTGTTTGATCCTGTCCATTCTAAGTAATGAGAGGGTGAGGAGATGTTGCTAGGCAACACTGCACATCTTTCCCAAAAGCCACACCATCTCCTAGCAACAGGCTGCCTGGAGTGACCTCACACTGCTGGAACCACTGCAGGCACACTTCCCAGTCACCTGTTTCACTCTTGTCCTCTGGTCACATTCGTTCAGTCTTGCAACAGCTGGATTTATTGAGCACTGCACCCTTGCCAGGCACTGGGTACACATGGTCCAAAGATGAGGCCCCTGCCTTTGGCGTGAGTCCAGTGGAAGAAGACACAGAAACACATGACTCTGCAACAGTATGCTGGTTGCTAATGTGAGGAAATAAAAAAAATCACACCTGTTTAGATACAGGTGGCAGCAGCATTCTTCATCAGGACGACACTCACTTTATTTGGGAAAATAACCTGATAAACTTCTGGGGCAGGATTTGGCCCATGAGGGCAGGGACACTGTCAGAGAGAGGAGTTGGGGGTGGGTGTTCCCGAAAGAGTGGGGAAGAGCAGGGAGGGCAGGGACATGGTCTGGCTCTGGGACATCCTGGCTGAAGGACCCACTTGAGGAGGGATGTGGATTTTAAGTGTTTTGCTTTTAAAAGCACCTCTAGTGACCTAAAAAGCTTCAGTGAACCTTCTACAGCTCTCAGCAGAATTCTGCTCACTGCTACCATGAAAGGGCTTATCAAAGAGAAAGGGCTCCAACTCCTTTTGGGTTGATGCCAGGGCAGAGGTAAAGGAGACAGAGAAAAGAACAGCTCAGCCAAGGCTGGAAATACGTGCAAATGTGACCTTGAGAACACAAGTCCCTGACTCCCAAATTGACAGAAATCATGGGCAGAGTGCTGACTTCACCTGAGAAGCCGGGTGATGGGATCTGAAGGGGTGGTGAGAGCCCAGCCAACACCTGGCTGTAATGTAAGGAAGGCAGGACGAGGAGCTTCCCACTCTGCCTGGGAAGTAGGGAGAGGTGCCCAGAAGAGGTGCCCCCCAAGCAAACTCCTGAAGGAGGAGAGGTGAGAAGGTGCTGATGAGAAGCGCAGGAGCAACGACAAAGGGAGCAAAGGCTGTCTGCAGACCAGGCACCAAACCTCGGGAGGTGCAGAGCTTGTCGAGAAATGAAGGGGTCCACTGAATGAGGAGCGGGGCAAAGGTGGAAGCCGAGGGATGACAGCTTGGCCTCTGAGAAGACAAAGTCAAATCTCACAAGAGGATGGCCCTGTTATCTTCAAAAGTGGTGCTGTGTCCATTAATAGATGGTGATGACGATTGCAGATAGATAGATAGATAGATAGATAGATAGATAGATAGATAGATAGATAGATAGATAGATAGATAGATAGATAGATAGATGATAGATAGATGATAGACAGGTAGATGATAGATAGATAGATAGATAGATAGATAGATAGATAGATAGATAGATAGATAGATAGATAGATAGATAGATGATAGATAGGTAGATGATAGATAGATGATGAATTAACAAATAGATGATAGAAAGATGATAGATGACAGACAGATGATAGATAAACAGAAAGACACTAAAGAGAACCCCATCGCCGTCTCTCAAGAAGAAATTCTAAGTGCATTCTCGGAACAGTCTCTGATGTGGGCATGCCCCGTGTTCACAGGAGGATTAAACCTTATGAAATTAACACACTGTGCTATCTCTCCTGCCCGAGTCGGAGTTTGCAAGGTACATGTGTTGCTAGGATCTTGCTTGCCTCCTTATTTTGGAGAGAAAAATGCCTACTCTTCTTCCCTTGGGAAGTTCATGACTCATCCTTTAGCTGGAATTCCCTCAGCCTGTGGTGGCCTGTCAGCTCACTGCTTCTGCTCTGGTGTGGGTAATCTCGGGGCTTGGGGCAGAACTGACTTTTCCACCTGGCAGTGCTGACTCAGTAGCCAGTTAGCTTGACAATATTGAACCGCCTGGCCCTGGAGAACGGGTGTGTTCGGTATGTCTGCACATGCCTGTCCCTGGTGTTCCCTGCTTCTGCATTAAGGACAGCAATTACATTGCACACAGCAGAGTGACTTATTCAGTCAGTGATGAGGAAGCGCTTGAGAGAACACGGGGATGGGGGGGTGGGCGGACTGACAAAGGCTGCCCTTTCATGGCGATGAAGATGCTGATGAAGATGCTGATGAAGAGCCTGGCTCTGGTTTCACCCACACTCCCAGGGCTGCAGGTGGAGTGGAAGTCAGAGAGTGCAAAGCAATGGCTCCCCATGGGGAGCTCAAGAAGGGCCAGATGGTGCTGCTGGGCTCTGGTCCGCCAGCTTGTTGGCAAAGACTTCTCACAAGCACTTCACACACAAAGTGAGACTGGTGGACATTACACAGGAGGGCACCTTGCACATGAATGTTTGTTGAAAGAATAAGCGCCTGGATGACTTGGATGTATAAATCCAATCTTCCTCACTGGCTGTTGTGAGCACTGATCTACACATCCCCTCTGTTCCTTTAGGAACCAAACAGTCCATTTTG
This sequence comes from Cynocephalus volans, assembly GCF_027409185.1. NCBI lineage: Eukaryota > Metazoa > Chordata > Mammalia > Dermoptera > Cynocephalidae > Cynocephalus > Cynocephalus volans. Next base: position 162,299,005 of record NC_084461.1, on the reverse strand, counting down.
AGGAGAGAATTAACCTCTGTGGTGGGCAACTGGAGTGTGTCCTAGGACCAAGGCCACCTGGGACTGTTTTACTTCTCAGCTGCCAAACATTCCATGCTCAGCAAAGAGAAAGGGAGGTGAGGAAGGCGGCTGGGTTACAACTGAGCCCCGAGGTTGCCACAGCACCTGTGTTTGCTCGGGGTCTAGCCTCCACCTCTTTGATTTGGGAACGGGTGTTAAATGTACACCAGGAATGGAGGTGTCCATGGGAAATCTATTCACACTTGCCCGAGCTGTGCGCCAGACGCTGGCTCGCTCAACTTATCTGTGGGCTCTGCCCAAGCACTCACCTTGCCAAGCTGCCTTTCGAGTATGAAGGTCATAAACACACATTCTCCAGGATCAGAAGGAAGTAGGACCTAAGGGCCCTTTAAAAATGTAGTCGAAGGGGCCGGCCCGTGACTCACTCGGGAGAGTACGGTGCTGATAACACCAAGGCCCCGGGTTCGGATCCCATATACGGATGGCCGGTTCGCTCACTGGCTGAGCATGGTGCTCACAACACCAAGTCAAGGGTTAAGATCCCCTTACCGGTCATCTTTAAAAAAGAAAAAAAAAAAAAATGTAGTCGAAAATGAAGCAAAATAAAAAATAAAGGGAGGGAGAAGCCATGGTAAGAGGACTGGAGAAAAGAGGTGACTCCACATAACCAAAGAAGTAAGACTATGCGTGGTAGAAATTGAGGTTTCGGAATGACATGTGACTCTTGACAGTACAAAGCTACCAAACTCAGGAGGCTGGGAGAACGGAGGGAAGAGGGAGGGTGAGAATGATAACCTCCTTCATAACAAGGAGGCTGTAGATACTGCTTAGACTTAAAGCACATTTTAAAATACCTGCTACCTTTAATGCTTTATATAGACTCTTTCCTTAATTTCAGCAAGTTATTTTAGAAGCTAGTATTTTTTATGTTGAGGAAATATTTATCTGAAATTCAGAAATTCCTTCAGTTTTTTTAAAATTTAAATTCGAGCACAATTACACTCAATATTTATTGTTTAAAATGGAACGTATATACTAACCATAAAATAAAAAGCTGTCATCACTGTCAGCATTAAAGAGTTAGAGGGCATGCTATGGGTGTGAAAAGGTATTTGCAACACAAACCTAATCGACTAATGAGAGAAAGACAGACAAACCCATTAGAAAAATTGGACAAAAGACTTGAACAAGCACGTCACAGAGCAGATATCGCAAATGGCTAATAAATACATGGAATGGTGCCCAAGCTTGTTAGTATTCAGAGAAATGAAAATTAAAACCACAATGAGCTACCATGTCACACCCAGAATAGCTAAAGTGAAGAAAAAAAATGACAGTGTTGGGGGGTCCCTGGATCTTTCATACACTGTTTGTAGCAGGGTAAATTGAGACAGCCACCTTGGAGAGCTGTTTGGCTTTTTCTGATTGAAGCTGAGCATATGCATGCTCTATGACCCAACAATCCTACTCCTGGTGATACCTAACCGAAATGTGTTCACATGTGCGCCAAAACATGGACAGGGAATTTCACAGCAGCATTACTTATAATAGCTCCAAACTGGAGTAGCCCAAATATCCATTGACATTTGAATGCATAGGTAAATTGTGGTTACAGTGGAACACTACACAGGAATGAAAACAAACAGATATATGCAACATTGTTGATAAATTTTACAAACATAATTTTGAGCCAAAGAAGCCAAAACAACAGACAAAAATAACTTCTAATTCCTTTCATAAAAAGTGAAAACAAAAAGGCAAAACTAATCTATGCTGTTAGAAGTCAGAATAGTGGTCCTTTGGGGAAGAAGGACGAAATAGTGATGAGGATAATTCTGATTCTAGGGTGGAAGGAGAGAAGGGAACTTTTGGGATGCTGATAATATTCCTTTTCTTGGCCTAAGTGGAGGTACACAGATATATTATTTTGCGATGATTCACCGCATTTATGATTCTGATTTGTTCCCCTTTCTGTATGTGTGCTGTAGTCCAATATAAAGCCTTTAATAATAAAATTAAAAATTAAAAAGTAGGGCCAGCCCCGTGGCACACGGGAGAGTGCAGCTCTTGGGAGCGCAGCAGCGCTCCTGCCGCAGGTTCGGATCCTATATAGGAATGGCCAGTGCGCTCACTGGCTGAGGGCGGTGCGGACGACACCAAGCCAAGGGTTGCGATCCCCTTACCGGTCACAAAAAGACAAAAAAAAATATTAAAAAGTAGCATTGTGATATCCCATTTTGGTATAATTATTTTTCTCTATTTCTATGTTTAGGTATGCATTGAGAGATTTCTACAAGGATGCTCATTAAATATTCTTGAAGGTTCTTTCTGGGTGGTGGGGTGATTTTAAATTTTCTTAGTATTTTTGCTTAAGTTTTTATAATACATGCATAATTTCTACAGAAATATAGTGGAGGAATCTTGCTACAGCCTGAAAGATTGTGCCCAGTGGGAAGAATGGGTGAAAATCCAGATGTACTCGTATCAGAAGAGGAATAGACGTAATTGGGACTGGCAGGCAACAGAACAGAGCGGTCTGTTTTACAGGGGAGTAATCTGCTTGCTTTGGAAGTGTCCAGGCAGAAGAGGACGGAGGGCTGTCTGGGGTATTTTTCACCCTGCGCCGTCCAACTCTCAGAGTCCACGTGTCTGAGGCCATGACTGTGTTTAGTTGGCTACTGCCCAGCCGCATTTGGGAGGCATGTCAGTCTCATTAGAGCATTTCCCCAAAAGCCAACTGAAGGAGGGGTTATTTCTGGAAATGATTCCTAGACATGTCTGGTCTCTGCCGACAAGTGAATTCTTGTTAACTTCAAACACAGAGGCTGTTCCCTTTAATTTGGGTGTTCTATCAACCTTCCCACCTTTTGCCTGAAGGGATTCTGTCTTAAATTTGGGCAAAATTCACTTATGTTTATGTAGTTCTTCTACAATTTCTGCAGACTTTCCAGCCATAATTTCATTTTATCTTTCTAATATAGTTGTGAGTTTCAGTATTGCTATTAGCTCTATATTTGATCAGCAGGGGATTTAATGATCTCCTTTTCAGTTATTTAACAAACTGTGAGGCACTTACTATATGCAAGAGCACCACTCAACACTGGTTCACACTAGAAAGAAGCTCATAGGAGCATGGATTTTTATCTATTTTGTTATCTCCCTCCAGCACCCAGGACAGGAGCCAGGGCATAGTGGGTGCTGAATAATTAATTGTTGCATGAATGGATGAATGAATAAAACACCTTCCCTGCCTACAAGGATGCCCAGCTAGTGGAGGAGATAACCAAGCACTTAAAGATATGCAGGGTAAAGAGTATGTGCCAAGTGTGATAAGAGCCCAGAAGAGGGAGAAATTGGTTTTTACAGAATAAGGACAATTTTGAGCTGGCATCTAGTGAAAGAATATAAATAGCATTTTGGTAGAATGAGAAATGGGCAGAATCCCACTCAGCTAGAGGGAGGAACCTAAAATGGGAACCCTGTGCATTCAGGGCAAAGCAAGTCGTCCAGGTGTGGGAGAGGGAAGACAGAGGAGAGACTGTGAAGGGTTTTGAGTGATGTTCCGAGAAATTTAGGCGGGTTCCATAGATGGCAGTTGGGAGAAACTGAAGGTTTTTGATCAGGGGAGTGCCGTGTTGATGTCTATATTTCAGAAATGGCGTACAGATGCTCTGAGAAGAACTAGATTGGAGTTGGAAACGATTAGGAAGCTATGCCAATCCTACAAAGGAGAAGGCAGTGGGAATAGAAAACAGAAGACAACTTCAAACATTGCTTTTGTTCGGGGTCTCTGAGAGGGAGGTTCCAACATGGGATTCGACTTATTTGCAGGAGATTTATTGAGGAAAACACCTGTGAAGGATAAAGGAGGCACCAGACAAGGTGGTGAGAGCTTCAAACTGCAAGGCAGGTCTGACCTCAATGAAGGTGAGAAAAGGAAGGAGGAGGGGGAAGAGTCTCAGACTCAGCACAGAGCTAAGAAAGTACCCCCAGGCTGATGGGGAAGCCCCAAGCCAAAGTCTCCCCAGGCAGGAGCCTCTTATCTGGCAGGAATGGCCGAGTGTACTTAGTCAAGGGCTGGGAGCAGCCTGTGGGAAGAGGGGTCTCAGGTCAAACGCAGAGATGAACCCTGAAGGGCAGCTCCTGGGGCCTCCAGTCAATTATGATCCCCTCAGCAGGGGACACTGGCTGTGCATCTTTATGGGCCCCATCAAAACTTGCTGAATGTTGGGCAAGGGGAAGAGGGAGAGTCAAGCTTATCCAAAGGTTTATAGCTGGGCATTTGCGTGGGTGATAATACCATTATCAAAGGAGGGGCCAGAGGAGAAGGAGCAGGTTTTACTGGGGACTAATGAGTTTGACTTTGAACAGATTTTGCCTGAGGTTCCTGTGGGGCATCTGGAGGTACCTGGAAATTAAGGATGCATGAGGCAGAGACTTCCAGTGGCTCCTGTGCCCTCATGTCCTCCGCTTTCTGGGCTCACACCTGTCTGCTTTTCCCAGCCTTCCTTGTAGTTAGGTGCAGCCATGTGACTGGTCTAGACAATGAAATATAAGCAAAAGTGTGTGCCACTTCCATTCCCGGCCCTTAAAACCTTCTATGTGTGCTTTCTCATACCCCTTCCCCTTGCCGCTAGCCGGCATTGACAGGGCAGCCATGCAGCTACATGTTGAAGGTAGTAAGCTCCCATCACCCCGGCTCTCTGAACGACCACATGGAGTAGAGTCCCTTTGCCCACCTAGCAAGTCCTTGGGCTGTGAACCTGAGCAAGAAATACATTTCCATTGTGATTATGCCATTATCTATTTATCACACTCGTGTGTTACAGCAAATAAGTCAGCCCTGCCTATCCTAACAAGCCCTAACTAGTACACTGAGGTCTGAGACAGAGGCCCAGGCTGGAGCTGGAGTGGGGGGAGCAGAAGAGGGAATCCAGAGAGAGAGCGTAGAGTGAGAGAGGAGAGCTTAAGACAGGCACTAAGCTACAACCAAGGGCCAGATGGATGACAAGAAGCGGGGGAAGGGAGCCTCTTCCGTAGCCCGGACTGTTACGAGAAACTGGTGTGATTGCCTCTCTTTTTAAGAAAAGGAAAATGAGGTTCCAAGAGACTTGTCTGAGGTCATTTGGTGGCAGAACCAGAACCAGCACTCTGCTGCTCAGGCTCCTGACTGCCTCTGTCAGCCCGCCCTGGACCACACCAGCCAAGCAGCCTGGCCCACCAGCTGTCCGTCCTCCAGTCCCCCACGTCTCCTGGCATGGGGACTACTTCATTCCTCCTTGTAGGCTCAGCTCTTCTTCCCTTTTGTTTCCTGGGACCAGCCCTGACCCAAAAGAAGAGCTAAGCTCCTGCTGCTCATTCAGTGCTACCAAGTTGTGTTCAGCCATCTGGGCATCTGCTTGTGCCTGAGACTCAGCCCCACTTGGCAGGCCCCGATCCTCATAACAGGGCTGTGATCTGACCCCAAGTGCCCTGTTCTGTTAATTCACCTAGAAAATGAGCCCTCCCAGATGGGAGTTTTGCTTTGCGGTTCTTCTACTAGGTATTGAGGACTGGTGTCCTCCAGACAGAAGTCTCATTCTGGTTTTCTGGCTCCTCTGCTTCCCCTCATGTTAGAGCCCACCACCTTTTCTGGAGCTTCCTGATGATTTCTTTTCTAACTTGGGAACTTTTTGCTGTGGCCATGGGCTTTCGCACATCGTCTGCCAGACAAACCCTTCTTTCTGCTCAGCACCTGCTCCAGGGGCTGTCCCGCTCTCCCCACCCAAGCTGATCCACGCTACACTCACCACAGTCCCCAGATAAACCCCAGCACATCCCCCATCAGAAGACGGGGCTCATATTGAGATGAAATGGAGCCAAGGCCACTGGGGTGATGTTATTTGAGGTTATTTAATTTTATCTAACTTCCTTCCTGGGATATCATTGACATCATTTGTCAATCTTTGAATAGCTTTAGTAAGATTCTTTCTGTATGACTCAACCTCATTCTAAAAAGATCTTATCTCTAGATATCATGGTGGTCTGTTTAAATAAGGAGAGAAGGTTGTGATTCTGATTTATATCTGTTAGGAATGAAATCATTTTATTGTGGAAAAAGTGAGAATCAACTTATAAACCATGAACTCTGTGCAGGCTAATTTCAAAATTATAAACTTAGGGTGAGATCTCTACATTAAATAACTAATGACAAACTCAGCTAATTCATGCCTTTGGAGATTTCAATAAACTCAATTTCCTTCTGAGAATGTATTGCCTGAGAATGTGAGGACCCTTAGTAAAGATACCAATCTTATTAACAGTTAAACGCAACTCAACAGGAATTTATAACCAATTTAAATATGTATGTCATGTCAGACTTCACTCAGCATACTTCTACGATTTTCTTTCTTTGGGAAGATAGAAAACATGGTTGAGAGTGTCCTCATTCTGTTTCACAGACAGCTGCTTGGCACACTGAAATTCAGGGTTGCCAGCATGTCCCCCAGGAGCATGGTCCCTCACCACTCAGCAATCAGATGATACATATCATATATTTGCATATTATCATGCAAATCTTCATGCAAATGAATCTGAGCCTTGAAATTTTATTTTGAAGAAAATTACTTACAAATTAAAAGAAAGAAAAGAATGTGGCTCTGATGGACAGTATATGTTTCACTTATCCAAGATACGTTTACTCAGCACGTTTTCTGTGAGAGGCTCTCTGCCATGCCCCATTGGGATAAAGAGTAATTAGGCAAGCCCTGGCTACAGGATACTCATGGCATGGTAGCTGAGATCAGCAGATGCATAAAATAGTGTTATAGGAAGCAAACTACTATCAATCTGCTGAGGCAGAGAAGGGAGGTGACTCCCCTTAGGGACTCAGGATTTGTGGACATGTCACTTGAGCTAGACTTGCTAGACTTCAAGGAATGGTTAGGAATTTACAAATCAGAATTGACAGGTCTAGAAGGGCATTTAAAATGGAATTATTATCTTTCTTTTACAGTTGAGAAAACTGTGGCATGGGGAGGTGAAGATGCCCACAGCCAGGCTAAGAGGTAGACTCAGAATTTGAACTCTAAGCTACCTGATACTGAATACAAGCATTTGGGTTTTTGTTTTTTTTTTCCCAGTAAACCATGGCTTGTACACAAACTGCCTCATTTAATACTCCCGACAATGTATGAGAGATGTTCTTTTTGTTCACAGGCCAGGATCTTCTGGTTTTAAGGAAGAGAGACCATACAAACAGTTCATGTTTTGTTTTGTTGTTTCTGCCTTAAAATAAAGATACAGACTCTGCACCAGAAATGTGTCTGTTCAGTCTCAGATGCATTCCCTGCCCTGATTAACTCCTAACTGATAGAATTCTTGATCCCAGAAGTGGTCCCAGGAACTCTGGGACTCAGGAATTCTGGGATTGCTTACCTATTTGAGCATGAAAGCAGTGATGAGGTGTATCAATTCTATGACATGACAATGACTTCAATTGTCATCTTTGCTTGTTTGAGGTGAAGGGCTGGTGAAAAGGAAGGTTTTGGGTAAGTGGTAGCTGCACTTGACGGGTGAGGTAGTGAGGACGGGTGAAGTACTAACCATGTGTGTGGTAGGAATGAAGGACTGGTACTAGAGAGCTCAGAAAGGAAAAACAGCTAAGCTTAGGGCCTTAAACTCTTAGCTCATGTCAAGGAATGGTCAAAAAACCAAAACTTCCATGATGGCCCTAACAGTATTTTCTGTAGGAATATTTCTATATCACAAGCAGACCCAAAATCTACTTGCTTTGGCTTCTGGATTACAAGTCCAACCTTCAGCCTTGTCAGGTCTCTTAAATTCAGGCTAAGGCATTGCTAGTGGGGGGTCTGGGACCTTGAGATTGAGATGGGGACATCCAGATAGATTTGCGAGACTTTGAGAACATTGAACCCCAAGTTTGCCACGACTTCCTTACCAGCAGAAACACCCCTCCCCACTGTCTGAGGCCCCTCACCACTCACTGCTCAAGGACCTCACCTGAGGTAACTGCCTTGCAGGGAAATACCTAAGACATATTATCACCTTTTCTCATTACTTCCAGACCCACAGTGTCAGATACGTGCATCCAAGGTCTGTTCTTAGAGGAGAGGCCTGTGCCCCCAAACAACTGCAAGAACCTAAGAAGGAATAAAAATTAGACTGGACTACGTTCATTGACATCAATACTATCTGTTAGCTCTGATTCTGAATAAAATGTGCTGTCTTGAAGAGCTGGAAGTGGCTGTAGAGGTTTGGTTGGTTGACTGACTGAAAGCTGGGCCCAGCAGTGGACTACATTTAACAAAGCAGAGATGCCTGAACTTCCCTGGTATAATGTCAAGGAAGGAATTCAAAGATTTAGGACTATAAGTAAATTGAAAGGAAATTATTTTATGACTTACCTACCCACCACCTGACCATGTCTCCCAAGAGGACCTAGAGACCCCCTTTACTAAAGCTTTCAGAAATGCTTTGGTGAGGGGAGGGCCAGGAGCCTGGAAAAGCCCTGCACGAATGACAGGGGGAGGCTTTCTGTGAAATGGGCTTCCTGGGTAAGTGGGAAGGATGGGATCTTGGAGCAATGGTGTCTGGCTGGCAGCACTCAACCAGAAGATAAGAGAGGTATGTTGCTGCAACTTGTAATGGGTTAGAGACTATCACAAGCGTGAAGGACACAGATCACAGTCACCTTTGAAATGAAACAAGTGGGCACCCTCCTAAGAATTATTTAATCCATATGAGCAGAGAAATTCTAGGTCTGGATAGAGAAAATGTGACTTGAGTAACACAAATGGTCATTATTTCTCTTTTAATTCCCAGACCTTTGCCAACTCCTGGGGTAATTGACCGCTGGTGGAAGAGCAGGTCAGGTCTCCTTAGGAAGGAATCTTCAGTACTGTCAGAAATAACAACAATCTATAAGTCTTCCTCCAACCTCCCCTAAGAGACCTGAATCAGGGTGACTGTGCATCTGGGAAAGGGAAACACCAAGGCTTTGGGGGGCTTATTGAGTGCTAAATATAGGTTGATGACAATCTCTGGAAAGCCACAACATCTCTGTGTTCTACCAGTCAGAGCAAATCCATACGTTGTTCTACAAATAACTGTAACTTATGTCTTTGAGAAACAGCTTCTTCCTTCCTGCTGGTCTCTGGTGGAGACTCAAAGCTTGGCCATGGGACCATCACATTTGCAGGCCTCTCAAGATGCCATACCACCTGGGTGCTGTCTGACCCACTGATCCATAGGGTGGCAGAAATCCATCATCACGTGAAAAATGCCTTCTTCTTTTGGTGTGTAAGAATCCCTGGGTCAGAGCGAGGTTTTTCAGGATGCCATGATGGTAAATAAAAATTTATTTAGGTCCATGGATAGTGGGGCTAACAGAAGCATCCCAGGCAGGGAAAGAAAATCCACAGCCAGAAGAGTTGTCTATTGTAGTGAGGACAAACTGCCTCCCCTGCTGTGATGGAAAGGGTCTAATGTAATCAACCTACTGCCACATAGCTGGCCCTCACCTCACACCTCTCGGGAATGGTGCCATGTTGGGCAGGAAGGGCTGTGCAGCCACTGGCAGGCTGGGCACTCAGCAGCAGCAGCAGCAGCAGGCTGGCCTTGGTGAGGGGTGGTCCACTCTGGTGAGCCCATGCATAGCCTTCACCCCTGTTGCTATGGCCACTTTGTCCATGGGGCAGTGAGCTTGTTGGCTGGGAGAGGGGGAAGCAATATTCGCCATTACCATCATCTTGTCCACCTGACTTTCGGAAGTCTCCTCTTCAGTGGATGTCACTGGGAAGCAATCAGGACACAAACAAAAGGTTCTGTCCATTTTGAGCAGTCAGACCTCTTCCCAGACCTCCTTGTCATAAATCTTCCAATTTTGTTCGAAGTCCCCGACTGACTAGCCAAACCACTCAGCCACTGCTCATTAATCAGTGCAGAGCCTAACCTCAGGCTATCTCTTCTTTCCGGCAAAGGCTTCAAAGTTTTGCCCACTGGGAAGATTTCCCTTCGCCACTGTCCTTAAGAGACCCCCTTGAGAGGTGCTTAATGAAACAGTTGGTGCCAGCATGTTGTGTAGACCTGTCTATGAACTAGACACATGAATTTATGCCCCTCTCACATAGGCATAAGGACATTATGACCTAAGGAGCTTCCATGAGACCCTGAGTTTGGCTTGAGGGAGGGAGAGAGATGCAGCAGGAGCAGGTGTCCTGGACTCTGAGTCCTCTACTCAATACTTGCACATTCTGCACCTGCATGAGCTCAGTCTTACACATATTCGGTTTTGAAACCAGCTGGGAGGCAATCTTGGGGTGCTGCCCTGCAGGCTACTTTGAGCTGGGGAGAAATACGTGGTACTATTTCTTCCATAGAGGACTTCACAGGTCCAGGCACTGAAGGGTGAAAATGGCAGTGACCTCTCACTGCTACCTAGTAACCCACTTCCTTCTTTGAAAGTTGGTCACTGCAGGTGTCGGGGTGAGTGCTTTGCCAAGGCATTGAACAATGTTTCCACTGGCATGCTTGCCGAGACCTGGCTGTTTGGGTCTCTTTACCACACTGAATTGACAGGCAGAGAGAGAAAGGGAGTTACCGAGCTGGCCCCTGATTTCCAAGGGCACATTGGGTTGGTGCTATACAGTGGGGACAAGAGAGGACCCGGTTTGGTGCCCAGGGGATCTAGTGGGCTCTTCTTAGCATGGCCATGTCCAAAAGTAGAATCTAATGGAAGACTGAAGCCACTTTAAAGCAGGACCACCGAGGACTCAAATTACCCATAAATAAAGGTTTGTGTCATCCTACCAGGTAAAGACTCCCAACCACCAAAGGGAAGTTGGAAAGAGAGGTGAGGAAAAAAAGTAATACTGCCAACTTCATGACAGTTATAGAAATGAGAATGGTAGTGGTTGTAAATAGTAAAATACAATAAACAAAATACAATACATAAATGAATGTAAAATACAATAAATAAAATTAATTTTTAAATTTTATATACACACATATATTTCCACTTTACCTGTTGCCTGTCATGTCAGATGAAGAGAATGGGTGGTACTTCGCCAGTGCAGTTCATAGGTTTAGGTGCAGTTCAGAGACCCTGAAGCCACATGAGGATCTGACAGAGGGGCTGTGTGTCACTAGAGACCCTGGGCTTTGTGATGGATCCAGGGCCTGCTGGGAGTCTGTGTCTCTCCATTTGGGGGAGAGGGTGCATTAAAGAGGGTTGGTCCTGATAGCTGGACTGATATTGTTATTGAATGGGAATTACACGTGGGTAGAACTGTGAGAATGGACGCCCGCTGCAAGGGCAAGCTTATGCCAGGCATTTGCCACTGCTCTCAGCCATCTTTCTGCCCTCTTCTCTCTGTTCCGTATCAAGAAGGACTGTTCCGGCAGATAGCATTTCCCAGACTCCCCGTCAGCTCTCAGCTAGGTTTGGCCAATGGGAGGCACTGGCCAGAGACTGGCAGGAAGGAAAAGGAGAGGAACGGGGCACCCCTGCCGTTCTCCCTGCTTGGGCCGCGTCTGCCCCTCTCTCTCCTCTGTGCTTCATAGTCCTGGCTCCAGCTCACACAGGTGGCGCTGGCTTTGGGACACCTGGCTTCACCTCCTCTCTGTCCTTTCTTCCCTGAGGAAGTAGTGGCTTCCTGCAGTTACTAATCTCTGGACTGCCTCACCTTCCACTCTTGCTCTGTCACCTCCTAACTTTGTCCCTAATTCCCTAGATTAAGTTCCTGTCTGTGTGGCTTAGGCTGTTTCTCAAATCTGATTCATACCGTGAGTGTGTCACATTGCCAGAATGTACTGTGATGAGACTTCTGAATGTCCGTCCTCTCAGTGACTTTTGTTTCCCACAAAATCCAAATGAGCAAAATGTTTGTGAATCGGTTGAAAAACCAAAGTCACACACATCAGTGTCCCACAAGGAACACACAGAACTGAGACTGCTCTGGGAAACTTTAGAATCATTGCAGTCTTGCCCTACGATAAGGTCACAGTTGTTTTGCAATGGGTGGTTGCAGCCTGGAATTATCGTTTCATCATGTCTAGTTCAACATGGTGAGGAGGGAGGGGTTGGGGCCTGCATTGGACTGACTTGTCGTTTTGATAGCTTTCCCAAGTTCATTTTTACATAAGTAGTCATCGTTTCCCCTAAACACATCAGGGGGAGACTTTCTTAAAGAAAACTTGTGTTCTAGAAATCAGGTCTTAAAATGGAATATGAAAAACTTGTAACTTTTGAAATAGATAAATGAAGAGGTAACCAGATGCTTTACAAAAAATATACTTCACTTGAGGAGGGTATAAAATTCATAATGCCTTTCAACATCAAATCCCATAATATAGTTAAAGCACCATTTTCAGGAACATATCCCACACTGGAAAGTTTCAATTTAAGCTTCATTCCTTTAGCATGGAGGGCTTTGGGCACGGAGCTGTCAAACGACTCTTGCTTTGTAAGCAATCTCTCGGTCTCGCTGTTGCCAGATTTTATGAATCTTGCTTTCTCTCTTTTTTTGATTAAAAAAAAAAAAAGAGTTAAGTAATCAGGTGTTCATTTCCTAGTTATCAACAAAAACGGTGAAATTTTAATTTTTAGTAAGACCATTTGCAGGGGCGCGCCTGGGGTCCTCCCACAGACCCAGAAGGAGAAGGAGCCGACAGGATGACCCCCGGTGTTGGGACCGAGGGATCTCGGGGAAAAGTGAGCCTGCTGTCCGCCAACCCAGCCCCGTGAAAGAGACACTCGGACGCCGCAGGGGCTCTGTCAGGGCAGTTCCACTTTATTGCCGTTACACTGCAATTTATATAAGCAAGCAAGTAGGGGCTTTCTATGAACTAACCAATCAATTAAAGGATCAGGCGGGCATGCATTTTGTACTAACATGTTGAGCATAGCGATCACGCAGGGTTCACCAGTGCAGAAATACGACCAATAAAAACCATTTTGGGGCTATCTTGGGTTACGCCTGCCCTACTTCCCGCGGGCGCC